>NC_133776.1:83925238-84225238 GCF_003597395.2 Chelonoidis abingdonii
AATATGAGAGAGGCAATCTTTCCTCAGAACCATGCGCTATTAGTAGTAGAGGTGAGAGATAATGTCAATTAGAGGTATAACATTTTGGTGTGATATAATCTGTACTATACATGTACAATGTCTCAGTAACCTCATGAACACCGCAAACTAGTCAACTGCACACAGACAACACATTACCTTCTCTACACATGAGCGATGACACAAAAAAACTAAGTCAATAGTCCACACACACTCTATCAACACCAGTGGAAAGAAGTACGACATTCTGCAAATGCAAGTGTTTCTCAAGGCAACGGCCTGGCGAAAACCTTTTGAGAGACAGAATATTAATCACGAAAGAGACTGCTCTATCGAAACTTTAAAGTGCATCCACACCCAAGATCAGTGCCCAAAGAACCCTGTGCAACAAGGCTGTTCCTAAGTTAAAGGAAAAAGAAAGTTAACATCTCTCAGAACACAAGTATCAGTAAACTTTTAATGAAAAAGAAAAATATTCTATAGTGCACAGCCTCATGCCTATCTATTGAGTGTAACAAAGAGTCAACATTCACAGCTAAATTTATATATAATAAATACCAAATTATGTTTTTGTCTATAAAGTGAATAGATCAGTCATTCATGTGCAGAAAAGACGAGCAAGTGCTATATAACCCATTCGCCTCAGTTAAAGATTTAGCCTAGCACCTCTCTGCCCATTAATTTTGATACGTTATAAATAATTTCGATATGCCCACCCCTTTATATAGAAATCTTAATGTTGAATCAACGTGAACTTCCTATTAGGTGTCCCTATTAGCAGAGTAAGGTGTGACTTAAGCTATTCTAAGCTGACGTCTATACAAAATGGTGGCAATCTATAAAGAACAGGAACTTTAAGCATAAACAGAGCTACCACTCAAGGGCAATTATATGATGATTCCAGTTCAAGAAAAGAATTTCATGAACAAGCAGCAGTGTGAAAATTCACTTACGTGAGAGCTTTCTAAAAGCCTTAATAAGGACGCGAGGAAATAGACGAGATTAACACGTGCAGATCTAACGGCTCATTTCCCGCTAACGAGCTGTAGATAGAATATGGGCAAGCACGACTCTCCGTCCGCTTAAAAGAGAGTGCTACCTGATATCTATACCCAGAGCTGCCACGTAACACTGGAGGGGAATGATATGAAGGATAGTATTTAATTTGGGCAACTTTGAATCTGGAATATCAAACCAACGATTAAGCGCCCTCAATCGGTTGTGAGGGGATTTGGGAATGGATGGATCCTGAGTTCACTTGCAGAGAATTTCTTGTTTTTTTTTCCCTGGGGGCCGCCCCCCTGCCGCTGTCTGAGATCATCTGCCCCCACAATTGCCGGGACTTTAGATCCACCCTCCACCCCCTGATCGCCCATATTGGGAATCTGGAAGGAATTTTTCCTCCAGTGGCGGATTGCAGGGGCCCTGGAGATTTTCGGCCTTCCTCTGCAGCGTGGGCATGGTCACTTGGCTGTGGATTCCTCTGCAGCTTGAGGTCTTAAACCACAATTCTTGAGGACTTCAATAACTCATGTCATTGTGTTAGGGGTTGTTATAAAAGTGGATGAGTAGGATTCTGTGGCCTGCTTTGTGCAGGAGGTCAGACTAGATTATCATATTGGTCCCTTCTGACCTACGAGTCTATGAGTCTATGAGTCTAAAGTCAAAAATAGCACAAGAATTGCCTTTTTGCGGGGCTCTGACACTTCTGGGATTCAGATCTTGCTAGAACCTATAAGTTCATGCTGATACAGCTAAGCTTTTTTTCCCCTCAAAAAAATTCAATTTGAGTCTGTGGCAAAGGGTTCTTATTATGTCTGAATTGGTTTGCCCATCACGATGACAGCAATGTGAAATGTGTGAACACTTTTATTAAAAATAGCATACATGGTGGTTTGATTTTGTAAAGATCTACAATACTCCAGTTTACTGTACAGTTACTATTGTGTTTGTGGTCATTATTCTAGAGATCCCCAATTACTTCAGGGCTTCAGAGGGTGCAGAAAATCTTTGGGTAACTGGAGGTGCCTGCTAGCCGTTTCTGCCAATTATAGACAGTCAGCCAGTGTCTGCAAGCCCAACGAGCTCAATAGGACAAGAATGCATAGCGCTGGATCTCAAGTGAAGACCCAATGATAAAGCACTTTAGCTGAAGTGCTGATCTCCAGTTGCAGAGAAGCCATCTGTTTGTTTATGTATCTGAATATCACTTATCTGAAACCTGAAGAGGAAATTATCCTGTTTAAGATAAGAGGTTCAGATCATCAAGGTTCTGCTGTATTATCGTCCCCTTCTCAGTGCAAGTTCCATGTTTTCTTTTTTCTAAATGAATTCTCCGAATTTGCTATACGAAGCAGAGGTCACAAGTTCCACAGCAACTATAGAGTAGTGATGAATACACTGATTCCGGTAGGTTTTCATACATTGTGAATGGTGTTGCTAAACTCTGTGTTTTGTAGTGTAAGTGCAGCTTCTTATACATGCACATCTCAATACCACTTTGGAAAAGTGGCCAGAATAAATATTCATGCTGGTCTTTAATAAGTAGGATTTCACCAAATCTGCCCTTTACTTCCAGAAGTTCCAATGGGTGTTTTGAGAAGTTGGAGAACATGAGTTCTTTAGAGAACCTACTTGTGATTTGACTCTCTACAAAACCACCTAGCCCTGAGACCTGATCCCTTGCAGGTATTGAGCTAGTGCCAAGTAGCCCTCAAGATCGATCTATTAATGAGTAGTCAATGTTGGTGCCTTTTTAGGCTCAAGGAGGGACAAGAGAAATCCATATTTTACTCTCCAAGTGAGAGAGGGCTCCAGTTAAGGACTAGAATGCGGTTATCATGTTCCAGCAACTGCTAAGACACTATGTAAGATGATCATTACATGTGACTCAGTCATTCAAACTGTCCTCCCTGGTAAAGGCATTGTTATAATTACTTATGGGGCCTGTACTGTAGGGAACACAGAGGCATTAGCCAGTGATGAGTTGGGGGTGCCTAAGATGGCATACTAGGTGTCTTCTATTTCTAATGACAGTGATTCTATAATAAATGTGTCTAATGTGGTTAGAAAATAAGCATTAAAAGAAAAGACTTGGTGTGAAATCTAATGAGGAACAGAGCTGCCTGTATGTGGGAATGGGCTCTATCATTCTAAGGGGGATTGCTGGAGCTGCCCCTTCCCTCAGTGACTCTCCATCCAAATGGGTTAAGTCATCCTAGCTGGTGTATCGGTTTCATTTGTGCGTCCTGGGGATCAGTAGAACAAGCCCTCAAATGCCAGCTCGCGATATGGAGCTGGGTTGATAGTCTATTGAATGGAGATTTTCCTTGTCATTTTCTTGGCCTTCTTTTCATAAGAAAATGACAAAGAAGAAAAGAGAAGAATCTGCTGAGCTGGGTGTTTGTGCAGTTAGAGTGAGTGGGCGTCTGAAAGAGTTCAGCTAGCTCTTGGAAAGCTAACAAACCCAGCTATTAGTATGTGTGGACTGGGAATGGTGATGGAATGAGGACAGCCTATGCTCTGGCCTGTCTTAATCAAAACGCTTGTCTCCCTTGTGCATGAGGCTGGCATGTTGTTTTCTAAAGCCAATGACATACTGACAGGTTTGGCAGGCATCCGATATGCTCCTCACCCACCCATCTGACCATCCACCCCAGCTCTTCCCAATCTTGTCCTTCCCCCATTTTTGTTTAAATATGGTATGTTCCTGGTTTATTAATATGCTAATCCTCCTGGTAGGCTGCACTATTCCCCACTCTCCCCACTGCTTGTGGCTAGTATCTGTATTTGCCGCTAAAGACGAACTGTTTGCTTTCTCTGTATAATGAACACAGTGAAAGGACGCAAACCGAGAGGCTTGTCTTAATGGTAGTGTGGAACTGGGTGATGTGTGTTCACATGTTCTTGTGAGCATGGGATAATGATTGAACCATGTATTTTTGTTGCACATAAAACAAAACAGAGAAGGAAACTCTTCCTAATAGACACGTTTTGAAATTAATCAAAGCAACAAAAGCTATAGTTCTTAGTATAAACTATAACCACTGATTTTCTAGAAATACAGTTGAGAAGGGTAGAATTAGACATGACTGAAAAAATAAAAGGCAGAAAACTCCCTGCAGGTTTTAATCAAAGAATTACCTTGTTGTGTCACCCTGAACTATCCTGGGTTTGTATGCAAGATGCCCCTTGTGCCCTGCACAATCTGGTATTGTTCCCAACACCCAGGGCTGGGAAAGACTAGGCAGCAAACAGAGCTACCTTTTCAACAATAGCCATTGAGCTCTGCAGCAATAAACCCAGAAGCATCATAGCTTTGGGAGCTGGTGTTGCTCTGATTTCATTGCTTGTGTGCCTGGTTAGAATAAACAAAATCCATCTTGTGGAGAGCTGATAGATCTTTTAAGATGTTTATAATCAGTGGGGATGGGCAGTAGTGTCTAAAAACAATCCGAAGAAATTTTTCTGCAAGGCACAAGTAGAAGGAAGATTACCAGTTTAATATAATATACTTTTTTAAAGCCTCTGTTATTAACACTTAGTGCACTGTAAAGGAAGGATTTTTAAAAATTAATATTTTCATCATCAATGGTATTTGTTTACCTTTGCATTTCATTCAGCTTGTACAGTGAAACTAGGTTTGGTCAATTTCACTACCTGTTTTTAGTCAGTTTCACTTTCCAGGTTTCTTGCATTAGTGCAGTTCTATTGGGTTTGGGTATGTAATATGGACAGAAAAATTTTAAATTAAGACAAAGAAAAGGTTACATTGCATCAATTTAATATTTTAAAAGCATTGCTAGTTTTAAGGAGAGGGAGTCAGTCTAATAATTATAGCAAAGGACTAGGGCTTAGATCTTCAAAAGTATTGATATCCCAATAGAGCCTGCTTCAACAGAGAAACAACTCCCCTCTGACCGCACACTCCTAGCTGTCACCTGCCACCCCACACTGGAACCCGTATAGGTTACCATCAAACAACTACAACCCATAGTCGATGGGGACCCCATCCTGAAAGAATTTTTTCCTGAACCCCTTTTTCTGACCTTCAAACAACTTCTGCAATCTCATCATCAGAAGCAAGCTACCCACAGACCAGGACACACCAACTCAAAGTGGCACCAGACCCTGCCAGAAACAGATGCTAAACCTGCACATACCTCCACAATACAATGATCAATACCTCCCCCCTCCAACACACACACATCTTTTCAAGATCCATGGGAACTACACATGCCTATCACAACATGTGATGTACCTCATCCAGTGCACTAAATGCTCCAATGGCAATTATGTGGGTGAAACCAGACAACCACTATGCTCTCAAATGAACTCACACAGGAAAATGATAAAAGACAAACGCCATATCATCTGTGGGTGAACACTTTTCACAAAGAACTCACTATATCTCACCTATCAGTCCTCATCCTCGAAGGAAACCTGCACAACACTTTCAATAGGCGAGCCTGGGAGCTTAAATTCGTAACTTTGCTAGACATTAAAAATCATGGACTGAATAGAGACACTGGATTTATGGCTTATTACAACAATCTACAACTCCCTAATAACCTTCCACCCCAGCTGTCTTTCCCTCTCTTTCCTTTCCTCCATGTGACTGGAGGGGTGTTAATGGGCCAATTCACCATGAATGGTCCCCTGAACTATGTGTTAACTACTTATGCTAAACAATTCGTTCCACCTTGCATTTTGCTGTGACACTCCTTTCCCAGGTATGGCTACACTTGCAACTTCAAAGCGCTGCCACAGCAGCGGTACCGTGGCAGCGCTTTGAAGTGCGAGTGTGGTCACAGTGCCAGCACTGGGAGAGAGCTCTCCCAGCGCTGCACGCACTCCAGCTCCTCATCGGGATTAGCTTGCAGCAGCACTGTTTACACTGAGGCTTTACAGCGCTGTATCTTGCAGCGCTCAAGGGGGTGTTTTTTCACATCCCTGAGCGCGAATGTTGCAGTGCTGTAAAGCGCCAGTGTAGCCATGGCCTGGCCAGACCTGAGAAGAACTCTGCGTAAGCTCGAAAGCTTGTCTCTCTCAGCAAAAGAAGTTGGTCCAATAAAAGATATTACCTCACCCATCTTCTTACTCTAATATCCTGGGACCGACATGGCTACAACAGACACTGCATATGTCAGACTAAGGCCTTGGCTACACTGGCACTTTACAGCACTGCAATTTTCTTGCTCAAGGGTATGAAAAAAACACCCTCCCGAGCGCTGCAAGATACAGCGCTGTAAAGCCTCAGTGTAAACAGTGCCGCTGCAAGCTACATCCGATGAGAAGGCAGTTTACGTGCAGCTCTGGGAGAGGTCACGGCAGCGCTTTGAATTTTCAAGTGTAGCCATAGCCTAAATCGACGTTTTCTTTTGGGTCCTGAACTCAGCACAGTGACCTCTGCATTGTCCTGTTCTAGACTGGATCACTCTAATGCACTTTTTGTGGAGCTCTGCTTAAAGTCCTCTAGAAAGTGACTTGTAGCGCAGAATGCAGCAACCCATCTGTTAGGCGGTACTAGCTGAACAGAAAATAATTGCACCAGTCTTCCTGCAACCAGAGCTGTTTCTAATTCCTTTCTGGGTACATTTTAAAGTGTTGATTTTGATCTATAAATCTGTGGCTGGCTGAGGTTCCAGTTATCTGGGAGTCACCTCTCTCCTCTCACCCTGTGAACCTGTCTTGCAACTGTTGTGTGTGCACAAGATAGCAGTCCTTGGATTTAACTGTCCAAGGTTTCGCCGTGGAAAATACACTGCCTTGGAATTCACTTCTTCCACTGGTCTGATAGAGTGTGGATTGAGTGGTCATTAAGGCTCAGTGAAAGATGTTTGCATATTTTGTGTATGGACCTGAGACATGACAGAGCACATTGCCCAAATCTAAATAATAAATAAATAAATACCCACACTAAGAGGAGGGCTGAGTGGCAGAGAATTTTCCTGGCACCTGATAGAAAAGCTATGTTTTGTTCTGGCAGTCTGTTACTGTCTGGTTTGTTCCAAGTCTCTGGAAGAGGTGCTTATGTATTTTTGGTCTACAAGAGCTGATCCGTGTTGGTGGCAGTGTGGGAAACTGGCTAATTAATGCATCACCGAAGGATGTCTTTTCATATCAGTTATGAAAGGAAAAATCCCTCCCATTGAAATAACAGTACATAGATCTTTCCCATTTAAGTGCTTTTTAGAAACTGACCAAGCCAACTCAATATGAAAATACAAGAGATAATAGAAGCGCCAGGTATCTGGAGCAATCAGATGCTTTTGCAGTGAGTTTTGCTGTCAGGCAAAGAAAGAGGACCCTTTTACTGCAGATGCAGATCTGGATCTCCCAATCTAAAGGCTCCAAAACCAGAGCAGTGTCTGAGATAGATTATTAAATTGGATTAACTGTGGGGTTACCAGGCATCCAGTTTTCTACCCAGAATGCCTGGTCGAAAAGGGACCCTGGCGGCCCCGGTAAGCACTGCTGTTAAAAATCCGGTCGGCAGTGCAACGGGTCCCTGCCTGCCCTGACTCCGTACTGCTTCTGGAAGCGGCCGGCATGTCCAGCCCCTAGACGCAGGGGTGGCCAAGATCTGCGCACTGTCCCCACCCCAAACGCCAGCTCCACAGCTCCCATTGGCCAGGAACTGTGGCCAATGGGCGCTGCAGGGATGGTGCCAGTGGCCTGGCTGTGCCTCCGCCTAGGGGCCGGACATGCTGGCTGCTTCCAGGAGCAGTGTGGAGCCAGGGTAGGCAGGGAGCCTGCCTTAGACCCACTGCACCACCGATCAGGAGCCGCCTGAGGTAAGTGTCGCCCAGCCAGAGCCCACACCCCCTCCCACACCCTAACTCCGTTCCATAACCTGCACCTCCACCCGCACACCAACCCCCTGCCCCAGCTCTGAACCCCCTCCCACACCCTAACTCCCTTCCATACCCTGCACCTTCACCCGCACACCAACCCCCTGCCTCAGCTCTGAACCCCCTCATGCACCCTAACTCCCTTCTATACCCTGCACTTCCACCCACACACCAACCCCCTGCCCCAGGTCTGAACCACCTCCCGCACCTTAACTCCCTCCCAGCCCCCATATCCCCTCCCCTACGCCACCCCAACCCTAACCCCAACCCTCTACCCCAGCCCAGTGAAAGTGAGTGAGGGTGGGGGAGAGTAAGCGACAGAGGGTGGGGAGCTGGAGTGAGTGGGGGGTGGGGCCTCAGGGAAGGGGCGGGGCAGGGATGGGGCAAAGATGTTTGCTTTTGTGTAATTAGAAAGTTGGCAACCCTAATTAACTGTTAAAATACACTTGGGTACAATGGGTTTGTGTATGGGTTTGATGGGCACGGTTGTGGGCATGAGCAGGTGGGGAGCGTGTGCATGTCTATTACAGATTATTTGTTGTTAATGGTAATTTTTTACAGTGTTGAATATGATGCCATTGATGTTACTTGGTTGTGATTAGCAGTGGAAGAATCCAGTTTGGATTAGATAGGCATTGAAATGGTTGGGCAATTACCCAAGAATGAACAGACTCTCCCTAAACTTCTGAGGGTTCCCTCCATTCTTTGTGTGCCTTTGAATGACCACCTCATGCCCTCATGACATGAGTCTTCTAGGGAAGATAGGCCACCCCTACCCTGAAACCAGAGAGGCTGATTCTGATCTCTTTTTCATTAGTATGAACCAGGAGTAATTTCACTGGAGTGACGCTGGTTTCAAAGTGGTGCAAGTGGTAGAAGAATCAGATTTAGTGGCTTTGATGGTTTCTCTGTTATCAAGCAACCATACCAGGGATTTTGGAAAATTGAACAATTAAACCCTTTGTGATGGGGTTGAATTTGTAAAAACCTGGGCTGACACCACCATATGAACCAGATTTTAGCCCAGAGTTATTTATTTAACTATTATTATTACTTATTTATATAACATTTCAGAATTACACGATGCCCCGAAGACCTGACAACCTAGCTCAGATAAAAACCAATCCAAGGCAACAGGTGTGGTACAGGACTCTTGCATCTGAGGTACCCACCTTTGAGTCTCAGGGCTTCCTATGGAAAGGGATAGTTTTCCACAGCTCCTATGGCATCTCTGCAGAAAAACCAGAAGGTAAAAAATGACCTGATTTAATATTAGAGGGAATTGAGACTGGAAGGCACCGGACAGGTGATCAAAGTGGAGTCCTTATGATCCCATGGACCTGTTTAGCTGATGATTCTAAATATATATATAATTATAATACGATAGAATAAAATAAATAATATCATAGTCATTATTAAATTAAGTGTTAGGAAGCCAGATAGGTGAAGGTCACTTGGAATATCTGATCTTGATCTTTTGAAGAGCTTAAATGAATTACAAATAACTTGCTGCCCCCTTAAGGAAGTTGGTGACTAATCCAGACTGGTGACTAACCCTGCTTTCTGTTTTGCAGGGAAACTTTGCGTTTTTAAACAAAGACAGTTTACAAGGTATAGTGGGGGGAATATTTTAGCTCAGCTGTGTCACAAGTGGTTTGTTTAAGTTTGTAACAGAAAAATATTAGAGTCTTGCCCTGGAAACTGAAATGTTCTGTGTATCCTGAAGACAGACATACTGGTAGCTGTCAGGCAAGAGGTTCACGCACCCTCTATCCTACCTTGCAAAGTTCCTGAACCCTGTTCTGTAGGACTAACTTTGGTCAATGAAAGGTCCATGTCCATTCGTTCATTGGCATCTTGGCTAATGGATGCCAATGAGGGAGGTGATTAGTGCCAATTATGGTTGTGGTTTTGGACACCTGTCTGCATGCAATTGGACTGAGACCAATGTCCCCTAGGATTTAGGGTGTAGGCATCCAAATATTTGTGCCTTGTGACTAGAGATGGTCGTCTTCAACCCCAAGTCTCTCATTTCAGTGCTTGCTCTTTGCAATCTACCAGGGTCTTGGAATCCAGAACTCCCATGTCCAGCCCTGATTCAGTTTTTCTGCTGCTTGCTATATTTCTGACCTTTCCAGTGGCCTTGAATTATTTAACATCAAAGAGGAATTACTTGGAAGGCATCAGCCTGTGAAGGAAAGTTTCTCAAACTTTTAGCTCAAGTCATGAGCATTCCCCCAGAGTTTGGAGGCGATTTGATGGGAATATTTCTGTACAATGAGAGGGATTTGGAAAGTTGTGGAAAAGACATTTAAAGACAAATATAATGGGATATTTATTCAAGAGGAGAAGAATTTTGCTAGTAATATTGCTGGAACAATACCAAGGGATTTGAATGTTTGCAATGGATTCTTATACAGCTTTAGTTCTTGACAGGTTTTGGTGGGCTCAGTCTGCTCAATAAGGGAGACTTGATGGCTTCACTGTGACATGAGCTTGGAAGCCATCAGGAGGCCTATAGAGTTTTTAGAAAGCAGAGGTGTTGCAGGCCAGAACAGAGGTGTACTGACATACAGAATCATAATGAGTGTTGCAGTTGGAGTTTGGGCAGCACGAGGAGGGCTATTGGTCAATGGGTGACCAGGACTGGAATAGCAGGGAGTGCTGCAAGTTTGGGACTGCTGTGCATTGGCATAGCGATAGCAACGCGGGGAAGCTTACCAACAAATGGGCCTGATACTACTTCCATCAAAGTCAACAGGCGATTTGCCATTATCTTCAGCAGGAGCAGGATTGTGCCCGTCTCAAACCCAATACTGCATGAGCACTTCGGGAGGGAAGGGAAAGCGGGCAGATGAAAACAAATGAGTTGGCAGGGCTCTATGTTGAAGCTTTCAGCTGCCGTGGCTTTAATGTAAATGGAACTATGTTCAGCGCTATCCATTCAACTGGCTGCAGCTGAACTTTTGCACCCTGCCTCTGTTCTGTGGCATTTTAGAGTTATTTATAGCAAAAAAAAAAAAAAAAAGGTCTGTTGTTACGAGCGAGAGCTGGGGAATAGCGACAGTCCGAAGCACTGATTGGGGATGCCCTGTTGATGAGTGACTAGTCCTTACCTTTTCAGTCCTAAGAGCTGGTTGAAAGCAGAGAAGTAAAGGAAAGCTCTGTCTTTATTTCCGGACAGTGTTGGTTCTGTTCTTGAAAAGTCTCATCAGTTGGGTGTTGAATTTGTGTAGATTTGGGTCCAGTTTTATCCAGATCACTAAAATCTAAGGCAGTTGGATAAAATGTTCTGGAGTTGGTCCTTTCCTGCTTCCCTGAGAGCAGGGTAAGAGTCCACATCTTACTAGGAACAATCGTCGTCCGAGGAGAGGGAAAATAACTGACTAGCCTGTCCTAGTTTAGTAAGAATATACAGCAGCAGACTTCAGCATGCAATACACAGAGAAAGCATTTCCTGCTGCAACTTTGTACAGCACCAACTGGATACTGATGCCACAGCCAGGCTTAAAGGCAGAGGCCATTAAACTAATAAGAAGCACAGGGCCTCAGGAATTGACACTGGATTTTCCACCTGTTGCATTGCTCTAGTTCATGTTTTACCAATACAGCAAATTCTGTCATGTTAACTAGAATTGCTCAGTATCTCTGGCAAAACCATAACTAATTAAGTGTTCTTAAATATAGAGTAATTTGACAAGATGGTGTTGTAAACAGAGCTCTGAATGGATACAGTGGAGGTATGTGACACCAGTGGGATCACATTAATTACCATACTCATATTTAGAGCCAGTAAAAATAAATAAGGGAAACATTTAAATTTGTAAGTTATTTCCACTTTGCAGCACTCAGAATGGACCCATTTTTAGGTATTTTGAAAGTGCTTGCCTTTTTTTTTAAAAAAATGTATTTTATCAAAACCATTATGCTCAGTTATGAAAAGCTTTTTTGTTTTGATAAATGAAAAATTTCAATGGCCATTTCAGTGTTTTCAATAAAAAATGTTACAAAAGTTTTTATGAAAACCAAACATTTTAGAAAACTCAACAGCTTTTTCGTGTGTGAAATTTTTTGTTTTAAAAAAGAGGCCATTTTTCAACAAGAAAGAAAGAAAGCCCAAACATAAACAACAACCGTTTGTTCAAATGTTTTTGACCAGCCCTACTTCGTTATGCTTCCCCTCAGGAAACGGAGTCAGTACTGATAAGAGATGGGTCCAAAATGGAATCTTGGATTTGGAGCACCCCCTTCAAACTTTGGGGAAAATTCAAAACTGGATCAAAACTTCACAGCTTAGCCCATCCCCATTGAGAATGCAACCTTGGAAATAAGTTACCAAAAGTAAATCAGGAGGGAGAAAAATGGCAAGTTTCCTATCTATGTTGTGCACGAATCACAAAGCCAAGACTCTGATGAGCTGTGGTAATTAAAGATCACTTTGTGTGCAAGTCAAGGTGTTAAGTTGCCATTTACTGACCAAATTCTTACTCAGGTAACTACATTCCACCTCCCTTGATACCCCTCCTCCCCTCCACAGTTTTAACCGGAGATAGCTGTGATTCACATACTTTTTCACAGCATGGACTACAACCTACTAGAGAATCTGGTAGACACTTCACCTACTATTTGTGATCATGTGACCATCTCCCATTATCCTTCAGATAATTTTCTGGTAGGAACCGCAGCAACTGTTTATATGCAAAAGTAGCATTAAGGAAGCAATGAGTATATTTTAGCTGTCTTTTAATGAGATTTAGCTGCTGGAAACAAGGAGCAGTTGCATCATGTGAACAGCCAGCTCTCTGTAAACTACCAGCAAGTGCTCTGTGGACCAGGAGTGATCCCAGCATGATAGTTTGAGATTTGAGGGTATCTAGGATTCTTCTTCATTTTCTGCCTAAAAATGTTGGTGTAGTAGTGTGATGCGCTATTAAAGTGTTGCCAGGTTCTATCCTAGAGGTGACGATACTTTAGAGAGGAAGGGGTGAAAGGATCCCTGTACATCTGGGTCCAATCCTGCCGTCCTTGTGTGAGCAACACCTTGAGTGAAGTGCGTGGGAATTCTGTCTGTGTGAGGACTGCAGGATTGTCTCTGCAAAGTGCTTTGGAATGAAGGAGTTCTAGAACTGCCAGGCATTCTGACTGGTGTGATTGCCCCTTGCGGGTACTGTTGTCCTTTTCAAGCCAGGCAAACATCATGCTTGTTTCATCACACAGACGTCCCAAGGCCATTGGCTGATACAATTGTAGGGTGGTGGTGTTTTTTTTGACAACAGATTAATCCTACGGGAACATTCATCATGGCCAGGGCTGCATATTTGGGTGTTCTGTCAGTTTTCTCCCACTGCTCCCCCGTTTTTATCTTATCACTCAGCAGCAGCTGGGGTTATCATGAAGTGTATCACTGGAGGGCAATGGAGTTATCACTCATTAGCTAGGGTTATCAGTGAGGAAAACTGGGGTTATCGCTCAGCCACACTAGGGTTATCAGTGTGTGCAGTTCTGGGGGACCCCTGCTGAACACCAGCGGCTGGCCTTCCTAGGGCTGACTCTAAACAGAACACATGCTGCATCTTGAAAAGGGAAGTATAGGACCCACTCAGTGCCTGCTTCACTCTTTCAGAGACAGAATGCTTCTGAGAACTGCCATTGGTACAGTTCCCCACTACTCCCGTTCAGCCTCCAGGGCTGTTACTTTAAAAGTCATAACATTGTATGAAAGCAGCTGCAAAAATATTGTAGATACTGACCAAAGTCTTTGCTGAGCAGCTAACCATATGAACATCTGCAGTCCCGGGTTGTAGCTCCTAAATATTATGCTTTAGAAGAAAGAAAAGAAAAAAGCTGCAAACCAAGAAGCTGAAGACATAGCCAATTGAAATTAATTTGGTTTATGAGCCCCTCACTGTGTTAAGAAAAAGTCTTGAAGATATTTAGAGGGCGAGTGCAATCTGCAGTCATTTTAAATGAAATTCGCAAGTTCAGAAGGGCCAAAGCAACTGAAATGCTTCTGTAAGCGTGCAAGAAATATCATTAAGATAAATGAAAAGCAGCAGAAGGACAGAAGGGGATTTGGGAAATGGAAGGATGGGGGGCATTAGGAAAATGGCAAATGCAGCAAAATGAAGAATTTGCATGTCACATGCTGCAGAGCTTCTCAACAACACAGACCACTGTAGGAAAAAGAGCAGTACATACAGTGTAACACAAAAGGTGACCTGTGTTACATTAGTGTGGGTCAGCCCACAGCACAGAGATCTTCATTTCGGTTCAGATAAGATTTCAAAATTCAGTCTGAATTTAGGTCCCTATTCAGGAAAGCCAGCCCTATTTCAGAGACCATGTAAGCACATGTTTTTTCTGAATAGAGGTGGGTTTAATTAATCATGTGCATAAGTGCTTTCTTGAATTGGGGCCACAATTTTTATTTGCCTGGAAATCAGGCTGGAATACTTGTAAGAACTGGTTTTCTTGTGAGATTTCTAATGCATCCTGCTGTCTGAACGTGCCTTAAAACTGCAAGAATTTTCTTTTCTCAGTAACAAATCTCTGCTCCCCAAGGAATTTCACAGTTATTTCTGTGTTGTACAGCAAAGCCACTCAGAAATTCACAGTGCCAATGAGGAAGGATGTTCTTGCTCCAAAAGCACAGGGCGGGCTTTGCCCTGGGAGATGAGAATCTCCAGTAGCAGTCAGTAGTGTAACGCATATGACAGAGGTTCTCAAATTGGAGGGCAGGCCCCTTGGAAAGGGTGTGGAATGTATTCTGGGGCAGTGTGAGAAGATTTAGGGGAAAAACCTTACTGTGCACATTTTGCCCACAGCGATGAATAACTAGCAAAGTTGATTCCTCCTACCAGGTCCTGTATCATTGCAGACATGACACATCAGGTAAGACTGTTTCTATTCCAGGGTGTCCTCAGTATCAGGCTAAAACAAATCAACCCCAACAACAAAGGATACACATTTTAATTTCTTAAATGGACACTCCCGCAATAACTGAATTACTACTTCCTCAGTTGCTCTATGAGGCCTTAGTGGAAGAGAGCCTGGAGGTTATTTCTGCAAGTTCTAGTCCTGAGAAAATAATGGCTTGAGTTGGGATCTGTTGTATTGCAGACTCCTTCATTTAAATACATTGCAGACTTTTTGAATATATTGAATATTTATTTATTTGTTTATTTAAACTAGGCGACTTGAGGGCCTGACCCTCCACCCACTGAAAACTCCACTTGCCTTAAATGGCAGCTGAACTAAGACAGAAGAGTTATTGGAGGAGCTACATTTCCAAGGCCTGTAATGGAAGCCTGATTATTTTTTGTCTGTTAGAGTGAGAGTGCCAGTATGTGGTTAAGGAAGTGCTAAGTAAGAAGGATGGAAAAAGCTAGACCCCACATGCGGGAACAGTAGAAGAAAGACAAAAGTGGTTCAGTGTTGACCTGGAAGCAGAGGGAGTCTAGGAAGTTATTGTGGAGAATTGCTCTGAGCTTTGAGCACTCTATGTACAAGGAAAGCAAACAGGAGGCTGGTGTTGCCAGGGGCGAGATGGAAGCTCTGAGAAGATGGTATCTATACTACAGAAGTAGCTGCGTAGAGCTCACCTATATAGAGTACCTGAATACTACGGTATTGAGATTGGAGAATTGTGATTCTGATTACTCTCTCTATACATGGTCCCGTGACTGGAGAATCCTTGGGTGCTCCAAAACCAGGGATTTTTAGAGAGTATTTGGATAACAAAGCAACTCTTTGACATGAGGCTTACAATAAAAATACTGTAATCGTGACAATTACTGTTGCATATTTATTAGTGCATTTTCTAGTCTAGTTTTAAATGCCCCAAGTAATCTCAGGGCTTTCACCACTTCCCTCGGGAGACTGTTCTCAGCCTGTCCTTAAATTAGATTGCAGGATCTTTGGAGAAGGACCTATATACTACGTTTGTACAGGGCCTAGCGCAATAGAACCCTGGGCTGATTATGACCTCTGGGCTGATTATGACCTCTGACATTACTGTAATACAAACCAATGCTCCTACTACTAATCTTGTTATTAGGACATTTTCCTAGGTATTCAGTTTTTCTAGGAATTCAGTTTAATTTTTTCTTCATTTTATATTTATATATTTATAATTAAATATATTATATATTTATAATTTTTTGTTAATCAATTCCCATATCAGCCGTTCCATTATTTTGCCCAGGATCAATGTCAGGCAGACAGGCCTATGATTATTCAGTTCATGTTATTGACTTTTTTCCAAATATTGGCATAGTATTAGGTTTTTCCCAGTCTTCGGGTACTTCCCCAGCGTTCCAAGAGTTATTGAAAATCAACATTAATGGCCTAGTGCAGTGGTTTTCAACTTGTGGTCCACGGATCCCTGGGGGTCCATAGACTATGTCTAAGATTTCCAAAGGGGTCTACACCTCCATTTGAAATTTTTTAGGAATCTGCAAATGCAAAAAGTTTGAAAACTACTTGTCTAGTCAGCTCCTTGGCCCGTTTTTTAAAAACTCTTGTATGCACATTATCTGGAGTTCCTGATTTTAAAATGTCTAACTTTACCAACTTCTGTTTAACATCCTCCTGATTTACTGTGTGTGGGAAAGTGTTTCATCATTATCATGTGATATAAACTGTTCCCAATACAGAAGAGAAATATTTATTGAACATTGTTTTCCTTTTCTTTATTCTTACTGACAGTTCTACCATTTCCATCTAGTAATGGACCAATACCATTGTTAGGATTTTTTTTGTTCCTTCTTCCACTCTTTAATTCTTCTGGCCACAGAGTAGTTCTTGTATGCTTTCGCTTCCTTCATCAATTGTACACCTCTACCCCAATATAACATGACCCAATATAACATGAATTTGGATATAACGCGGTAAAGCAGCACTCCGGGCGAGGGGATTGCACGCTCTAGCAGATCAAAACAAGTTCAATATTATGCATTTTCACCTATAACGCGGTAAGATTTTTTTGGCTCCCGAGGACAGCGTTATATCAGGGTAGAGGTATATACAGTTTTGTGACTTGTGATTTATATTCATTACTGTTAACTTCCACTTTCTTCCATTTGTGATAGATAGATAGATAGATGCCTTCATTTTCCCTCTAAGCTTCGTTGGGTTTTTTTAAACCAATGTGACCTTCTTTCTTCATTGTGTCTTTTTGGATATCTAATAAAATGTTCTTAAACAATCCCCAATTATTATTCAAACTTCTTGTTTTAAATTATTTCTCTCAACTGATTTGGCTCAAAATTGTTTTCAACTTTGTGAAATTGGCCCTTTTAAAAAAACAAGTATATGTATTATTGGTTTGGAATTCACTCTGTTTGCACATAACAAATGTAATCAAGTCATGGCTACTTGGAATTAGTTCTGTGATCAATTCCTCTTCATCTGTCAAGACAAGGTCTAATAAAGGATTCCCCCATGTTGGAATCAACACTTTTTGAGTTAGAGAATTTGTAATCTATAGTATTTTGAAATTTTGAGGATGTTTTAGTACTGGCAGCATGAGCCCTCCACTATGTCACTCAGATTGAAGTCCGTCATGAAAACTTCTCTACATGTAATAGACTGGGGTTTAAGGAGTCAGTCATCCTGTGTCTGTAGCAGACACCAGCTAGTCCTCCATCTTGTGTGTTATCTGTTAGAACATTGATCCATAAACATTCAAGATAATTTTCTTCCAAGTCGTCAGTGACTTGAAAACAGACAATGCCATTTTTGACATAGAATATCAGTCCCCCTCCTCTTTTGCATAACCAATCCTTCCTAAATAGGTCATACCCATTAATTTTAGCATTCCAATCATGCAAATAACCCACCATGGTTT
Source organism: Chelonoidis abingdonii (assembly GCF_003597395.2). Lineage (NCBI taxonomy): Eukaryota > Metazoa > Chordata > Testudines > Testudinidae > Chelonoidis > Chelonoidis abingdonii. The sequence continues at coordinate 83,942,957 of NC_133776.1, forward strand.
CAGTAATACCAACACATCAAATTTATGCTCCTAAATGAGCCATTTCAGTTCCTCTTGTTTTTTAACCAGTCTCCTGGCATTGGTGTACAGGCAATTAAAATTTTTCTTCTCTTCACGTCCTTTGGTTTCTTGATTAATTTTGTTCTCAATATCTTGATTTTGTGCTAAATGAGTGTTCGTTTGTTCCCTTGTTTCACCCTCCCCTTTTATTGTTAGTTTAATGCCCTCCTGACTACTCTAGCCAGACCACCTCAAGAAGATTGGTTTCCCTTCTGCTGAGATGGAGGCCATCTGAACTATACAGCTCCATTTCCCCATAAAAGGAGGACCAGTGTTCCACAAAACCAAACTCCTCTGTCTTACAGCACTTACCTAGCCAGTTGTCCACTTCCATAATCTTCTGCTTTCTGTCTTGCTCCACTCACGGATCAAGAAGGGTGTCCCAAAAAATTAGTTGAACATTCTTCTCCTTCAGCACCCTTCCAAGTTCCCCAAAGTCATCTGCACCCAGTGAGATGCAGTGTCATTAGTGCCAATGTGCTCCATCACTAGTGGAGCTTTGCCCGTCAACTTCAGGCACTGTCTTAGGGTGACATCTTGTGTCTCCTAGCTATGCCCACTGATACCACCTGAAATAATTCCTCCTCCCTGTTCCTCTTTATAGACTATCATCACCTCCCCCATAATTGTGGTTTAACCAAACTTTAGCGCTTTTATTCGTTCCTTAGAAATAAATCTGTCCAGCTCCCCTGACTGTTTGTGGCTCTTCTCTAAACTCCTTCTGTGTTGTCAATATCTTTCTGAAATGAGAGGCTCAGGACTGAATGCAGGTTTGATCTCACCCAGGTCATGTAGGGCAGCAGCTCTCAACCTTCCCAGACTACTGTACCCCTTTCAGGAGTCTGAGTTGTCATGTGTACCCCCAAGTTTCACCTCTCTTAAAAACTACTTGCTTACAACATCAGACCTAAAAATACAAAAGTGTCACAGCACACTGTTACTGAAAAACTGCTCACTGTTACTGAAAAACTGTTCACTTTCTGATTGTTACCATATAGTTTTATAAAATAAGTGAATTAGAAAAGAAATGTTGTACTTGCATTTCAGTGTATATTATATAGAGCAGTATAAACAAGTCACTGTATGAAATTTTAGTTTGTAATGACTTCACTAATGATTTTTATGTAGCCTGTTGTAAAACTAGGCAAATACCTAGATGAGTTGATGGACCCCCTGGAAGAACTCTGTGTACCCCCAGGGGTGCATATCCCCCTGGTTGAGAACCACTGATATAGGGAGGAACTATTACCTCCTTCTGCCAGTGCCACAGTGTGTACCTCTGCTTGTGCAACCCTAAAATCTCACCAATTTTCCCTCCCCCCCTTTTTTTTTTCCCTTGCCAAATTATATTTCAAAGTCATGTCTAATTCTCTGGCCACTATTGCCCCCTGAGCCTCCTTCACCATTGGTGCTCTCCAAGTGTCTCTTTTCCATTGAATATGCATGTTGGATTATTTACCTTGGGATGTATTCATTTGCATTTAAATTCAATCTCATTTTTTAAACAGGCTTTTTGCTTGGAGTTTCTAATGCCTCTAGATCCTTGGTGTGTTATTTCTCTGTCCTCGGCGGTGTCTGTGGTCCTCTCTGTTCATATCGTCTGCAAATGTTCTTACTATGCTGCTTCCCACCTCTTCCAGCTCAGTACTAATGAAGATGTTAACCAAGAGAACACTAGCACCAGCCCCTTCACTGCTTTGCTAGACAACTTCTCTCTTCTGACATGTTGTTGTGCATATTTGCCCCGTGCTTTGGGGCCTTAAACCTGTTCTCAGTCCTTGTGACAGTGACCTGAACCTGCACTCAAGGTCATCTAATAGTGCTGCTGCCTTAGAGGTGGGAGTTATCTTTTGTTGCATCGTATTGCTGCCAAAATGACACAGTATCCTGAAAGGCGGTAGGTAACCTTGTTAGTGCTACATTTGAGGGGAAGAAGCTGGGCTGCAGATCTCAAGTGAGCGCGCATTCTCTTGAGATTTCTGACTACCCGAGAGATGGGCATCAACCCAACTGCCCGTATTTGAACACTTCTATACTTTGGATTCAGACTTCGTAGCTGGCCCCTCTCATTAATCATTGTTTGCATAGTGATCACAGCAATCCTAGCTGCTTTACGTTCAGATATGAAGGCAAAGGCCCTAAGCAAAGAGCTAACAAGATGAGGCTTCCATCTCCATAATGAGCCCAACGGAGCCTCAGAACCAGACTTCCCTAAACTTTGAGAAACCTCAGAGCTAAATCTGAATTTCCCATCTAAGTTTCTGTCTGGCCAACCCTATACGCTGATTGAAACACCCTCCAGAATGCAGGGAAGTTCAGATTCATTCACAGCGCTGGTATGATCCATTGTGGAGATAACTAGGGGGAGGGCTTTCTTTCCTGTATTTAACTCTTCGGCAGTAATAGTGACACTTGCCCTGCATTGGACAGTAACTGATAGTTGTCATATTTGATTGCTTATGCTTATCCTGTTTGAATAAGGATAAACCTCATGAAAGGCTTGTTTTTTCTGTCCTTGTTAAACTGAGAGCTTCCTCAGATTAGACACAGGACATGACTTAATGAATGCTGTGGTTTTCTCATGATCTATGTGATACCAAATATCTCTTTTAACTATTCCGATGAAAACAGAGAACAGATAAATCAGAATTAACTACAGTAGTAACTTAAATCTCAACTAGGCATAATTAGGAACAATAATGTCAAAATGAAAGTGACCAACTATATTAAAAGAGAAGTATGAGAGAGAGACAGGTTCCTATCCTGAAGTCACAGGTCTGACAGAGTTTCTGTTACTCCATCTGTGCAGTCCAAGCAGAAGGCAATTGCCCCACCCATAAAGTCACTTGAAAATCTTTTTGGGAGAATTAGGTCAAAGATGTTATAACTGAGGGACCCTTCCGACCCAGACATTCTATGATTCATGAAAAACGGATGCCATGTAAGATGAACAGAGACCTATGAAAAGAAAGGGAGACCACTTTTATATCTCATGCATTTCTCTTTGCAGAAATGGGCCATAAAACAAAATAAATGAACCCAGTGGAGATGATTTTCCATTTTCATGGTGGTTGTTTAAATGTAGACTGACTCCCTGGACTATAACAGCTCCTTAGGAGCCACTTATTTCTATTTGGGAGTACATATTTAGGCTTCTAGTAAAATTCCTTATGCAATGTCTTTGAAGGGTACTTACTGGGTATACTTAGCAGCCATATTCCCAAAGTGAATATCTCAGGTGTTTGCAGCAATTGATATTAATTTCTTCAAATTACAAAATGATATTAGCCTAGATAGTGGGGATGTGGCTTGCCAAGTCTGTTTTTCAACCTCAGTTGCGAGTTGTACCAGTGAAAAGATGCATTAGCTAGAAATAAAACCACCGTGAGGAAAGTGAAGTACATTCAGCTGTGGTCATTGCACTCTGCGCAGTTCCCTTAGGGGACATAGAAGTCCATTCCATGACTGTGTGGTCTAAGTCAGGAGCTAGGGAGAGCCTGTGTGGTGACAGTGGTTGGCCTAGGATGTGTTAATCAGTGCTGAAGAGAAAGGCAGAACCACAGGGCTCTCTGCGTCCAGCAGCCTCAGTAACTCTTGCTAGGGTTTCAGTTCACTTCAGTGTCTTTGGCCAAAGATTTACTGTAAAGTAGCATTATCTAAGGCTATGTCTGCCCTGCACTTTCTTTGGTAAAATGTTTGTCGGTCAAGAGTATGAAAAAAAAAACACCCCTGACCAACAACAGCGCTATGTCAGCGGGAGATGCTCTCTCACCAACATACCTACTCCCCCCATTGGGGGTGGTTTTATTTTCTTGGTGGGAGAGCTCTCTCCTCCTGGCAAAGAGCAGCTACACTGCATACCTTACAGCAGCACTGATATAGCGGCAGAGCTGTGCCACTGAAAGGTGTGTAGGAACCATGTTATGATGGAGTCCCTGTGGATACAGGCCCCTTGTCATCACTTGTTTCCCATGTGCAAGCATGGCAGTCTATCAGTATTCTCATTTTGCCATTCTTACCTGATCTTTGATATGATGTGGGGATGTACTACTCACCGTACAGTTTATATTCAGAGTCTGAAATCCACTGAAGCAGAGTCCATCTCTGTGGCTGAAAGGATTGCTGTGAAAAGCTTATGATCTCTTCATTACTGGAATGTTCTACAGTGTCACTATAGAGCACATTTTCTACAAATTCCCATCTCAAGAAGTAGTGACCTTGATCCCTTAATGGATGCTGAATTAGACATACATTTTTCTGAAAATACGAATTCTATACTAGTTATCAATATTTATTGGTAGGTTACCAACATTTTAATACAACTAAAGATAGGCCTGGTCAGACCCTGGATCAGAATTCTCCTGGGAGAGTCCAGAGTCACTCCCAACTGCATTGAGTTGAATCAAAACCCCAGACAACTTCAGACTCTGGGGAAGTTTGGATCCAATCCAGGTTTGACTTTCACAGCTCAGGCCCCTCTTTGTATGTAACTGCTTGTCGGGGAAAATACCAAAGATTCTGATTCTTTTTTCACACTGTCCTTACTCTGCAAAGCCCTTGCTGAAGTGCCCGGCTACCACATAAAACCCTTGGATTATAATTTCTTAGCGGGAAGAACCATGGTTTATTTGATGCAAATTATAAGAAATCACATTTATTAATAATATTATAAACTATTTATTTAGTAATGCTAATTATTAAGTCCTGAAAATGTTCTCATTGCCTTTAAGGTCACTACTCACATGAGCAACGATTGGGTCCTGTAATGCAAATCAGGCTGCCCATGCTCTAAAAATAATCAGGGAGGATAGAGATCCAGCAAAAGAGAGTGAGAAACCATATCTCTCAGGGTTAGCTTTTTTTAAAAGGTTTGCACTGTGAGGCTGTTTATCTGTTACTAAGACATGAATCCAGGAATGTGTGTATTCCTCAGGCTCCCTTAACCCCTAAAGCAGAGCTGGGAGCTAGCTCCATTCTTCATGCTGCCTTGGGTGTTAACTGTGATGAGGGAATCTCAGAACCCTGGATCTCAGCAAGTGGGGAAAGGAGAAACTGCCTTGTTATAAAGTTGATTTATTTGTAATGATTATCCAAGAAGTGCAAAGCGCTCAGAAAATTCCCCGCCAAGTGGGACCTACATGCAGAGGACCAGCTGGGAAGCAGCTTTACAGGGGACTCCACACTACCTCCGAACAAAGGAGTTGGTCTCCATTCTAGTTTGAAATAGGTCAGCAGGGATGGGGCAGGCCAAGGAAAGGATGGAGACATGGCCAGTGGCTCAACCCCTCTACATATGGGTCTGTGGGAATTGCAGCCCCTATTCCAGCCAAGGGGTGATACGTAGCCATGGAAGGACTCTGGCGCTGCCACTGATACAGGGGTGGATCCCATCCTTCTTCTAGCTCTGTGGGATTCCTCTGCACAGGCCCTTTTACTAGGGCCATCTTTCCCCTCCCAGGGAGCTGAAGTTTTATTTATCTGTGCTTTTTAAAAGTAACAGTGCGAGTCACCTTTAAAGTTTTCATTTGACTTCATTGTCATAACACATCATTTCAGATTAATGATTAATTGAAGAAGACATGTTCTGACTCCAGCTCATGTCCTGAGGTGCTTGTCGCAGCAATGATGCACTAGGTGATTATTCACTCCCCTTAACCTGACAGACGCATTTCTTCTTTTGGCTGGTTAATAACCTTGACCAAGTGTGTGTGGAGGGGTGGGGTTGTAGGACATGCGGGATGGGCAAATGTCTTTAGATGGGCTGCATGACCTTCGTTTTGCCCAAGCAAAAATCTTACTGTGCAATGGACAAAAGGGGTATCATTCCTAGAGTTGGGTGAATAGTACAAAACACGATTAATTTGTGACTCTTTATCTAGATTCATCTAGATTCGGTAGTAGTGCAAATAGTCCTGCAAATAGAATTGGAAAAAGTTTAGAGACGTGTACCAAAAATGTTTAGGGGAATGGACCAGTTCCATACAAGGAGAGATTAAAAAGATTGGGACTTTTCAGCTTAGAAAAGTGATGAATAAGTGGGGATATGATAGAGGCCTATAAAATTATGAATAGTGTGGAGAAAGTGAATGGAAATGTTTTTTTACCCCTTCACATAACACAAGTCCATGAGGTCACCCAATTAAATTGATAGGCAGCAGGATTAAAACAAATATGAGGAAGTACTTCTTCACACAACATACGGTCAACATCTGGAACTCATTGCCAGGGGATGTTGGGATGGTCAGAAGTATAACAGGGTGAAAAAAATAGATAAATTCATAGAGGATAGATATGTCCATCAGTGGCTCATAGCCACAATGGTCAGGAACTGAACCCCATCCTCTGGGTGTCCCTAAACCTCTGACTACCAGAAGTTGGGACTGGCCAACAGGAGATGGACCACTCCATAATTGCCCTGTTCTGTTCATTCCCTCTGAAGTATCTGGTACTGGCCACTGTCAGAAGACAGGATACAGGGATAGGTGGACTATTGGTCTAACCCAATATGTTCTTATGTAAATATCTGTTCACATGAGTATTCAATCCAGCCATCCTGAAAAGTCTTTGTGGGTTGGGTAGTCATCCAGTCAGAGGGTAAAAACAAAGCCAGCTGACTGAAGTGGCCAGTTATATTATATGAATGACAAATTGTGATAGTTAATATCCTAAGCAATAGTTGTGGTGAATAGCTTATAAGCAACCAATTGACTCAAATATTTGTTGAATCATTATGAATGACAAACAATCCTGTAAATATCAGTGTGTTCTTGGATAAGTCACAAAAAGAAAAAGTGGCTAAAATTGTCAGATGAATTGTTCACTGCAAATCGTTTAGTCAGCTCTCGTTGTTACTTAATGAACCACAAATTAAACCTGATAACCAGGGAAAACTTAATTTTGCCATGAAAACACATGATGCTTGCAAACTCCCTTTCACTGTACTTGGACCCATTTCAACCTGAATGCACTAATTATTCCAGAGATGATTTTGTTGTGAGAATGGTGAAAGTGAGTTTGAAGCTATAGCTATTCCTGTGTGAAATATTAAAATGTGTGGGGAAATGCCTTTTATCTTAACTCCATTATATTTCTCTTCAGTGTTTTTGTCCATTTGTTCATTGCTTTTTAGAGTGCTGCTCTGGACAGCTGTTCTCTTAGCTACAGAGGCAAAGGGCCCGGTCTTGCATGTCTCATGCAGGCTAACACCCAATAATGTGAGTGGAAGTTTGCCTGAGTAACCTGCCCAGAGCCAGTTATCATCTGTGCATAAATTAGGCTATAACATTTCTAGTTTTCACAAGGTGCTTCTTCATGCACGGGGAGCCTGTGAATGATCTTTTGGTTGGAATTTGTGCTTTTCAGTTGAAGGTATGGAGCCTAGATGCAGTGGTGATGGGCAAACTATAAACATCTAGATAGTTAGCCGTTAATTTGAATGATTGCTATTAAATATTTAGCATTTGCCAATAGATACCACACAATGATATCTGAACTGTAACAATTTCCCTCTTTTTCTTGAATCTATCTATCTATCTATCTATCTATCGGACCGGCTTTAGGGTGATTCCCAGGAATTGGGTCCCACACCTAAGAGGGCCCCGCACCCTCTGCTGAAGTGCCGCCGGAAACAGCAGCAACTGATCGAGCTGCCACCGAATTGCCGCCGCTATCTTTGGTGGCATTTCGGCAGCAGCTCATTCAAATCAGGCCCTGTACGTCCTAAAGCCAGCTCTATCTATCTGTCTATCTATCTATCTATTTATCTATCTTCTTCAGCACCATCAATGTGGTATAAGTGATAATTTGTTGGATAGCAAAAGTTACCTTTTAATAGCTTCTTTTATAGATAAAATAGATGTAAGGGGGAGGAAAGACACCTATGCATATATTGTGACATTTGACATAGAGAGAGAAGTATGTAATTTACACAATGATGAGGATAAAGACATTACTCTGGATATCTTGGTGCTGACAACATAGCCCATTACTTCTGATGTCTTTCAATAGCAGCTCTGTGTTTTACCATGTGTTGAACTAAAATAAAAACATAAATAAATAGAATTGAAATTTCTGAGCCGACTCATCTAAAATTTCACCCATTAATAGACACTGTCGCTCCTTAAACAACCCAAGAAATGCATGTGAAAGTAATTGTTTATTGTAGGCATTGCTGAATTGCTTGCTCATTGTGACCACATTGTTAAAAAATCAAATGTGAATTATTTACAATCCTGGTAACCTTTACCCATGTTCCAACCTGTTTGTAATTAGAGATTATCCTCATATTGCAAAGTTTGGAACTGAGCCCAATCTAAACATCCTCAAATTTGGGGACGAAGCATTCTGGTTAGGGTGTGGTATCTGTAGCTGAAATATCAATTTTGCTACCAAAAATAATATTGCTATTTTAAAATGTAACATATGGTTGAAATATCCACTAGCAGAGTGTATTGTTAAAGCAGTTCATGTTTGGTGAGGAGTAGACTTGAGTGAATAATGGAAAATAATGTGCAAATCTAGTAGTTAAATCTGAATGGCACTTCAGTCTGACCATTATACTCCTTTTCTGTTTTTCAGATATTTTTGCAGTTGTGTTTTATTCACAGGAACGTTTAAGCAGAAGCTTTTATTTGTGTAAATATGGCTATTTGTACACACCTGACAACATTAGTGTTGCCAGAAAAGCCTTGCTTTATGTCATCCAATCAGAAAACAGAAATCACTGCATGTGACTGAGCTGATCAATCAAACAGTCCCAAATATTTAATTGCATGCACAACCTAGAAAATGCACTGTGAACACTTGTCTAACAGCCCATCAGCCCAAAGATATTTGGTCAAGTGATTCACTGAACTGTTATGAGTAACGGACACATTTGTAGAAAATGTGATTTGTCAGGGTTTCTCAAACAGGGGTCGAACTGTAAAAGTGGAATAGGGCTTCACTTCACTTGCTGTCCTTGTGCAGGGAAAGCCCCTGGCAGGCCGGGCCGGTGTGTTTACCTGCCTCCAGGGGCGGCTCCAGGCACCAGCACGCCTAGCGCGTACCTGGGGCAGCAAGCCACGGGGGCGCTCTGCTGGTCGCCACGAGTGGCACGCCTTCAGTGGCATGCCTGCGGAGGGTCCACTGGTACTGCAGCTTCAGCAAACCTCCTGCAGACGTGCCGCCGAATCCACGGGACCGGGGACCTCCTGCAGGCAAGCCGCCGAAGGCAGCCTGCTGCCGTGCTTGGGGCGGCAAAATACCTAGAGCCGCCCCTACCTGCCCCGTCCTCAGGTCTGGCCAATTGCTGCTCCCACTGGCCACAGATCACTGCTCCGGCCAAATGGGAGTTCCTGGCAGCTGTGTGGGCTTGAGGGGCATACTGGCCACTGCTTCCAGCAGCTCCCATTGGCCTGGAGCAGCAATCCGCAGTGAGTGGGAGCCACGATCGGCCGGACCTGCGGATGCAGCAGGAAAACACACCGGCCTGGCCCGCCAGAGGCTTTCCCCGCACAAGCAGCGACCCCTGTTTGAGAAACCCTGTGATATGTACATGTACAGAGGAAAGAGCCAAATCCCGAGAATCAGCCATTCACAATGCAAAGCTTGACACGAATGCGCCGAGCTTCTTTACCTTCTGAACATTGCAAATGTAAGGCGATTGGACAGAGGGTGCATAAGGAGTCAAGCTCAGTGAAATTCCGTATGAAATTACTTTTGCTGTAGGACTCTCAAGCTGCAGTGTTATGGGCCTCCTTATTCCAGACACAATTAGATATCTTTCTTTATAGGTGCTTTTCTTTATTAGCGTCAATAAAAAAAATCACGCATAAGCTCTGCCAAGAACTTATTTTGCTGCTGTTAATATACAAGGTCTTGTCCCAGAATTTAGGTTAAGAAAGACTCTTTAGAACTAGTGGAGCTGGTCACAGTACAGGGTCAGCCTGGCTTCAACAGAATAGAAAGAACAGTTGTAACCCACTGGTCAGGGTGTGTGATGTGTCTCCATCTATATCCGATTCACAGAGGATGTGAGTCTATTACAGCCCCACTGATCTAGCCTGACTTTTTAGCTGTAGACACTCAGGGCTTTAATTCTGGAGGTCTCAGGTTCAATCTTGGTGTTGGCCAGGATGGTGACCATCACACGGTCACTACGGGTTTTGTCACCACTCTTCCTAGGAATGAGTGGCTGTTACCCAAGCTCAGCACCCTATTGAAAACCTTGTGCAGAAATATATAACGCTTAATCTGTGTACATGTATGACTGTGAATTTCCTGCCACAAATTAAGTAGTTTTGTTCGTTGTATAAACAATCATTAATATGTGGGTGTTTGAGTGAATTTAGTGTTGGCAAAAGGGGTTGGATGGACACCTAGGAAGCTAAAGTCTGCTTCTTATCTGTAAGACTGGTAAAGAATGGGCACTGGTGATGTAAGCCTTCCTTGCACTCTCCCACTGCAAACATGCTGAATTGCTAACCTGGGAGGGGACACCACTGGGCTATGAGTGAGCTTCTGCCTTCATGGCCTATTAATCATTGGCCTCTCTACCGAGACAGCAAACATGGGGGCCAACGCGAGCCAAGTGTGATGGTGAGTTTCTTTGTGTGAGGTGAGCGTGTTTCCTGTAGGAACCAGACTGAGACAAAGCAATCCCTTTTCCATAAGTCACCAAACAGCCATCAGACTGTTACTTTCTGTCATTAGTAACCCAGTCTGGATTGGAAAGATCACCTTAGAAGTGAAATGCTACATATGCTATTACTGATCTAGCCATTCCATGCAACAGACTTATGTGCATTGATTGCAATCTCTGGGAGAGTTAAATGCCTTTAACTATTGTCATTCATGACCTTACTGACAAGACAGCATTGAAGGGGCCGGGTTGCCCATTCATTCAGTAGGGAAAACTGTGAAAATGCAGAAGGAATGCAGAATGTCAGGTCACAATCTCAACTAGCATCACTTAGCATGTCTCCACTGAAATCAGTGGAGCTCTGCTGATTTTTTGCTGGCTGAGCATCTGGCCTGTTAAATTAGGTTCTCGAACTGTAAAAGTGGAACAGGGCTTCACTTCGTTTGCTGTTCTTGTGTTGAGGTGAAACTTGGCTTGAAAATCATGAGCATTGTTGAGCCGAGGTGCCCAGGGAGCAACTGCAAGGAACGTGATAAGGTTCCGTGGGAGCTTGGTAGAGTTTTAGCTTTCTTTGGAGAGTTAATTTCATTCCATTTTTAGGGACTGTCCTTGCATCTTTGAAGTCAATGGGAGCTTTGGTGGGTTCTTCAACTGGAACAGGATCCAGCTCATTCGTAGCTGTAAGGCCTAGCGTTCATATGATCAGTGGGTATTGGGGATTTCCAGGACCAAAACTCTAGCTCCTCTCTACCCAGGTCATTACAGTCAGGATAGTTTATAACTCTTGCATTTTAAAGAAGCTTTAAAGTGGGCATGAATTACATTGCACTGTCAGAGTGCTGGCCATAGCAGGACTGCCTTATAATATGGAAGGTGCTTTTGGATCCTTCTGGACGATGTAGTGTAGTTAGCAGTCTATTCTGTGACTGCTTAATCCAGGCCAGGACATAGGCGGTGCTCTGGGTGATGATGCTAAGCAGGAGAGACTGTGTGTAGACAGTTTGGAAGCTAGAGAGTCAGAGAGAATGACAGAGTCTGTTCCAGCAGCTTCAGTGAAGACTCTGCTTTATATCATTGCGTCTAAGTCCTGCCTCTTTGCTTCCTTGGGACCTGAAGGATGAAAGGGGCTATGTAAACACAACATCTCCTCATTCTGAAGAGCTGAATTCTGTCTGCTATGTGAGTGATGGGTTGTTTTATTCATTGTGTGCTCCAGGTGGTGACTCTCTGAGGCATGTTGCCCATGTGTTTTCTCTACAGTGAAGTATAGGCTTAGCTTATGTTGTGCTAACTTTTCTGTAGGCTTTGGGGCCCAGGTGCCATAACACTGAGTGATGGGCCCAGATCCAAACACTCCTGAATATTAGTTGGAAGGATTGGAATTTGGTGGCTTGATCCTGTCTCTAGTTGCTTTTCTACTGGGTATTTGTCCTGCTCTTGTGCTGCTGGGGAGGCAATGATGAAATTTTCACTGAGTGTTGCTGAGCCTGGAAGGGACAGTGTGGCAAGCTCAGCTTTCCATTGGGCTGGCTAGGGTCTATTATAGACCCTGCAAAGTCATCAAAAGCCCAGGGTGGCTTGTGGAGGAATATATCCTTACCTAAGCCTCTCAGTCCCTCCAGGGTTACAGCTAATTAAATTATAGGCACCCACCTCCTAAGTAGGCTCAGGGTCTGCGAAGCAATCATGAAATGGTGCTGTCGTCCTCCTGCTCAATCTGCAAATGAGCTACCACCTGACTTTTAGAGGTAAACTGCAGAGTCACTTATCCTATGGAATCAAGAGATCAGAGCAGTGGATAAGGAGTCTCAGTGTAATTCATTCATCTGAACTTTTATCTGTCCAGAGCTGCGATTGGTGCTAATTACAGTCACTGCTCATGAACACCCAGACCTGTCACTGCACTAAAAATATCAATATTGTTAAACAGTTTTTATTTTATCCTCACTGTGAAACTAACGTGCAGGAATTGTGTAGTATTAAGCTCATACCTAAACTGTTCTTTAATATATCTTTAATATAATCTGTGCCTCTTTGCTTCATTATAAAGCTCTGTTTGAAAAACACTGTAGCAATTAATTTCATCTGGGGGGCTCTTGCTGTCAGTTCCTGGGACTGAACTATTCAGGAATGGTGGCTGGGCTTTTCCAGCTGAGGCTCTGCCTTTGGAATTCTTTCCCCTTTGTGATCTTCCAGACCCTGCCAAGGTTGGCAGCTTTGATAGCACAGGGAGTTTATTTTCTTCTGGTTTCATTTGTTTGGTTCCTTTTATTTTATTTTATAAAATTGTATTCCAGATAATTCAGTTGCTGCAGTTTATTTGGTAACAGCAATTGTTGATTTATGTGACTGCTGTACTGGCTAGTTTGTGTATCTCCCAGTACTCTCTACAGGATGGAGTCAAAACTGCTTAGATGTGTGTCATATATACTACACTGCTGACGACTAAGGAAGGTTCTTGTTTAGCTCCAGTAGTAAAGGTCTAGGGGGTTTGGATCAGGAAGAAATGTGTTCTCTACCTGCTTTTGCCTTACCGTTATGAGTGGCTGTGTTGAATAATCCAACCCGTTGTGAGTAGTTTACATCATTTGCCTTTTTAATTTTTGTATGATGATTCCAGTTCATGGCAATAGATGAAATAAATAACCAGTAAATCAAGTACTAATCCCACCATCCTCAGAGCAATTACGATGGACTCTTCCCTTGCCACAGAAACTGCTCCTTTGCTCAAATCAAGTTTCTTTTTATAATTATGAGACATGTTCAGCCAGCTAGATCCCTAGGGGAGACTCCTATTCCTTTCCATTTTCAGGGAAGGATGGCTCTTGGGGTGAAACATTACATGAACGAAGGTTTGTCATTCCTGATCCAACCATTTATCCATCTGGTCCAGTATCCTGTGGTGGTCAATATCTGATACCTCTGATGTTATCTATAACAGCATTTCATTACCACAGTGGGCGAGGGAGCTTGCAAAGACTGGATTGATGTTTTATTAATATTTAAACATTTATTTTGTATCATTTTAATAGTACTGGGCCAATTTTCATGCTGACTTACCCCTTCTACGGACTATCCTCCCCAGTGCAGCCTCACAGAAGATTAAACTGGGCATAAATCTAGGCACCCTTTGGCCATATATTTAGAGGAATGTTTCTCAATAAGGCTCCAATTCGTCCAAGCACTTCAGCATATCCAACTTGAAGCATGTGGGTAATGCCAGTCTCTGTTCAGAAACCTGGGAGTATTGCTTTACTGAATCAGAATTGGTGTTGGGTGTCTGGGCTGACCGCTTTTGGAGAAAGATGGTGCCATTCGTTGAGCAGTTCCAACTTTGAGCTCCAGAATTTCACAAGGTAATTTACCCACGTGAAAAGCTTATGTTTTGTAGCTACTTGTAATTACTCTATGTGCAAGTAGCTATGTCACAGAGGCGAAGAATCTTAATGTACCCGGTGCATAAAAGGGACAGAAAAGCCATTATGGCAACACATTGAACTAGAGAATTTGTCAATGTTCCAGATCCAGTTAAAGCCCAAATTGGCAATGTTATATGGGGGTAACTCAGTCTCAATGCCAGCCCTTTGTACTTTATTACTGCTTTGACTTTTAATGCATTTTCTCCTCTCCAAGTGTGTATATATCTCTGTGTTGCTGCCCCTAGTATTAGTGAGAGCTACATGGATTCCTCAAGATGAGAGTAAGCAGTACTGGACTCCTGAGTCTACTAATGTCAAAAGTATAAAAGCTGTTAATTTCTCTGATGTCAGGCTAAGTCTTCAAGAAAACCAAGTCAACAAAGAAGAAAGTTACTCGCTCTAAATTAACCCTCAAGTCTATACTGACTCCTTACTATATAAAGCCTCCAGACAAATGCACTAGCAACTGAGCAACATGAGGATATCAGAAGCTCTGCTATCCCAATCAGGCCCTTTCAGTTGAAATCTGTCCATTCGTCAAATTCATCAAAGGGCTTAAATGCAAAAAGGGAATTTTTCTGCCTCACGCTTAACCTTTGTGTGATTGCACCTCTTTGGAGAATAAGCAAATCAAGTGGAAATGCCCTCCCATTGGAGTCGTCAATGATTTAGCTGTATTCAGTTTCTATAATTTCTGTTGAGAGGTTTAAAAATAAATAAATAAATATAATAAAGGAATTGTGGGGAAATTATACAAGAGCTAAATTACGTAGTGATTGGTTTGGGCAGCATTTTCTTTTATGCTCCTAATGTATTGTCATCAGTAAGACCAGAAAAATGTCAGACTGAAACAAACTTGCTTTGGTTTCAGTGGTTTGTAGAACTCAGGCGAGCCTCCCGTCTAAGCAATCTGGTGATTGTGCTGTAGAGATGGTTTTGGTGATGGAGATATATGACTATACCGCTGCAGAGTTATAAATGATCTCCTTGGGAAGCCTTTGAGATGACGGCATTGTTATTGCAACAAATGGTCTCATGATTAACAGTCTCATCAATCTGTGTTGTAAATGTTACTACACGTGGGGGAACAATGCAGTTAAAATGCCGGAGGGTGATCCAACAAGAAAGTGGGGGATATCATTCTCATAGAAGCATATGAATCAAACTACAGTATCCTCATTTGGCTGGGAGTTTCTAACAGGATCGCTTTTGTTTCTGAGTGTGTTGGGTTTACTTTGAGTAATGATTTCTCCTTCCTGAATGCCAGCAGTCTGTATGTTTTTTTAAAAAGAATTTCTGACTTTCAACCCTTATAGACATGCTCTGTAGAATGTAATAGAAAATTATAGCCATTCTAGAGCACCTTTCCACCATCCTATAGAATGTTTGGCCTTGTCTACACAAGAAATATTTTTTTGGTATAACGAAAGGTGTAAATTTAAACCAGTAAGGCTATACTGGTGTACGCCATTGAGTGGCACTCTCATTCTGGTATAAAAATGGACTTTTTTTTTTGTGGTTTAGCTTATGTTAACCTAAAACAAAAAAAAGCCACTCTTATACCAGAGTAAGTGTCCACCTGAAGGTTATACTGCTATAACTATATCTGTATAACTGCTCTGGTACACAGGTAAAAGGCCTAATGAAGAATTATATCCCTTCTATAGAACTGTTCAACTTACCTCAAGACAAGAGATCATTCTCTCAGAAATTCTGTAGGTGTTTGGAATAAATTCTAGAGAGCCTTATTTATTCGATCCCTGTTAAATTTTATAGGACTTTTCCATAAGAGTGAGGGTGAACAACTGCCCCTTCATGCTATACTTTCTCTTGAATAAGGGTGTGATGGCTTTAAGATGGCAGCACTCATCAGGGAATATTTCTTTTTTTCTGTAATTTCCTAGAGTATTTAGTTTAATTCTTTTCTGTAAGTGAATTTAGTGCTGGTGAAAGGTTCTGGATTGAAAGCTCTGGGGACTGAAGCTTTAAGTATTGGGAATGCTTCCCCATCAGTGTGTCCCTACCCTGCTCTGGAGAGACCAACCTGAACACTGCTTTGGAATATGTGTTTTGGTCTCCAAGGTGCAGTCAATCCTTGGCTTTTCTTTTGAGACTGCCAACGAGGAGACCAATTAGTGCCAATCCAATTGTGGCAGCAAATGCTCAACAGTGCTTTGCAGCAGTGGCTGATCTTACCAACTAAAATGTGTGCTTCACACTTGGCTACTCCACTGGGGATTTGGAAATAGCTTTATGTGAAGTTGTTCAGTTGGAAATAAGCATGGAAGGACGGTTGCTGGGAAGGAACAGACATGAGCCCTTAACTGTAAATCACAGAATAAAGGAAAACTCAGTGTGAGGTTCACACATTTCCCATGTCCTTCTCCCAGTCGCTACATCTACAAAGCAGAGTTCGAGCGAGGTCCCTTTGTAGAGATGCAGCCAGCTCTTGGCCAGAAGTTTTAAACTCTAGTCTGTTTGGAAAAGTTTGGAAACCTAGTGCCCCAGAGAATACTGTAGCTGGATACATTCAAAAAACCTAGGTGCCTGATCCTGCCTCCATTTCAATCAACAGATGCTGAGTACATGTACAATAGTTAGATATAGATTCAAATAGCTATAGGTATAGATCCAACCTGTTATGCTTTGGCTGGACAAGATGTATGGAATCTGTATCATCATAGGAAGTCCTAGCGGCTCATCTCTTCCATAAACCTCGCCTTCCTATGACCATATAAGATTGTTCCTTATAGTATGTTCTTTAGTCCAGTTTTAAATTGGTCAAGTGATGGGGCTGGGAGAACATTCCATCATATAATACATCTTGCTCTTAATATGGTGTGACTAATGTTTCTTTTCAATTCTTCTTTGTCTACCTGTATTTCTATGTTTATCTTGGTGGGGGCAGTTATTTTATCCAAGAGCAGTGACACCAAGCCCTGGACAGAGGGAACAGGCAGAGCCACCCACCACATTTGAGTTCCTTTTATTTTTCGTGGAGTATTTTCCTTTGGCTTTGATGACAATCTCTCCCCTGTGGTGGTGGTCTTCAGAGAGCGCAAATAAAAAGAAAGAAAGTGGGTTTGCTTGCCGATTGGGCATAGTAGCGCTAGTGGTTATAATCCTAGCTGGGTGAGTTCAGCCATGGTTTTCTAATTCTGTACCACAACAAGCCTATAACTTATAACAGCCTTGCCATGCCATATCCACAAGCCCTTAGCAGGCACATGCTGATATTGGGAGATCAATCTAACTGTTAGCACCTTAATAGTGTTTTTGCTATCACTTTTAAGACTTTTTTTTTTGGTCTTTTGACAGCCTCCTTAACCTAATGAAATGCCTGTTTTTGAAGATTCTGTTGTGTCTTGAAGATTAGATCAGAATGAATCAGGCAGGAAGAGCAGTGAGAGGCAGTGTAGTCCAGTTGATAGGGCATTCAAGAGATATGGGTTCTGCTCCTGGCTCAGCCACCAATCTGCTGTATTATGACCTTGGCCCTCCACCCTTCTCTTCCTCTGCTTCCCCTTGCACCCGTGATCTGTCCTGTCTATTTAGACTGAAAGTTCCCTGGGGCAGGAACTGTCTCATACTGTGTGTTGGTACAGCACCTAGCACTGTGGGGATGTGATTGTGATTGAAGAGTTCAAGGTTCTACTGCAATACAAATATAACAACTGATGCACAGTGGGCCTAATGCTGCATGGCACTGAGCTCCTGTTAAGTCAGTGGGAGTTGTGGGCAACCACAGTGAAAAACCAGTTTGGACTGGTTAACAGTAACAACAACACTCATTCACCTATGCAGCCTGTCATTTCTATCAGCAGGCGCCCAGAGACCGGAGGGGGTTTAACCACCTAGCAGAGTGCCCCATCTACGTTTGCATTCATTGTGTGTGATCCATGCATCAGAGAACCTCAATCTAAAGCCATTGGGCTCCCATTGACCTCTGTGAGAGTTAGATGGTGGCCTAAAGGAATAGGAGCTGGAGTGCAGGTGGCTCTTTGTACTTACACTTGCTCACCTGCTCATTCACTCCCTAGCTCGCTCACTTGATCTCCCGTTCACAGGTTTACTCTCAATCTACGCAAAGTAGGCTGAATATCAGGAAAAGTAGCCTCAGGATGGGATCAGTGAGACTGGGCATAAGATCCCCCAGTGAAGTGAGGGAAAGCCCCATTACTTGCTTGGGACAGATTGGACAAAATGCTAGAAAATGTCCCATAGGAAACAGTCCCAAACTGATCACTGGAAGATGGTCCAGATGGGATGTGAGAGGGTTTTTCTGTTTCTTAGTCTATGTAAAAGTAACAGTAAGTCCTCAGTACATGAGGCCCCAGTGAAGACCCATAAGGTGAGACGGTTTTGTCTGGAGTTGGGAGTCAGGGTTTGTGATGAAGTGGGACTGTTCTTAATGTTTCCTCTGAATACTGTGTGGGTACCTCAGTTTCTGGCTGACACTCTGTCTTCTGGCAGCTAATGGCATGGGCCCTTCCTCCCTGCAAGGGAATGCTAAAGGTATGGAAAAAAAAGAGATCAGGTGACCTCCTGCCGCGGGAAGGGAACTCAGAAAAGAAGGAGCAGCTGGAGAGGGTTTCAGTTTGGAGCTGGCTGAGGACAGGAAGTGAGGGCAGATGGGGCTGTCTGGCTCACTGGACCCCAGAATGGACCTGGCTGAGGGGTCCTGTTTTCTGTACCTACAAGCTCTGTTTTAAGCCGTGTTCCTGTCATCTAATAAACCTCTGTTTTACTAGCTGGCTAAAAGTCACATCCAATTGCAAAGTGGGGGTGCATGCAGAACTCTCTGGCTTCCCCAGGACCCCACCTCGGTGAACTAACTGTGGGAAGCGCACGGAGGGGCAAAGAATACTAAATGCTCCAAGGTCAGACCCAGAAGGTGAAGACGTGTGAGCTTCTTGCCCTGAACAAGTCTGCTCCAAGGGAGAGGAGGTTCCCCAAAGTCCCAACTGGCTTTGTGGGGAGCAGTTCCAGAGCATTGCCCGGAAACTCCATAACATGCTTCTTGGCTTCTGTTCGCGGCTCAGCCACTGACTTCGTGTGTCCTTGAGGAAATTGTTAACTTCTTTATGCAGAATCAGTTCCCCGTCAGTGAAATGGGTATAACAGTTCTCACTTATCACAGAGGAGTACTGCCATTCTGAATTACTATGTGTTTAGACAGTGCATTGGGATCCTGCAATGAAAGGTACTATACAAGCTGCAGAATGTTGTTATAATAATATTGTGGAGACACCAAGTGTTATTTGTATGTTTTCCAGAAACGGTCAGTTGTGGATTTTAGTAGAGGAGCTTCCTTTCCTTTCCGAAAATGTCACATAGGAACTGGATCAAACCAGTGGTTTATCTAATCCAAAATTCCATTTCTGGCAGTAGCCAATACCAGTTGCTTGACAGGAAGGTGGAATGAGCCCTGAAGTGGACAATCATTCTGTTCTAGTCAGATTCTTATACCATGCCCAATACCATGATATCTGAGTCCCTCTATGGTATCTGAGAACCTATAACCTGGTCACAGGGGAAGTTGTTTCCCAACCCCAGGCAGCTAGTGGTTAATTTATGCCCTGAAGCATAGCAAAAATTAAACAGTAAAAATTAAACCCAAAGCTTCTAATAAGAAATGGATACTAGAAAGAAATTAATTCTGCTCAAGGCCTTTGCCTTCTGCTGTTATTGCACAGAGAGATCACTCTGGGGAAGAAGTCGTTTACACCAAGTGGCTTCTGTGCTTTTGGGCTCTTCAGTTCAACACAAGTAGCTGACAAGTATAACTGGTTTTAATGGGACCTAAGACTTTGGTCTACAAGTGCATGCAGAATTCATTATGCCTCAGAAACAAAAGCAAATTATCATCTGCTGTGTTTTCCTAGCTGGAAAAGTACCTACCTCCATAGTTTGTCTCTGTTGTACACTGATATTGTTTGTGTAGTGATGAGTGAACGTTAAGAAGCTGGAGGAAGAATTGGGCTTGTGCCATAACATATGAGTCCAGATTCCGCTTCCCCAGCACCTGTTCAGGTCCAAGGTTTTATTCAAGGTCCATCTCCCTTTGGAAAAATAGGTTTGAAAAAACATCTCAAAGTTCAGTTGCCATTGCAAATTCATCCAGCCCTTCTTGGGCTGAAAATCTGGTGAGATCAAGCTTTCTCATGAGACTTCTGATACTTCCTACCATTGGCTTGGTTTGATATGCCACATGAGAACAGCCTTGCTCATGTGGTTTCAAGTATGTTGAAGCTAGGATGTGAGATGCATGTTAGATTAGGAAGAGAGAAAGCTTATTTCAGTTTTTGAACTTCAGAATGGTTTTGATGGATTTGGTTTGCATTTTTGGCCAAGGTGCTACCTCTTTGTCTATTTTTATCCAGCTATTTATATCACAGCCATCATTATAATATCTGGGTTGGTGCTTTTATACTGACTAGTAGGCCATCTCTACTGTCATGAGTGATGGCTGAATTGAAGACCTAAGGTGTCCATGTAGAGATGGGGATGAGCCAGAAAGTTAGTATCTGGGTTTGAAATGCCTTATGGGTTAGGCATGTCCAAATCAGGTTTTGATTCAGCTCACTATAGAGATTGGAGCTTTCTGGTGTATTTGGCTCTTGATCTGAATTTCCCTAGATTTTATAGGTTTTGGTTCTAACCTGTCTCTAGTTCATTGTCTGTTGCTGTTGCTGCAGATGTTAAGCCCCATCTCTATAACCCTGCCTTGTACTAGTCAGGCTGCCTTACAAGTACAGCCCAATGCCTTACAAAATGAACCAGAGAGAGAATTAGACTTTTGCTTCTAGGTTATGGCATTTTTTTCAATGGGTGCCACATATGTGATGGCTGGAGCCTGAATCCTGCCAACCTGCCTTACTCCTTTTTGTTTTAGATCGCACCTTATTTGTGTTCTAGAAGGCACAGCTGCCCTCACTGGATTTCGTCAACTGGAATCTCCTTCCTTTGCTTATGTCTCACAATGAGGGCAGGAAGGAAGCCCTGGTAAAGTGACCTGGGACCTTTTTTCCATCTTGTGGCACTGAAGAGTGACAGTGAAGGAATTTAGGCTTTCTTTACTCCTTGTGTATCAAGAAATGCCTTTCAGAGTCATTTGGGCTCTGACATCTAGTGAAAGGGTCCTTCACATGCTCACAGTGATAAAGGAAGGGAAATGTCCGGCAAACAGCCTTCCTTACCTGGCCAACAGAGAGTCTCTGTCACCTACCGTGGCACTGTTCTTAGGATTTGAATTGTGTGGGTTACTCTATCCTGCCAGCACAGTAACAAATCTAAAATAAAATCATTCTGAAGTTTGGTCTAAGGAATATTTTTGTGTGTGGATCCAGTGCCCAGGAATAGCATATATGGAGAGGCAGAGGGAGGTGGGGTGGTGATGAAGGGGATTAAGCCCTTTGTGCAAGAGCCCTGTTCCTGGATCATCTTGAAAACTAGTATTCAATATGGTAATTAGCCACATTAGAAACTGGTAGGTTTTACTTCTCTTAAGGTGTTAATACACAATACAACTATGAATTAAAATACACAACACTGCCTGTGTAGTGTGTCCTGAAGATTAATTAGACATGAAAAATTTAATGGAAACAACAAAGGTACATAAAAATGGGATGTGGCTAAAGCATGGAGTTGGTAGTTCAGAGATCTAGATTCCATTCCGAGCTCTAGCACTAACTTGTTGTGTGACATAGGTCACGTCACTTAAACTTCTTTGTGCCTTGGTTTCCCCATCTACAAAGAAAGCTAATTCTCCTTCTTGATTTATCATAGAGCTTATTGAAGACCTAACTGCTTTGTGTTTGTGAGGGCCTTGGGGATCTTCTGTTGTGTTAGAAAAATGCCAAGGGTTGTTATAAGGAAGTCCTGTAGTAGAACCTATTCCCTCTCCAGAGCTGGGCAAATTGTTTGTTTGAAACACATTGCACAATTTATCCAATACATTATTTGCAAATAGGTTGGTTGAATTATCAGCCCAGCATTCCAGTTTTGCAAATAATGTTTAAAAACATTCATTGAGTAATTGATGAATTTCTTTATATTTTCCTTAAATAAATGATTTTGACCATTATTTGACCAGTTGTACCCATCTCAGAAGCTTCTCCAAAGCATGTCCTGTAATAAGCGTGTTGTGAAGAGGCTAGACCCATGGGTTGGTCATCATAACCTGCATCATTTTTCCAGACTAATTCTTGCCTAACTACCATAATGCTAATTCAGAGCCCAGTGTTCTAATATGCTGAGCACCTCCTGTGCGATATGAAGTGCCTTTAACTCCCATTAAGTTCATTTCCACCTGTACCTTGCAGAAGGAGCTGTGCACCAAATGCCCAAGCTATGACATCTGTATGGAAGTTAAATACACATCAAGGTGCCTTCTACATGGGTAGATTAGGTTCAGTGCTAGTCCCATTAAGGGCTTCTTGTTAAATAGGTCCCCTTATCAAGCTGGACCCTAGTGCATTCTCTGTCTGCAATGTGCAATTGTAAGGAATTTGTTTTTGATGAATTTCCAGGGAGTTCTAGAAAGAGCTGTAAAACAGAAATTTGTAGAAAGAATATTTTTTCATCACTTATCTCTGGACTTGAGGACAAGTAAATTGTCACTTTTGTTAGCAAGTACTTAATGTCTTTAGGGCTACTGGTCCACCAAATCTGGATGTTCTTTGGAAAATGTTGAAACCTGAGAATATCACTGGGAAAACTTGCAAATATAAGCAGCCTACTGTCTTTATGAAAAAGGCAGAGGTACAGTCAAAGGGCCTGGGCATAGGACATGGAGCCAGGGACTCCTGAGTTCAGATTCTCTCTCTGAAACTGACTCCTTCTGTGGCCTTGGGCATGTCATGTGACTCTACTACCTCAGTTTACTCATTTGTAAAATGGGTGTAACTAATCTTACTTTACCTACTGTTGATGGGGAGAATTCTCTGTGCTTGTAGTGTGCCTTGACGATGAAAAGCATTAAGTGTCAAACTTGAGCTAGATTTTGTTTTCTATGCACAGCTGGTTCTGGTAACTGAAGAGTTGAAAGCCCACCAATATTCTTCACAAACTTATGAAGCTTGACTTCTTAGAGGAATGTCAGCTCAAGGAATGGGGTAAAACAAGTCCTGCAAATCTACTCATGAGGATCTGTCTTCTTATACACTCAGAACCTGTGCAGTAATCAGGGGCGGCTCCAGGCACCAGCACACCAAGCACGTGCCTGGGGCAGCAAGCCATGGGGGACCCCCTGCCAGTCGCCGTGAGGGCAGCAGTCAGGCTGCCTTCGGTGGCATGACTGTGGGAGGTCCGCCGGTCCTGCGGCTTCAGCAGCAATTTGGCGGTGGGTATGCCGAAAGCGTGGGACCAGCAGAGCTCCCACAGGCATGCCGCCAAATCCACGTTACCAGCGGACCTCCCGCAGGGGCACCGCAGAAAGCTACCTGACTGCCTTGCTTGGGGCGGTAAAATACATAGAGTCACCCCTGGCAATAATGGTTAAAGATTTACTGCAAGTTCCTTCTGTGCAGGCAAATTTTTGATCAGACATTTCTTTATTGGCTGAATTTCTAGAAGAGGAGTCATAATTCTCTAACAGTTTGCAGGTCCTCTGCTTTCATGTAGCCTCCATGATGGGTTGTTTTGTTTTGTGTGTCTTGCATTGTTAACCTAAATTGAGCAGATGTCTGTGGCTGTTAAGTTCTTGCTATGTGGAAAGTCCCTAATGGCTGCAGAGTTGGGTCTCTTGCTTCCCGAGATGAAATACTGATTTGGAACTGAGCCCATATCAACCACATCTAATACATCTCAAGCTACAGAATTAAAGAGCAGGGTTTGAGGAAGTGATCCGAGAAAAGCTGTGTAACTAGCACATGTAAAGCTGTCCCTTCCTGGCATGGTCACCAGGCTATGTATACCCATCCAGTCTTGTCGCTCAGTGTACAGTTTGTTCACTGAACAAAGCATAAGTGCAATTTATTCTCCTGTTTAAAACTGTGAGCATCCTTGTGAAAAGCAATGGGTGATCTCAATTATGGCTGGATTGTTCTCATTTAGACATGCAAGGAGGAAGGTTGACATGACTCATTCCATGTTAATCAGGGGGTTGTGGAGGATTAGATGCTCTAAAAAACTGTTAATGGAAAACAGAACTTTTCACCTCTAGGTCACTGATATGAATATAGCCTAACTCAAAAGAGATTGAGTGTTCCGTGTTCATTGTAGCCTGGGGGAGATGATTTCGGGGGGCCTCCATCTAGTTTCTGGTGCACAAGTGTATGATCATGAAACCTATCACCACAGTCAGCACTAAATTGGCACTCTCAGCAAACCGACCAAGGGTTGAATGGGCTGTTGAGTCTGTTCTGCCCTCCAGTTCTGGTTTGAGACAAATCAGTAGGGTGGGGCTGGGAAATTTTGCTCTGCCAAATGCCCATGCTGCACTTGTTCTGTAAATCGAAGATTTCCAACATGGTCATCCATTAGTTGGAATTGTCTGCAAAGTCTCAGCCACATCAAGATGGGACTATACCACTTTGCCAAGCAAAATGTAAAAGACTGTCCTGTTGCTAAAATTCCTTGCCAAGATACCATAATTAGGAACACCCAGATATATACTGTGCTAACTAAAGCATACATGAAAGCCTAGTTTCTTGAAAAGCATGTGTGTCCATAGGTGTGGCTTAGAGGTAGGGTAAGGTCTTTGCTTGTTACTTTTGTAGGGCCCCAGCAAACACTGTTCCCTTTAGCACCTCTCAGTGTCAGGACCTTAGCAACTAAGAAATGGGATATTCTATCTATTTAAGTCTTAACAGGGTTTGAATAATGTATTATTAGTGAAAATGGAGTGGCAATGACAATGATAGTAAATGAGGGAGGCGGTTATTCTAGCTGAGTGTTTTGTTTTTACAATGTGTATGTGAATGTGTTTGAGTCCCCGAACAGAGTGTTTGCTGACAGTCTCTTGTTTTGTTTTTAAAGCTGATCAGTGGTGGTTCTATTGTAAGTGCTGAGGCAGTATGGGATCACGTCACCATGGCCAACCGGGAGTTGGCATTTAAAGCAGGAGACGTTATCAAGGTCCTGGATGCATCCAACAAGGACTGGTGGTGGGGTCAGATTGACGATGAAGAAGGATGGTTTCCCGCCAGCTTCGTAAGGGTGAGTGGCTCTCCCTTCCTTATCTCACTGCAGTGGACTGTTGCTGTCACCTATGAAATATGGGGCCAATTTTGCATTTAAAACTCCCACTGGCTTCAGTAGGAGATATGGTTGTGCAGTAGATGTGGGATCAAGCTCCACTATTTGTATCACTGATGTTCCATGTGTATATCCCAACAGTGCGGTCTTTCCCCATAACCTCCCCATAGCAGCCACAAGCAGTCATCTTTGCAAGGGACATGGACCATTTTCCATTATCTTTGGTTTTATACTGAAGCAGATTTTTGCTGTATCCACCCAGATCTAGGGGTGTCCCACCAACCCACCCTAACAAAGCAAAGCTTTCATAGGTAGGAATGACATCAGAACGTTATTATTATTTCTTGAAACCTTCCTAGCTGCTGTCAGCTCTTGCCATTTTAATAGGGATGTCTCAGTTCTTCATCAGAGAATCAAGAGCCAGATGTTAACTGTGTCCTTTTTCTTCTTCTCGTGCTTTCTTTCTTTGCTCTGGTGGTGGAGGGATAGGCAGGATCATAGATTTTATTCCTTTGAAGCCTAGAGGATGTGGTACAAAAATAAAGATTTCTTTTCTCTTGTAAAATCCTTTAAAGATGATGCTTTCCTTTTAATGTTTCAATCAATTTGACAAGCTCGGTGCTGGTGGGAGGGAAGGCTGTTTTATATTCAATATATGATGAGGCCCAGGCAATATCCAGCAGTGATGCTGTTTTGTTTTATTTCTCTGCTTAAGTCACCATTTTCCACCTCCACCCCTTCCCCACTCCTTTTCTGGGGGTTCCTGCATTATCAAGACGACTCCTCACATTTCTCCATGTTTACAACGTTCTTTAGCCTCTGAGATGCCATTATTTGGCAACGACCCTTCTGGCCAAGGAAGCCTGGATAAAACCCATGAACCAGTGCTCCTTAATGGTATATAGAAAACCAGCCCTACTCTCCGCTTACCTCCCACACACACCCTTTCCACTGTGCGACTTCTGCTTGTTGCTTTGATCCTTTCTTAGCTCTGGCCAGACCTGAGACGAAGAGACAAGGGACAGGATATCAGATGTGGGTCACCTGTGTGGTAATGCAAAGCATGATGATTAGACCACCAGGCTAACTAACCCTCCTTCCTTCATTTTGTTTAATGGAATACGGTGGGCTCCACCTTGCCCCCACTGAGGTCAAAAGGAGGTTTGAAAATTTATTTATAGGGGAGCAAGACTTAGCCCTGTCAGATAATGATCCCATTTGTGAAAAATTCCCCATCTGTGTTGATGAGGGAACCTGGGGTTACAAAGGTCAAAGTTTTAAAATCCATTTTTTTTTAATTTTTTTTTTATTTTTGTAATTCCACTCAGTAAAGAGTGAAAATAGCCTGGTCAGTTTCACTTGCCTATTCTCATTCACTAAACCAGTGCTGTTGTCATGTTAGGTTGTAATAGGTTTCATAAACAGCCCCACCACCCACGACCATACTTCTTTTTTAACACAAATAAACAAAACCACTTAATGTAGGCCCTATACTATTTAATCATTTGGGTCAGTAGCCTCTCAACAATTCCCCTAGCCCATAGCTGTTTGAAGGGTATGAAGTTGATTTTAGAAGACAATAAAGACAAAGGAGATCAGTTAAATGAATCCAAAGCCTTGATACACGGAGGCTTCAAAAGATGCATTAACAGTAGTTCAGGGAGCATTCTTGTGCCGAGGGAAGCGTTGGCCTTTATGTGTGAGTTCCTTGCCTGTGTTGTTTAATATCACAGCCTCTTGGCCTGCTCTTGCCTGCACTGAAATCAGGTCACCCATTAATTTCACTGGGAGCAGGATCAAATCCTCCATCTGTGAGATACGTACTCAGCTGGGCTTGAGCTCAGAGTCACTCCCTGGGACTGAATGATGGACACCTGACAAGGCATAAGAGAAGGCAGAATCCATACTGCTGCCACAACTATGCCAATTAATACTTTACAATGTGTACTAGACATTTCAAAAAATTGCAAATGGAGGCCTGCTATGGTGCAGCCCAAGTTCTGCATGGGCAACTGAAAGGGAAATTCAAACACTTACATCTACAAAGCAGTGACCTTTTTTCCACACGGTACCACAAACCTGCAAGATACCACAAACCAAGCCACCCTGTCCTGGTTTATCAACTGCAAGAACAACTGCCATTTGAGCTCTCATGTTCTCCTCTTCTCCATTGTCTGCAGTTGCCACTAACCTTTCTTGTCTCTTCATGTCTGTTCTTCAAATTCCATTTTTCTCTTTTTACTGACCAAGAAAACCCTCAGGTGTGATTCTCACCAGATGGCTGCTATGGCTTTGGTGGTCTTCAGAGGCAGTGACTGTAGCCCCTCATTAGCTTGCAGGCCAATCACTGCACTGTAAAAATTCATGAGGATTTGGGAGTCAGTCTGCATGCTCCTTCAGGGATTCATCGAGAAACTAGTCAGGGGAGATTTTAGCTGTTCTTTCCCTGCCATCTTCTTTCTATACTGTGTACTTTATATTAAACTCATTGCTTTATCACGACAAGAGGACTGTGTGTGTTCCTCTCTTTCTTTTAAGTCCCAGAGCTGGTCTACACTTGAAGCACTGCAGTGGCGTAGCTGCACCTCTGTAACTGTACCACTGTAGCGCGTCTGGTGAAGAAGCTCTATGCCAATAGGAGAGAGCTCCCCCCTTGGCATAATAAAACCACCTCTGCAAGAGGTGGTACCTATGTCGCCAGTAGAAGCTCCGTGTAACTTACGTTGCTTGGGAGGGGCAGCTTATTCACACCCAAGTGACATAAGTTTTACCTACATAAGTGGTAGTGTGTACGAGCCCTTACTTTATGTATATGACTGCACCAAACTCCATGGGCTGGCTAGAGTTGTTCTGTTTTGATTTACATGACAAATATTTGCACTGTCCTTTATGTCCACATTTTTATTAAATAATGATAGATGGAAACAAAGCAATATAGAGTCCTGCAGAGGATCAAAAGCAGCAAGACAAATACAATCCCAGATCATATTACTGCAGACAAGGTGCATCAGAGAACTCAAGACACAGACTGGGAACTGTCCCATGGAAATGTTGTTTTAGAATGAAGGAATTTCACAGATAGATACGGTGAGGCAATTGGTGGTAGAAGAACCTTGTGTTTGGGAATTGCTTTATAAATAAGCACCCTGAGCTTTAGATCTTTATCAAAACCATCTGACTCTCTGCTAGTTTCAAAACTAAGCTGGAAAATTCTTATTTCTGGGGAGAATTCAGATACTTCCTGCCTCCAGTCAAACCATGTAAACAGATTTTTGCATGGCATTTGGCACCCACAAAGTCTGACTGTAGGAAAAATTCACATTTGCAAGTGCAAAGGGAATAATTCTGACCTACAGATTAATTTGCACCTTCTGCCCTATGTTTATGTACATAACTGTGAAAGATTTATGCACACAAATACCTGGGACTTGTAAACTGCATCTGCAGGATTAGCATGTATACCTGTTTGTATGTACAAAACCTGCCTTTATCTTAGGTTCTCTGATTGTGACTTGTGGTTAACCTGAAAGGAGGGAGGGGGATCGGAAGGAAGGACAGGGAGAGGCTGTGAAGTTTGAGAGAGCACAATGATAGATGTAGGGAACAGGGAGTTGCCGGGGTCTGAGAGGAAGCAAAGGAGAGGAGGGCATGTGGCATGGTGAACCATAGTGGATGATTTGCTCTAGGAAACCATCCTGTTCTGCCACTCGCTCATGGAGAAATGAGGCTATTGAAAGCTCTTTAATCTTAGAGAAGCAGATGAGGGCTCCACAGGTCTTCGGACTGAAGACTAGATAGAGAGCTTGGTTTGGGTCCAATTGAAATATCTACCTAGTAGTTAACTGCATGCTGTCAAATGAACATTCCAGGAAACAGTACAGAACTGATCTGTCAGGGTGCAAATGTCATCCCTGTGTTTAGCTACACACTGTCAAGTGAACATCACATGAGCTGACCGGGATCTGACAGAGTGGGAGTGAAGTTTGGAAAAGTGGCCAGAATTTTACTAAAGGAGTCCATGGGTTTATAGCTGTGACATTATCTGACATTGGTGGCTCTTCCCTCTTTTCTATAGAGGTGTTGCTTCTGCTATAACATTGCTAGAATTGTATATGTGCTATTTGGCTTTTTGCTGCATTCACTTCATGCTCTGTGAATGGTTCCCCACGTGATGGTCCAGAATCACATTTGTGAACTCAAAAGGTTTCTAATATAGAATAATGTCGACTCTACAAAGACCCAGGAACTGCAGAGCTGATGATCACCACACAGTTGGGTTCCTCCGAACAGAGGTGGGTCCAAACCAAACCCGCAAACTCCACATTCAGATGTGACTCTCTGTAATGTGCCACACCGAGCCCAGACAGGACTCAAGCACTCCCAAAACAGATAAACTAAACATGGCCAGGTTTGGGCTTAGACATTTCCCATGGAAGCAAATTTCAAAGAGGAGAAAACCCTAATGCGTATCACCATGAACCTCAGCCTAGAAACAAACAGCTCATGCACTGCAGTTGAATGCACTTGGCCTTAATTCTGTAGGTTGCCAGGATGAGTCACTGGGATGTATTTCCCAGCACCTGAACAGCAGTGATTCTTGCTCATGTTCATGAGGTTAAACTAATTAGCAAAGAAGAGTCAAGAAGGATTTGCCACCTCTCCCTACGTGTCAGGGACCTGGAGGTGGAAGGTAGGGCTTCCCTCGAAGCACTGAAGTAGGGATGTGTGCAGATTTTATCTGGTCATTTCACTGTGGTTTTGGTGTGTGGGGGAAGGTGCATTGATAACCTTTGTTCCTTCGTGTCATTCTCAACGTTGCCCTGACTGTTGCAGTTCTAGGCTGACGTACTTGCTGACACGCTAACTTTGACTCACATTACTTCCTTTCTGATGGCGAGGAAGTGCTAGATAAAGCTTCGCAAGCTTTTAAAGTACTGTTTTTAGAGCAGTACTAAACCAACGTCTTGTCTAAGTGCTTAACAGCTCATATGCTCTATTTGGTAGGGGTGTTTAATGTTCATTACGGGGTGTTGTGATTCTCCTCTCTATTGCACACACATCATTCCAAGGGACATGTCTAGCTGGCTTTCTCATCCTGCATTATTTTTAGGGATGAACCCTGTTGTGTGTGGGCATCTTGACGGGACAGCCAACCAAGCTCCAGGCTTTTATTATTTAATTAGCATTAATTTAGCACCGGCCACTGTGATACCTGGGTGAGGTTTCAGAGGCCAGAGAAAGGGGAATGGCATCAAAGCAGTACTCACCTGCTGAAAGTGTAACATCAGGGTTTCTCAAACACAGGTCGCCACTTGTGTAGGGAAAGGCCCTGGCAGGTTGGGCCGCTGTGTTTACCTACCCTGTCCGCAGGTCCAGCCGATCGCAGCTCCCACTGGGTGTGGATCACTGCTCCGGGCCAATGGGAGTTGCTGAAAGCAGCAGCCAGTAAGTCCCTCGGCCCGCGCCACTTCCAGCAACTCCCATTGGCCCAGAGAAGCGATCCTCGGCCAGTGGGAGCTGCTTTCTTGCACCCTGCCCTTTACTATCAAGTGTCCCCGTTTTTCCTCCTGAAAAGGGAAACGAGGAAAAGATGCTTCTCTTTCTTCCCCCTCCCACCACAGCAAAGCACTGTGCTGTGACACCCCGGCCCAGTGTCTCCAGTTCTCATTTGGAAATACGATGCGCCTGCTGGGAGTGGGGTGAGGGTGCAGATACCAACCTGCAGCCCTACCAGCTGCCTTGCCACACAGTATTCTCACTTCCCCTTTCATACCCAGGGGAAAGGGAAACTACAGGAGCAAAAGGACTGTTACTTCAGCCCTGCTTGTACCATCAATGGCTTCTTCCCAAACAGCATCTTGCTGGCCCAGTGATTTATACTGGATAGGATGAGGAAAGTACATTGTTTCTGTAGGGTGTCCTCTACCTTGAGTAAGGTATAGCTAGGTACCCTCTTCTACAGAGTGCAGAGTCTGTGGAGAGACTGTCTTAGTTATTGGTCTCACCAGCGCCTTGACTGGGGGGTTCTTGGCACTGCTGGAGTACACGTAGCAATATATCATGTGTGGCTGCAAACACACAGACAAAATGGTCATGACATTGGCTAACCACAAGCTTTTAGCATGAGGGATAGAGTTCATACCTGCAGCTCAATATACACTTGGTGAGTTAAGAGGATTGTAAGCTGTAGCTCTTAGTCTTGGGGCTGCATACAGCAGTTTATTTATGTAGAGTCACAAGAGTATCAGACAATGGGTTGTGATTGCCGTGTTGCCATTGAGCACTGAGCTGAGACACTAGCTGGTTAAACACAGTTTTTAGTAAAGGCTGGGCCACTCACATTGGTAGTTATTGTCGGATCACTGGTGAGTGGTGGTTCAGTGAAATGGAAACAACTCTTTGAAAGGACCTGCTTGCATCATTAATCCATCATATTACTTAATTGTGAGTTACACTCCAAGATGACATATTATCTGTTATTTCTGCCATTTGCAAATCTCTAAAGGAAGGTAATTAATAATCCAGATGGCTGATCATACACTTGTTTTATCATGCACGCTAACTGTTCTGAGATGATCATCCTTTAGTGCGCATTCAGGTAAAGTGCCTTTTCTATAGAGCATATGCTTTAGGTGAAATATATAATAATTACATGTCAGCAAATGTTGGAACTATGCCATTTGGTTATTTTATGCACAATTTGGGAATAGTTTCAAATTAATAAGTCACATTTAAATAGGTTTTATATGACTCGCATGTAATATTAACCAGCACAACGAAACAATCATCTTTCCGTGACTCAAACTTATGATCTTAAGCTCAAATTTGTATTTAGCATAAGTTTTTGTGAATTTCTTGCTTTTTTAAATTTGTGAAGGACAGAGCCTCTGCAAGTTATATAATTCTGCAAGTACTTGCCATGACTCCATAATAAGGATTGCATTTGAACTAGGCTTAACATAAGGCATACATAGCTATAGTTCTGTATGTGTAGGTGGCCTTTCAGTGTGAAATTTCCCTAATGTTAGATTTTATGTATCTTGAATTTTCTCTGTAGTTTTTCTTCTGATTCTTTTACATTTTTTTTAACTGGAAGTGTTTGAAATTGGTCTGTAGCTGAAATTTACTGGGGCAATGTGTACCTTTAAAACAATGGTGTGTGCTCATTGACATTTCTTTAGGGCAAGTGCTTTGCTCATTGTTTTCCTAGTGAGGGGTTGTTTATGAAAGCACTGCACACTGGTTTGTTATTATAGGGTTGCTGATGAGTATCGGGGCCGCTGCTGCTATTTTTTCATAGGCAGGGGTGAAAGTAACTTACAGGATTTACGGGTACTGCTGGAGTCCTGAGAGGGGTGTGGCCTCATCTGGAAGAGGCGTGGCCTCAAGTGGGAGAGGCGAGGCCTCTCAAGATTTAAAGGCCCTGGGACACTGGCTGTGGCTGGGAGCCCCAGGGCCTTAAATCAACCAGGGGCTCCCAGCTGAAGAGCCAGCTGGGAGCCCCCTGGGGTTCAGGGGCAAATTAAAGGGCCCACGACTCCAGCTGCCGCAGGGAACCCCAAGCTTTGCCAGGCTGGGGCTAGGATTTAAAGGACCTGGAGCTCCTGCTGCTGCGGTGAGCCCCAAGCCCTTTAAATCCTGGCCCCAGCCCGGCCATCAGAGCCGTGGGCGGGATTTAAAGGGTTCTGTGCAGGGTATAGCAGTCCAGGCTGGTGATCCAGACTTATTCCTGATCCTGGCCATCAGGGCTGCCCGGGGGGGCGGGCAAGTGGGGCAATTTGCCCCGGGCCGCACAGGGGCCTCACAAGCCCTGGCCCGGTGGCGGTCCAGGTCTTCAGCAGCATTTTGGTGGGGGGGCCCTTCAGTGCTGCCGAAGACGTGGAGCGACTGAAGGGCCCCCCACCACCGAAATGCCGCCAAAGACCCGGACCACCGCTGGGTGAATACAAGCGCCACAGCTCCCCCACTTTGCCCCAGGCCCTCTGAATCCTCTGGGCAGCCCTGCTGGCCATTGGCCCAAATTCCCTAGGATGACAGAGGATGGGAGCCTGGAGAGACCTCCTAAGAGCACGTTGTGTGGGAGTGATGGCAGGCAGTCCACAAAATTGTATCCAGATCTCTTTGTCTGAGTGAAAGGCCCCCAAACCCAGGGCCTGGTGGCTGCAGTGAACTGGGGCTAAGGAAGAGTGGAAATCTCAGATGAAGCTGGAAAAAGGAAAGCACTAAAGTGTTTGCAGGTTATGCCCTAAATCCGCATTAAAAACTGCCATAGCCTTTGTAACCAAATGATTTGGGTCCAGTGCTGCTACAGCTGGCGTCAGTGAGATGTAACCCCAGGTGGTGCTGGGAGCAACAAGGTCCAGGTTCAAGATCTAGAGGTTCCTCTTAACAATACAAAACAGAACCAACTCGAGCCCCCATCCACGTTCCAGGGCTGAGTCCGCGTATAATAAAAGAAAAATTGTACTAAAAGGGAATGAGAACTCAGCATTAATTTGGAAAAACACTGCAACAGTGACACAAAAGCATGTAAACCATAAGTAAACCCACCCCCCTCTGCCTCAGTTTCCCATCTTGTGGTGTGAAAGTCCCTTTAACGTGGAACTCCTTTTCCCTCTGCTGCATCCCACTCCCAGCTGGCTGTCCATGATCAGCAAAGACCCAGAGTTCAGAGATGTGTTCATGTGGCTTCACCTCCCCACCCGAAAGGAGGTGAGGGCTTCAAGCAGTGCCTTCAGTGCTGCTGCTGCTCACAACTTGTCACTGCATCTGCAGCTGGCTCATTGCTGCTGCTATCTCTGCTGCCTCCTCCGCCAGAGCCGCTGCACTCTGCTGCTGCTGGCCACCTGCTGCCGCTGTTATCTCTGCCACCAGCTGCCACCTCTGTCGCTGTTATCTTTGCTGCCGCTCCGCTCTGCCACTGCTCTCACTGCTGCTGCTTGCCGCTCCCTGTCTGCCGCCTCTGTGTTGCTGCCTTCTGAGGTTCCTCCACTCAGCCCAGTTAATGGTTTCACTGGGGAGTGGGGAATCTCTCTGCTAGGGCAGCCTCTGAGCTGTCTCACTGCAAAATTGTCTCCACACCAGGTCTAAGGCTTAGTCCCTACACCTGCTCCTCCGTGATTTCAGCTCTAGTAATCAGTGAACAGAGACAAGGGCTCTCAGAATCTGGTCAGCTCCATCTTTACATGCTGGAGGAGGGTGTCAAATGGTGTCTAGGACTCTTTAAACAGAGTCCACATCACCAGCTAAGAACACCTGTCCCCACCCACTCTGATTTTTCACTGGCATTTGGCGTCCATACGCCTTGCTTAACAAATGAGGTTCCCTTCAGGGCGATCCCTTTAATCAGGACATGCTAAGTACAGTTCTGCTGCCCTTTACTCAGACCCACAGAGTAATATTTCATGACTCCCTGCATTCAATAATAAAGTGAGTTTTAACTCAAAACAGCTAAAGTGGTTCACTTTGGCAAAGCTACTGTGTGTAACCCTCCCCAGCCCGAACGCAGCACAGCTACTTCTCACCAATAGCCTCCAGGCGAGAAGGTACAGGAGGAAATCAGGGTTCATACAAAGGCAATTGAATTCCCAAAGCTATAATCTACATTCAGTTTATGTATAAGCTTCTCTATGAGCCCCTTCGCCATAGCACCTGAACACTTCAAAAACATTTGTAAGCCACCCCCATGGTAGGAAAGATTATTTTACAGCTGGGGAACCAGAAGCTCAGAGAGATTGTGATTAACCCAAGGACACACGGGAACTATGTGGCAGAGCTTTGAATCCAACTCAGATCTCCCGAGTTCCAAGCCAAACCATAGAATGATCCTTTCTCTCTTAAAGAACTATTCTTATCAGAATTGCTAACCACTCTGTAGAGGGATCACAATTAGCCAGCAAGGAAAGGCTGGTTTTATGCAGTGCCAAGTGAACATAGGAGATCTGGAAAGTTTGGATCAAGTCAGATAAACACTCAAAAAGTAGAATGCTTCCCCAGAAGGTCTAAACCTTTAGGGTTCGCAGAACTAGGCTGAAGTTCTTGTGAGAAAAGACTAGCAGAGTTTCCTGATACTTCTGAATTCTGGTTCCATTGGAAACCTAGAACAAAACAAAACTAAACCCAGTAAAATGTAAATCAAATGTTCTCCAGGTGCAAAAATGTTCAGAGATTAAGATCAGAAACAGAAATGTCTAAGTACCATGAGAGGTGGCCTCTCTTTTTGACGCAGAGGCATGAAATGTAGAGTATGTGCTGTAGGCTATGTGCTGGTAACTATGAGTTATGTTTGTTTTCTATGTCTTGCACCTTTAAATGGAAGGAAATTCACTGTCTTCTGTATTCTTAAGCAGTTCAGGCTGCGTCATACTAAAGTGAAGGACACATTCTGCTTTCTCTAGTTTGGAGACTTTACCTTCATTTTTTCTTTGTTGTTTTTCCTCAATCCAAAATAGAACTCAGCTAGACTAAAAATACATGTTTTGCCTTTTTTATATAGGAAACCCAATGAAAAATAGCAGACAGCTGATGCAAAAACCTGTCCTCACAAGGGTCCCCATACTGTGAATTCCAAGCATTCAAACACCATGACTTAGGCCTCCAAAAACACAGGATTGACTTAAACATCATGAAAGTTTTAAAAATGATAAATGTTGGGTTCTTATTTGCCTTTTGGATTCTGAGCCTTTGGGGTTCATGCTTTCACACTTTTCTCTACAACCACAAGGGCCAAAAACTTACCTTTTTTGTTTTTGAATGACAGCTGAGAGTCTCACATGATCACCTGACTCCAGGAGCTGGTGCTTTAAGGAAAAAACATCCACTATTGCAAGACTTGCAATAGCACCATAAGATTGACAACAGTGAGGTCCCAATCTGGTATGGAGACTTTGCTCGTCTGAATTTGTTGACCTGCAAGAAACACTTTAATGATGGGAGTAGGGTAGGATGAGGAGACACTTAGAACTTTAGCTGGCATGAGCAGAGGGTTTAATATAAACATTTGTCCTGTTTGATTTTGCAGGTCTATTTGGGTTTGAATAGTGATGATCCCATCACTAGGATTTCTCTCCCAGCAGAGCACCAGTGCAATTCTTTGTTCTAGAATTTTAGCCCTGTTTCTATTCCAAGCATGAACCCATGGTTTTTAAAGCACCCCAATCAGTGTGATCAATGTAGCTACAACAGCCCCCAGAGAACACTTTGAAAGCCTACCCCATCATGTCAGAGTTACTCAGAAGCAGTACGTGGTGGTTTATTTTTCAGTGTAACACATTACTCTGCTTGTGTATGTGCAACACTGCTCCCTCCAGTCTTACACAGAGCCCTTACACAGGGGGATGCACTGTTCACATTGCTGGAGGAATAACCCCACTGGGAAGAACCATGCTATGTGACTGGCTATCCATTGTCCCTGCAGACTCCATTCAAGGGCAGTTTTTCTCATCCCATTTTCAGGTGTTGGGAAGCAGGCTCTGTGTATGTGAGTTCTGCATCTTCTGCTCGAGCTCCAATCCAGTGTGTCAGGCACCCAGGCAGAAGGAACAAAGGGCGCCAACTCAATGTTCCAGTTCTGTTCACTTGGCAGAAATCCTGCAAAATGCCCTTGGGCAAGGAAATTTCTCTCGGCCAGGAGCCCTACACTGCCCGAAAAGTGGGTGGTGTGGGGTGGGAAACAGAACATGGCCACGTTTACCAGGAGATGGAATGATTCAAGTCCATCTTTTCAGCAGCCTCCACTGTGGCAGAGATCTCCTATGGAAATGAAAGCTGCCTCAGAGTGAATCCCCCTGTAGGGTATGGGGAGGGAGTGGAGGTTAGTAATAGGGGATCGGGGTATCTAGCACCTCTCTACACTAACATTTGGCTCCTCTTTGCTAATTACTGCCCAGTTATGTCTTGGACTTACACTGCTTCCTAACATAGGGCTTGCTGATGGATTCTGCCAAGCAAATGCCGCATTTGCCCTTTGCAATAACCATTGCCACTGCCGGACTCATTATTGCGATGGAAGTGGGCCACGATTCTGCATCCATACTCCCCCGGCCCACCTTGCATGCACTAGAACATAAAAAACAGGAACTGACAGACGTATTCACTGTGTTTCCTTTCTGCTCCATCACACAAGACATTAAACTGACTCTCAGCTCTATTGTCATGAGGACAGGTACAAAGCATTAGTAGTCAGTGGATGGTTTCCTTATATAACAAAAGAACAGAGGTGTTGTTTTGAGGGACAGAGGGAGTGCTTTTGTTTTCACTTCACTTTCTAGACTGCCAAGCTCCCCAGGTGCCTCAGTCATCTCGAAGTGCACCAATAACTACGGCGTCATGAGGCAATGCTAGGGAAATCTGCAGTATTGGGGCGGGGACATCGGCCAGAGGATGTGGTTGGTAGGATGATTAGAATAGTCAAGACACCTGAATTCTACTCCTGAATTGGCCAGGGTCACCAGGCATGTGGTCTTTGCTTCAGTATCCTCATAGGTAAAGTGGGTATAACAACACTGGGCTAGATTGTGTCTTTAGGCAAGAGTGCAGAGTGCAGAGTGCGTCCTCCTAGACACAGCCCGGGGAGGTGTTGTGCCTCTGAACAATGCCCTGACCCAGTGCTGTCAGGGACTAGAGAGGTGCATTGTAATTTACTCAACATT
This sequence comes from Chelonoidis abingdonii, assembly GCF_003597395.2. Classification (NCBI taxonomy): domain Eukaryota; kingdom Metazoa; phylum Chordata; order Testudines; family Testudinidae; genus Chelonoidis; species Chelonoidis abingdonii. The sequence continues at coordinate 83,980,906 of NC_133776.1, forward strand.
TGGGAAGCCCACACAGGGGTAAAAGAGGTGTTCTTACTTCTCTGTATGTCTCTATGCAGGCAGACACAGACAGTATAACAGGCGGTCGAGCTACTGCGCTTGCCTCATAATAATAATGATTCCTATCCGTTATAATACCTAGCTTTTCTCAAAGCGCTTTACAAGGGAGGTGAGTGCCATGATCCCCTTTTTACAGATGGGGAAACAGAAGCACAGAGATGAAGCGACTTGTCCAAGGTCATCCATTAGGCCTTTTCCTGAGAGTCATGGTCCAGTGCTTTATCTGTTAGACCATAGTGCCTTCCTCAGAGCGAGAGGGTCAATTTTATTCGTGTTTGCAAAGTGCTTTATGATTCGTGAATACAGCTCACTATGAGCTCAATCCTGCTCTCGCTGAAATCAATGGGAATGCTGCCATTGATTTCAATGGGCACGGGATTAAGTTGTATATAAGTGGAAAGTATTACTAGCATTTGTTAAAAAGGTGGGCCTGTCAATATTGCTTTAGTCTCACAATTTATTTATTTAAGTGCGTAAAAAACCCTTATATTACACAGAATTCTCTAACTGTTTTAAAACAGTAACTAAAACTGGGATTACATATTTATTTATTTTATTGTAAACATTTTTTTTTCCAGCAATCTGAACTTCCCAACATATGTTTGTCTGTCTCACCTGGCATTTGGACCACTAGCATCACTTTGGAAACCTAGTGCCTGAGAATTAGAAATTCAAAGTCACTCGAAACAAAAATGAAAATGACCAGTCAGTTGTCACAGCCCAGATTAAGTGCATACAGTAACTGTACTGCATACATGGGGGAAAGTGAGGCTTTCCACTGCATATTTCAGTTCTCTTATCTACCATGTGGAGCTCTTGTGTTGTGGTTCACTTCTCCACAGCATGATTCTCTTGTATTCCTGTGATCTCTTATCCCTGAGGAAGATCTCTGCTGCCTACTCCGGGGTTGAGACATCTGATATGTATAGCAGGAAGGATAATTTTTCCCTTATTGTTGAAAAGAACATTTTTATTCTTTTGTGTTTACTATATTATTAGAAGCGCTCACAAAGAGGTGAGTATTCTCCAAAATCTCCAGTTCCTTGACCTTTAAAGCTCACTGTAGGAAGACAAAACACTGGAGCTGTGATAAAAGAGATGTTGTTTAGCACAATGTAATCATCAGTTAGAAAAACAGAAAAAAATCCAGAAAAAAAGCTTGTGGCATTTTTTTCCCTTGGGCAATTTAAAGGGACAGTCAATTTAAAAATCATACGTTGGAAACAAAATTCCTTACCCATAAATATTTAGGTTATTAAAATGGAAAGAATAATAAAAAAATAAATTTTATCTTCACTCTTTATGCTTTTTATTTACTTTGTGCCTTTCAGCTTGGACAATGAGTATTCATGAAATCAGTTTCATATTTATTTATAGGTAGATTGACTTTCAGGTTCTCAGTAATGCAATTTTTTTTTTTTTTTTAGGCACTGGAAATGAAAATTTATTTATTTGAAAACAACTTTCTGTTAGAATTTTTTTACCATGAAAACATTTCTGTTGAGTTTGGGTTTTACAAAATGTTTATACATCTGCTCAATGTTGGGCATTATTTGAGTTGATAAGTAGAGTGGGGCTATTTTTTTTTCCTATTTCTTGTTTTGTCAAAAAATGCACTTTAAAGGGCCTTTGACAAATAGTTTGGGTTTGGAATTTTTTTTATTATTATTATTTTGGAAAGAGTCAAAATGTTTCACTTTGATCATTTTAAAACATTTTATGTCACCTTTTCAAAATTTAAAATTTGGCCAATTAAAAAAAAACAGAAAAGGATGAAAAACATCAGAAACAGACAAATTGGAAAAAAGAAGTGTTTTGAGTTGACTTAAAATGTTTTCATTGATTCTTTTAGCTCATCAATTTGATGAAAAATGTTTTTCAATTTGAATAGATCCAGATTTATTTTATTTTATGGGTTGCCCTGTTACCTGGGGTTCTTTCAACCCAAAGCTCTTGGTAACTTTACTCTGTGCGAGGAGGTGTCAGGAAATAAATCAGGGGAGACACGACCATCCGACCGATAGATGGCTGGCACAAACAGGACAACACAAAAGTGCTTTCACTTAAAGCTAAACTTTACGTAGTCTCAAGCACTTACACACGTCCGCAACAAGTTAGTAAAACACCCCAACCCTTGATAATTACCAAAGCTGAGTGTGGCTTTTGAGTGATACAGCAGCAGCCTGTCTGCCGCTGGGGAACACAAGATGCATCCAGAGGGAGAGGTCAGTCCTGAAATGAGTCCCCCTTGTCTCAAGCTTTAGTAATTAAAGTAACCTTGTTAAGTAAGCAGTTTCAAGCAAGAGGTTCCTTCTGATTATTGATTAACCAGGTGTAGATCTTTCCAGAACTTGCAGCCTGGAGACCTCAATAGACATTCCTGAGGGTACATCCTGCTCTTTTCAAATGCATGTATCAGCATTTTCAACCCAATTCTTAACAGGAAGGACGATGGGTCAAGCCGCCCTTTCGGTGGCACCCTAAATCCCCCCTCTCCTTCTGCCTTGGTCAAGCTGAGACTTGCTTTTAACAGCTTGCTGACTAGGCTGTCTTTAACAATAAGCCATAGTGGTTTCAGGCACTTTACTGGTTTGCCAAAGTCTCCCCGTACAGCACTATTGCATTAATTTAGATGAAATATATGGACCAAAAGTGTTAAAATAACCCAGTCAGTGTCCAACATTAGATAGTGTTACTCAAGGTCCAGAGTTTGGTATATAGAGACCTCAGCCTGCTTAGTGCCATGGCAAACACACCATTCAATATCCTTTTAACCTGTTATTAAAGATACAGACAAGGAAAAACAGTTAAAGCATTTGAGATGTTAAAGTATTAAGTAAGGCTTTAATTTTAACAGCGTCCCTTGTTCCTTTTACTGGAGAGAGTTTTAGAAGGGAAAAAAACCCTTGTTGGACAGTCTCTTAGATGGTATCAGAGATGGTAATAACTGGCCTATTGGGGGAAAAAGAAGAAGCTAGTTAAAATGGACTGGAGCTGTTGTTTTTGCTGCTATTGTTAAAGTCCAAACTTGTTTCATTTCTGGTGGTGTTTGGGGTCAGCTGGAGCAGGTAGGTGTGTCAGTGTCATCTGCATCCCTCTCTCTTTAGATTGGTCTGGTTAGGACATCCCTGAGGATTAGGGAAATGAATGTTCAGGGTCCCAGGAAATGGAAGTTAAAGGTTGGCAACCATGATGGTGAACCTTGCTGTAGTAGTCTCTGTCTGTTCTTTCTTTCTCTGTCTGTTCTTCCTTTTCATCTGTTTTTTCTATATTCTCCCCCAAATCTCTTTCTTTAAGGACCCACAATGGGACGGGTGGCCAGAATAGCCCATTGCATTGTTATTTTGTCCACCAATTATGCCTAATATCCGACACACCAATTTTGGTTCATTAATTTCCGGTTCCACATCTTATGTTTTTGTTTAACCAAGCATGATTTCAACGTAGTCCTTGAATTATATCAACATGGCCTTTTTTCTTTGGCATAATTTAGTCTCTCTATGTGGTTCTCTTGCACCTGTTTAGAACATTCATTATGGAAATCAACTTGACTTACTTTTTATTGACATTTATTTTAGGTTATTGTAACATTTTATGAACTTTTTACAATTAAGCTCACAACTAAGGTAAATTTGTAGGTCTCTGAACCAAAAAAATCCAGTATTCACTCAGCGCTAGTTAATCGTGCCTTTTACCCAGTTTCTAGTTTGCGGCAAATGTAACAAATGGAGAGTTTTTATTAACAACTAGATTCATATAATTGCAAACACACTGCGGTTTTCCTAAGACATAAGAATTAGCTAGCAGCCAGATATCCTTTTTATTTTGGGAGATCACCGCATATTATGTTTTCTTGGTGATGAGAGGGAAGTTTACTGTTTTGAGAACATAGCAACCTTTATTTGTTGTTTTTTTGCAAGCGATACAACTTTAGAATGTTCACTGGCCAATCCAAACCCTTTGAGAATGTTCACCATCCAATCCAAACTCACCCGCATTCCACAAACACTTTTCAGAAATTCTGTTGATCCCAGGAATTGGCTATGGACCTTGGTGTAATTAATGTAACAGAATCTCTTGATGTTAAGGTAGGGCATTCTGACTGGCTGAAGTAGGCTTTTTATGAGAAACATAAGGATCAGAAGAAACTGCAGTTGGAATGAAAATCAATATTCATTCAGACATCATATACTATAACGATTACGTAAACCTCAATGACCCATCAGGGTTTAGACTGAAATGAAGTTCAGATACATTCAGATTTCTGAACCAGACATACTTTGCCCTTTTCAAATCAGTCTCCTGTGGCGAAAGCAAACAGCTTATTTCTCCTTCAAAAGATTTATTCCTTTCACAGCAGATCCCAAATCGTGTTATATGAGACACAGGAGCTTTAATGATATACACTTGAAACAGGTATTTGTTTAAAGTGGGTTGATTCTATGTATGGGTTTGTTTTGGTTCAGTGACCTTTACAGTGTTAATTAGACCCCCTCTTCTTCATTTTATTAAATTATGTTATTTTATGTTTGGGATCAAAATTGACCTGACACAAAGTTATTTATTGAGGGAATTCAGCACTGTGCTGCAGCCATTTTGAGCCAGCTATGCTGGTGTAAAAAGTGGCTTCAAAGGGGCTTTAAGATCCTGAAGGGACACCCTGGTGCAGGTGGCCATCCTGCTAGATACAAGGCTGGCAGCAGTGTCTCAAGCTGGAGCCACTGACATAGTGGATGTTCCGGAGGCAGGAGGAAGTGTGGCTAGGGAGCATTCCTAGCTATTTACCCTGCAGCCACATACAGCTCATATTGGCTATGGCAATCTCAGTGCAATGCAGGGCAGCCCTGATCCTTTCCCTAACCAGCTGGACTGTTCCCCATCCACTGGTAACCTCAGGATAGGGAAGGCATATGCTGTTCCCTGTGCTGGGCTCTGCACTGGTGCAGGGATGAATTTAGATCTATCTATTATAATTGGAACCTTTGCAGTTAATAATTAGCACCTTGAATATCATTAGCATCTGGAGTGGCATCCCATTCAGAGCCTGGGGCACAAGTAATATGTTGCCCTCTAGCTTTCTCTTCTCAGAAGGAGAGTAAGAGCTTTCTGCACTACCTACAGATTTCAAGGGGCCTTCTAGATCAGACCCAGCCCCCAGGCAGTGTGCACTGCAAGAGTCTAGCCTAGAGGGAATGCAAGCATGGATGACTAGGTTGGGTCCCACATCTGAGAGGACAAGCTGTATTGAAAGCTTAAAGTTGCTATCCTATTTTTCTTCTCCAATATTCCCCTCTCTAATTTCCCATTGTTACCATGTCTGTTTTCATTAACTGGGCTCCTGATGCTTTTACTAATAAATGTATTGCCATTCCCTTTTCTTCCTCACAGCTATGGGTGAACCAAGAAGACGGAGTCGAGGAAGGAACCAGCGAAGTACAGAATGGCCATTTGGATCCAAGCGCCGACTGCCTCTGTCTCAGCAGAACCCTTCAGAACCGGGACCAGATGAGAGCCAACGTAATCAATGAAATCATGAGCACAGAGCGGCACTATATCAAGCATCTCAAGGACATTTGCGAGGTATGTGGGGGCTGTGGGGAGTCTTCAGTTGCTAGAACAAAGAAGAATAGTGTGTGACCAGGATCCAGATATCTAGATTGTACGTGGGTGGTGGGGAAAGAGAGAGAGAATCTCCAGGCTTCATCAAGAGACTTGTGTCTTGTTTTTAAGTGCAAGGAAAGGTCATTAAGAGACAGGATTGGCCAAGCCACCATATGAAGCATAACATCAGCTTCTAGAATAATACATTCCTTCAGTCATCAACAAAAAGAAAATGAGGACCAGTCAAACTTTTTTATTATTTCATCCAGGTTTGGGGCCTGACCACAAAATGCTTATTCCTAACAATCACCAGTGATTCAAAGACCTGGAAAAACCATTGGAAATTCCAACATTAAACAGTTGTTTAAGATTGTTTTACAGTTTGTTGTTGTTGTCATTTTTGATAATTTAATTTATTTTATTTGGTATCCATAAAAGAAGAAATGTTATGAACTGTGACTGGGAACTGCAGTAGACAGGGGCTTTGAAATTCACCCATCCTCCCACAAACAGCTTTGCCAGTGCACCACAATCCGGTGCCTTCAACATGCCCCTACTTTTCCAGTCATGGACTCCCCACACATTTCTGCCAATGCAACACAATCGCCACCTGCTATCCCAGTCCTAGGATCCCCACAAAGCTCTGTCACTGCACCCTAATCCTGACTCAAAGCCCCCACTGCTATTCCAGTGCTGCATGCTCACACAGCTCTGTCTAAGCACCCTCTAGGCCTGCCTCACACCTCTTGTGAATTTACTTTCATCCTGACTTGGGTTGTCTCATTCTGTTCTAGTCTTTAGCCTCTCTCCCTACTCCCCCACCAGGCTGATAGATATTTGTACTAGGTCATCATGTGTTTGTAGTTGTGTACAAAACTAGAATGAGGGCTCCAAAGTCTTTTCACCTGCTGACATAAACCTGGTTGAACCTGGCTTTCCACAATCGAAAATTCAGTCCTGCGCTATTCCATCTAGCCTTATCTACTGGAAGGGCGGATGGTTCATATCCAAATAACCAGGCTTACAATACTTAGGAAGCCTGAAATCAAAGGCTGGATACTGAGAAGGTTCTGGTCCTTCTGAGGTAGATTGAGTTCCAAGCACTTTCCTATGTAGAAATCATTCAGCTGAAAGCTTCAAAACCAAGATCCTGTCTGCTCTCCATGGACATTAAAGGTCCTATGACACTTCTTTGTAAAAGTAGGTGGATTGTCACTTTCATTGATCATACCTTCCTCTTCTCCCACAGCTATCCAGCTTGCAATGCAATGCTTCTCTCTCTCCCTCTCTCTCTCTCTCTGGGTGTGTGTGTGTGTGTGTGTGTGCGCGTGCGTGTGATATCTATGAGTAAAGATTGAAATGTGAACTCTAAGTAACAGATTTAGTTGAAAATTGAGTTCAAATTAATTAAAAATGGGACTATTAAGACAATGTTCTGACTTTTTTTCATACCCATTCTACTAACAAATGGCCAGATTTTTGTCCTTCAGACATTCCATATAATTAAAATTCAGTGCCAGCTACCTTTGAATGTACATGTGAAGAAATTAGGTTGTAATTAAAGCAAATTTAGTATCGGTTGCTTTCACCTATCTTTCCTATTATGTTCACAACTTCCCTTTACTCAAAATGGTTGCCATTTTCTCTAATGTACAATGGGATTGAAACTCCCCAAGGAGATTGGAGTGACTTGTGCTCTCACTACATTTTCTCACTGTGTGAATTAAATAAATGTAGTTGTTTAATTATATTATGTACAATCTAAAGGATACCCCAGGTGGATTGTTATCAAGGTTTGAAGCTGGGACCTTGAGATCCTCAGCCCAGATCTCCTTCATTAAACTACAGTAACTGTTATCTTCAGTGTGGAGAACTACACACAAGTCATTGATCTCCATCACTATATAGCACAACACCTTAATTACAGCCTCAGCAACATTAGCAAATATTCAGATTGATGCATGTACACAAGTTAAGTATGCAGTGTGTCATGTTATATCACATGAGGTTATAATTACAATTTTGTGTTATATACTGCAAGAGAAGTTAATGTGTTTTGTGTGTACCAGGCTTCCTTATAAGTAGGAGGCAGAAGTAAGTTCCTTGTGATGAGATAGAGTCTGTTATTGTCAGAAGAAACACGCTGTGGTGAACATCAGAATATGGTTAAGAGGTTGTCCCTTGGCATTTCCTTCTATTTAGAGTTGGTGTGAGGGGGTTTAAGGGATGGAGGTTTATATATAGGGCCAGATCCTCAGGCGATGTAAATTGATGTAGCCCCATTGACTTCAGGGGAGCTTTGTTGAGGATCTAGCCCAGAGCTTCTAAAGTGTATTGGGATCTGTCAGAATAAATGGTACTATAGAAGTGTATTGTTACCATGAACTTTGTTAGGTCAGTAGTATGATAAACAGTCTATGAATCTGGCTAAAATTAGAAATCAGATTCCTATTATAAGAGAGCTAGAAAGGAAATGGTTTTCTTGTTCTGCAAAAGTTTTTGAGATTTCAAAAAATTTGAAAAAGCAAAATCTCAAAAATTTCTACAAACTGAAAATCTGTATTTTAAATAAAAAGTTGGACTCTAAACATTTAATCTCAATAATTTTGAAACATTTCCTTTAGCTTTCAATAATTTTATTTATTCTTAATTTTTACTATAATCATCTTATATTTCAAAATGAAAAATCATTTCAGACTGGAAAACCAGAATTTCTCATTTTGAATATGTTGAAATGAAAAGTTTTGACAACTTCAAAACCTTTTTTCAAAATGTTTTTGAGTCAAGAAATTTGTCAGAACTGACCCTTTCCTGGGAAAAGTTTGGGTTTAGATTAATCGGCATTTTCAGAGAAAAGTTTTTAGTGAAAAATTCCTCACCACTTCTACTCTCTAAACCAGGTGTATCCATTTTTCTAATGTTTTCAGACAAATATTCATTGACTTTGAATGAAAGGAATAGCCTCTTTCTTTTTACAGCTCCTTCACTCTGTCTTCACCCATCCTCCTCCTTTCAAAGCTTCATCCTCTCCTTAGTCTTAAAGACCTATAATCAAAGTCCTCTGCTTTGAGTTTGTGCCACTGACATTTTAAAATTTAACAATCCTGTGCCCAGCCTCTGCGGAATCAATACTGAAAAGTCCCTAATGACTTTATCTCAGAGAACTTCCTCCTCCTTTGCGTTAAACTGGTCCTGTTTCTGCTAAGGCAAAAATCCATCCAAAGCAGAAGGGAGATTTTTCATGCTTTTTCTAGAATGGAAGAATCTTGGGATTTCAATCTGGGACCAAGTCAGTTTGATTCAACTATGTCGTTTCGATCAAAGGTGTTTGACCTGAAGAAGCAGCAAAGTATTGCAGCAGCTTTACTGTGTATTGTTTCTTTGCCTCCTCTGGCATTTTTCTGTTTAACAAAAGAAAATCTGAATTTACCACTTGCCTGCCATGTCACCAGGGCCGGCGCTTCCATTTAGGCAGCCTGGGCAATCGCCTAGGGTGCCAGGATTATTGGTGGGCGGCATTTTGCCAGAGGGGGCGGCAGGCGGCTCCAGTGGAGCTGCCGCAGTCGTGCCTGCGGACGGTCGGCTGCTCGCACGGCTCCGATGGACCGCCCGCAGGCATGACTGCGGCAGCTCCACCGGAGCCATGGGACCAGCATGCGGGGCGGCGAAACTGCTGTGCGCCTAGGGCGCTAAAACCCCTAGCGCCAGTCCTGCATGTCACTGGGCTTTTTGGGGCCAGATCCTCAGCTGATGTATATGGGCATAGCCATTGACTTCAGTGGAGCTACAGTGATTTACATAAGCTGAGGATCTGGCCCATTGTGTCAGGAGATGTGTATCTCCGTGACTCTTATCGTGCTGTGAATTATACCGAATATAATTGTAGGATAAATCTTACCAGAAGGTGGAGTACCAGTAAAGGGTTCAGATGCCTTTTTAAACTACAGAAGACTGAAATGAGCATTCTGATTTGCAAATGTGATGGGTCATGCGTTGCTGGAGAGAAGCTCACCTTGCTCAAATGAAGTGTGCAAATCAGAACAATCACTTTGCTCTGAGAAGACTTGGGGACAGCTTAATCACTCCAGACTCTATCCAAATGAGTTGACTTGACTGCATGCTTTTGTGCTTAAGTGGAGTGTGACTAGACTTAGAGATAGCTAGGACAGCTTGATCTCCTGTCAGCACTGAAGGGTGAATACAGACAAAGGTGTTAGTCTTCTGATACCAAGCTGATGAGACACAGAAGTGCTGCTGACAGAGGTAAACTTTACAAATCCCCCTACTCTTATTTCTAGAATGGCAGAGAAAGCATTGCATTATTATAAATCGAGTCATATGGAAGAAGAAATCTGACAGGCTAATGAAAGTCAGGACTGATTTAGTATAGAGTATAGCAGCATGAGCCAGGTCTCACTGCTAACATGTAACTACATATCTTCTAAAGTCAATGAAACATCTCAAAAAATGCAGTTGTATCAGATATTAAACTGATACGAACAGATATAACTTAGGTAATATTTTTACTTCAAGGTCCCAGAGACACAGACAAGGTTTGCTACTCAGAATGTCAAGCTGAGTTTGTTGTTTGAGGTTGATCGTATAAGACCTCAGATGGGGAGAGCCTACTGGGAGGGCTAGTTGCTACTGTCTTCATGCATTCTCTCAGGGAGGTGGGCCACCTTTTGCTTGCTGTTTCTTAGCCAGCCAACACCAAATGTTGGTGGCAGTGAGTGGCCTGGGTACAGTGCGCAGAAGAGGGCTGTTTATCACTCCCCTTCGTCCAAGGACCATCCAAGAGCTGAGGAGGCAGTGGCCCAGCCTCGCACCCCTTCTCTTCCTAGAGGACATCAGACTGGAGAATGATCCATCCCCTGAAAATGTCAAAGAAGATGGAGTAACCACAGACCGTTCCCTGTTAGATTTCATTGGGCAGTGGTGCAGAGAAGGCCCTGTAGCAGTGATGTGTGGACAAAGAGCTGCATTGCCAAGGTGATAAGTCCTAATAGTTCCAAGAAGCATCTAAATCCTGGCCTTGTTTACATTCCTCATCCTACCGGATGAAATATTTTGAGAACCAAGCAGTGGGGATGGTCCATGAGGGGAATGAACTAGTTCATTGCTAGGAAGAGGGGAACCAACAAGCGACTGCATGTCTAGTATCTTCTCAGTTTCATTTCCTTCTTCTGTTTAATCTCTCCTCTGTGGAAGAAAAGGGAGATGGGTCTCATCCCATGCCTCTTTATAAACCAGCTCCAGGGCTTAGAAAACTTAGCACTTAACCTCCTGCAAATATTCTCCAACTTTGCTATTCCACAGGGACAACATCAAAAAATACTTTAAAATGAGACAGTTTGTCTGCTCTTTTTAGGTCTTCATTGAGCAAAGTGTTCTCCAACATCTGCTCATCAGTCAGCTATCCCTAGCCTGAACAAACCTGATGGAATGAGGGGCAGAAAGATGACATTGTTTTATGCAACAAAAGTAAATTTACTGGAAAAACTCTGCAGCCTTCTAGCTGGTGCTTGCTGTGTATTATATGTAATCAGTGGTCTCTTCCAATTGATTGCTCATGCTGGAAGCTAACCATCCAAATGTAGAAACCGAATACAAGAGAAAGCCCAGGAACTTTGGTTGAATGCTGCATTTATTTATTTATTTACATTCCCCAGGGTTTGGTAGACATCTCTATGGAAATTTGCTGCTTTACTCTCTGAGTAGCATGTGGCTTAGGCAAGCGGTGACATAGTACATGGAGTGTGGAGAATATTCAAGGCAGTGGTCACAGCAAATAGCCAACTAGCAATGGCTGAAGCCCATTTATGTGATGCATCCACTGAATGATTTTATAAAAGAGAAATAATAATTCTTTCCTACTGCACATGTGTTTTGCAAGAATCAGTTCATATTGCAAAGTGCTTTGAGATCCTCACGTGGGAGTGAAAATATTATAGCAAAAATCCCCATGATTTCCCATCACTTACTTGCTATACAGCTGCCATACTGTAAAAATTGTTTGGCTGTGAATCAGGATGCTCCACTTCCTTGTGTCATTTCATCCTTAGAATGAGAGGGGGAAACCCAAAGAGATGAGTCACTGAGTTCCAAAGCAGCTCCCTGGAAGAGCTGAAACTCAGAGTCATCAACTGTGTAATGTATTCCATGATCAAACCCTAGGCTAAGGGAGGAAGAGAGGATTGTCTCCAAAAGCACCTATGGTGTGGTCTGATACAATGTTAGCTAAGCCGGACATTTAGGAAGTTGGCCATGTCTCAAGTCATGTTTATAATTCCATCGTCTTTTTAAAGTCATCATTCCAGGAAACCACTATGTGAACCCAAAGTGCAGTTTATCATCCCTTTCTAATATCTATCATTGTTTAATATCAGCTGTGTGTCACCAGCTAGTGGTTCATCTGCATGACTCAATTCCCAAATTCAGCTGTTCAACTGGACCTTCTAGCACCTTTCTTTACTGTGCAGGGTGAGGAAACAAGTACAAGGTTTCAACTTACAGGGCGTCAGTTATTATTGTTTAAAATTAAGAGGCCTCAAGTGCAGGGACGGCTCTAGGAATTTTGCCGCCCCAAGCAGGGCAGGCAGGCTGCCTTCCGCGGCTTGCCTGCGGGAAGTCCTCCGAAACCGCGGGACCTGCGGATCCTCCGCAGGCAAGCCGTGGAGGGCACCCTGCCTGCCGCCCTCGCGGCGCCGACAGAGGGCCCCGTGTGGCTTGCCACCCCAAACGCGCTTGGCGTGCTGGGGCCTGGAGCCGCCCCTGCTCAAGTGAGAGTGTGGCCCCACTGTGCCCAGCAAAGTCTAGAATTTAAACAGACAACACAAGCAAATAGCGTGAGGAAAAACAGATGCCAAGAGGCTGCGTGACCTTGGGCAAAGTGATTTGCCCAAGGTCACGCAGCCTGGCAGTAGCAGAGATAGCAATAGAACCCAGGTCTCCTTACACTCCAGGCAGTGCCTGCTGTGCTAGACTGTGCTCCTCCAACCAGTAAAGCTTAGATTGCTTGTGCCTCGGATAAATACTCAGATAAATTGGTGGATTGGGAAGAAAGAAATGATCTGCAAGTAGGAAGGCAAATAGAGAGCTGTGTATTCTATCACTTTCCCATACCTACTGTCTATCTTGTCTATTTAGATTGTAAACTCTGCAGGACAGGGACAGTCTATTAATCTACATTTGTACAGTGCCTAGCACACTGGGGCCTATTCTCAGTTGGTCTCTAGGCACTTCTATAATACAAACAACAATTAATAGGCTGAGAGAGAGGGGAAAAGGGTGATCTGGTAGCTGTAACACTAGAGTGGGATTTAGGAGAACTGGGTTCCGTTTGCAGCTGTTCCACAGACTCACTTTGTGGCCTTGAGGAAATCACTTAAACTCTCTCTACTCAGTGTCACATCTGGGGACAAAAGTTCATCCTCTTTCTCCCAGTCTTCATCTGTCTAGGCTATTTACATTATAATTTCTCCAGCACAGGGACTGTCTTTTACTCTGTTTGTACAATGCCTAGCACCACGGGACGCTAGTCTCAGGTAGCAGTCTAGGCAGTCCTAGAATACACATCATAAATAATACATTAAATAATAAAAGATTATTTAATAATAAAACAGTAGCCGAGAAAATGGAAGACACTTCCCCTCGCAATTCCACTAGCACAACCCCCATGACTTTAATGCACTCGTGTAGCTGAGGAGAATCTGGGAGAATAGAAAGGAGGAGGAAGGAGAAATGAAAATGATGCTGCTTTCTTCTTCCAAGATGACATTTAAGCATCGGCTTTTAGCTTCCATCACTGCTGTTCCCTCCTCAGGCAGCCAATAAACTGAAACCGCCATCAAACCTTAATTTTTTTGTTTTATTTTAACATTCAGAGTTCCCACACACTGACATTTTCAGAACAGCAAAACCTCCAGCCTTTGTTTCTCATACACAGGCAAATAATGGTGGGATAAACCACACAGCGTTCCAAGTCAGGGATGTCCCATGAGATTTGGAGTGGTGGCACAATGCCTTCGGCTAGCAGTAGGTCGCAGATACGTTGTGCTCAGTGCAGTTGCAGTGGGAAGGATGATTGCATCATGTGCTCTTTCACTCTCTGTTATGAGACCAAGACCCTAGAATCAGACATTAATGGAATATTCTGCAGCTTGAATGGCTGCTTCCGTGCGCCGATGACTGTGGCTGTGGAGGGGAAAGAGAGTGGCCAGCCTGTTGAAAGACAGACCCATGCAGCTGTTGCAGTAGGATGGTGTGCCCTTGATCAAAGTGTGAGAATGTGGCACATTTTCTGGGGACAATGTTTGCAGCAAGAACCAAAACAAATGGGTTTGTTTGCATGGCAGTAATTTTTAAAGGGACAGACAGTGGCAGAAATAAGTAACCAAATCCCTTTACAGTATGAAGGGCCAAACGTGAGGCTTGCTCCTCTCTGCAGCATTGATAGAGATAGGAAGGTGCCGAGCAGTGGTGGCTAAGCTCCTTTCAGGAGTATTCCCTTTTCACAGAAGGTGCAGGCAGAGTGTGCAGGGAGTGTGGGGTAGCTCTCTGTATTGCCCTCCCTATACCTCCTTTTGAAGGATCAGTATGTACTCCACTGCAGCTTTTGACCAAGGCTAGCAAGCCTCTCAGGATGACAGGGCCCTGCCTATGTTCCAAAGAAGCAGCTTTGCTGTACCCCAAGGGGCCACAGAGCTTCAAGGGGCCATAGTTTGTCTTGTGCTTGGCTCTTCCGTGGGTGCAGGGGATAGTAACTTCTTTTGTCTATTGTCCAAGGTCAGTCTGGCATTGTGAGTATTTTGGGTTATTTTACAAATTCCTCCTCTTTCTCCTTGCAGGGTTATTTAAAGCAGTGCCGGAAGAGGAGAGACATGTTCAGTGATGAACAGTTAAAGGTCATATTTGGCAACATCGAAGATATCTACAGGTTTCAGATGGGTTTTGTCCGGGACTTGGAGAAACAGTATAACAACGAGGACCCCCACCTCAGTGAAATTGGACCTTGTTTCTTGGAACATGTAAGTTTTTAGCGGGAATGAGAAGGCAGGAGCCATTTTACATGACTGGAACTTCTCTGTTCTGGGTCGCGGGTTCCTCAGATTACAGACCAGAGGCTACGTTGACTATTGGTTTCTTGTTGCTAGATGTGGATATGGGCAAACTTCAGAAGTGATGCATAAGGTTATAGGACATAGAAAACATAGTCAGTGAATTTGCTCAACATCTTACATGTCTCAACCCAATTGCAAGGAGTATGAGGAATGAACAGGAAGAACTGGAAGGATTAGTACTTAGTAGCTAAATTATGATTTCCTAGGCATCACTGAGACTTAGATAAATCTCACGACTGGAATATTGGTATAGAGGAGAAAAATAACTTGTTCAGGAGAGACAGGAAGGGAAAAAAGGGAGGAGATGTTTTATATATTCTTGATGTATGTTACACTTGTTCTGAGGTCTAGAAGGAGGTGACAGGCAGACCAGTTGAAAGTCTCTGGATGAAGATAAAATGAGGGAAAAAAGCAGGGACAGCATCCTGGAAGGGGTCTGCTACATACCAACAAATAAAGAAGAGAAAGTAGATGAGGCATTTCTAGAACTGAAGAACCAAACCACAAAAACTGGTAGTAATGGGGGGCTTTAACTACGCAGACATCTGTTGGAAAAGTAATGTGGCAAAACACAAAATTTCCAGTAAGTTCTTGGAATGTGATGGGGACAATTTTTTTGTTTCAGAAAGAGGAAATAACCAAGGGCACCGCCATTTTAGACTTAATTCTGACCAACAGAGAGGAATTGGTAGTGAATTTGAAGGTTGAAGGAAATTTGGGTAAGAGTGAAATGATAGATTTAGTGATTCCAAGGAAAGAAAGGAGTGCAAGTAGCAGAATAAGGAAAATGAACTTTAAAAAAGCAGATTTTAACAAACTCAGAGAACTGGAAGGTAAGGTCCTATGGGAAGAAAATCTGAGGGACAAAGATGTTCAGGAGAAATGACAAAGATACGGTATTAATGGCACAACAGCAAACTATCCCAATGCAAAGGAAAGACGGAAAGAACAGTGAGAGGCCAATATGGCTCCATCATAAGCTATTTATTGACCTGAAAATAAAAAACAAATCCTTCAAAAACTGGAAACATGGGAAAATTGCTAAGGATGAATACAAAAGATTAGTGCAAGTGTTTCTGACTGTCACATCACTTATTCCTCTGTGCATCAGCTTCCCCATCTATAAAATGTCTACAGTACTTACCTGACAAATGGGTTGCAAAGCTTGATTAGCTAATTTTGGTAAAGTGATCTGAGAGCCACAGTTCCAAATGTATTACATAACTACAAAGTATCGTCATCATCAGTATCCCTCATATCCAATCTAAATCAACCAATAGTGTTCCACAGAAGTGAAATAGGGCTATATAGAAATTATTCATATAGAATTTTATAAAGAATGAGATCTTTTCCTTTGTCTTTTAAAATCATGCTGTGGTATATAAGGGATAGAAACCTTTATTCAGTACCACAGGTTGGTTTAAAAATGTTGCAAAAAGGTTATCATTCTCTGTTTAATTCTAAAGGCCTTTTCCAGAAGAGGAGATGATGATGGTGATGATTAATAATAATAATAATAATAATTAATAATAATAATAGTAATAATGTGGCTACCCTCCAAGGTAAATTTCATGTCTGACACCTTTTAAATGATTTTTTAAAAATCAAGAGTTTTGGCAGGGATAGAAACCTTCATGCTCCAGGGCATAAGCTGACCTCTGACTAATATAGGTTTGGAAGACTCTCCCTGTGGGCATGTTGTCCTGGAATGGCCTTCTGCAGGGTTTCTTACACCCTTCTATGAAGCCACTGCTACTGGCCACAATTGGAAATGAACTATTTATCTGAGTCCATCTGGCATTTCCTACATACCTATGTTCGTCAGGTACAGGGGAGACCAAAATTTAACAATATGGAAGCAATTTACAAATACCTGGCTCACCATATGGAAAGTTTTCTTCAAAAAATGGTTCTAAAAATAAATGTCAATCTGTTCTCAGACCTGTATTAAAGTCAAGAACCCAAGTTGTTTGATTGGTGTGTTTAAAATAAAAATCTCAACCCAAGAAACTGGCATTTCTAATTGCACGCCAATTGAACGGAACATTTTGTTGCAATGTAAGCTGTCAATGGATTGATTCACAAGAAAGGAAAACACATGTTTGGATTCTTGGCTGTAGCAACACGGCACATTTGCGAGGAATACAAACCCATCTGACTTTGTACCCCTCCCCCCACCTTGTGACTGTGTTTCTCTGTTGCATGGAAGGATGCTGGCCCACCAGGCTCATGCTGCCTAAGTGACAGCAAGGCAGCAGAGATCTTACTCATGCTAAACGCAGAGTAGCTGACAATAAAGTGCAGGAGGCTTTAGCCCACCCCATCTTGCCTGTTACATAAGCTGTATATTAAGGGAGCTGATAAATTGGCCAGTGTTGTAAATATGTCAAGAAAATTACAGTTCTGCTTTTTTAGGCTTTTCTTTAGGGAGAACGAAGTGCTATATTGGAGCTTATGTAAGAGGTGCTCTGATCCAGGATGTGAATCCTTTTATGTTGTACCTGGGCTGAGCCACGTTTCACCTCAGCAACACTTCAGTTTCATTAGAGAATCTCATTGGAGACATTAATGAAATTTCAGTGGGGCACCATTAAAACCACTTGCAGCTTCTAGTAATTGCTGCCTTTGCTGCAAAGAGCATCTTTCTTTTCTGATGGACAGTATTGTAATAAAAACACCCTTCTTTATATCTCTAAGGGTGGTTCTGAGATGTTCCAGTGATGGGCATGTTAGAAATCTGCAGGCGGCAAAGAGACTGGGAAACTTGTAGTCTAAAGTCATGGGAGAGTTTCACTATGGGCTGTATCCTCATGGTGGGGGACTAACCCCCTCCTGCAGACAGGTGGGAGAGCTTGAAGGAGGGGAACTGTGAGGCTCTTCTTGAAGGGTTTCCCCAGGTTATTCTGATGAAGGGAAGCAAGGTGTTTGGCCTCCCTGGAACTCCCACATTCCTTGAGCCTCTGGAAGCACAGAGTCCTCTGTCTGGAGTCTCTGTGCCTTCATGACAGTTCTGGGGCCATGTTTCCTGATTCCCAGGTTCTTGTTCTATTCAGGAAGCCTGTCGTGTTTAAGGAAGTAAAATTGGACCAAAACAGGTAGTACAAAAGGCAGATGAGTGCAAACTGATCACGTGCAGGCGTCAGAATGACATTTTCCCATCATGTATGGCATGAAGGGAACGCGATTTCTAGTCCCAGCCAATTATGTAATAAGCATTGCACTACTGGCCAAATGTGTTTCAGGAGTGAGCGTTTCCTTCCTCTGCATCATTAGGTAGCAACCACAGCTTGCATGCAGCATATCAAAAGCTGGTCTTATGGCTGAGATGTGGGACTGTGACTCGCATACCTGGGTTCAGTTCCTGTCTCTGTGTGATATTGGGTGTTCACTTAATCTCTCTGTGCCTTAGTTTCCAATGTACTTGTACATATCCTTTTCTTCTGCCTCTTGTCTGTATAGCCTCTAAGCTCCTAAGGGCAGGACTGCTCCTATTACTATGTGTTTATACCGTGTCCAGCACAACTGGATCTGGACAGTATCTAGGCTGGCCTCTTGGCAAGGTAATACAAATAAACACTAATACTACCAGACTTGATGGACTAGTGCAAAGGAGGAAGAGGTGGTCGTGATCAAGGTGTGGTACCAGGGGTTCTGGGCTAGTTTTTATAGTGGCGTGGGGTGGGGTGGGGTGGGGTGAAAGCCATTGAACCAAACTGTGAACTCTGTATATAATAGTAACCACTTCAAGCCATGGGGTGCGGCAGCAGCACCTATGTCTGGTACTGTCTTGGTGTAAAACTGTGGGCAAGTCCCTTCACCCCTTCATGCCTGAGTTTCCCCATTGGTAAAGCTGGGATGTTCAAACCTATCCCACGTGGGTGGGTGAGGCTAAACTCAAAGATTTGTCAAACCCTTTGGGGCGCGCCTGCTGGAAGGCACTCTGTGCCTACCATTATTACTGTGCTGTGTGTGCTGCCAAAGGCCAGAGCTGTGACTCAGTGTCATCTTTGCCATTTTAAAGAAAGAAAACCCCATCTCTGGAGTTGAAACAGAAAGCTCCCACCTGGCTCTCTTAAGGGATCATCTTACTCCACTACTATATCTCAAATGTACCTGCAACAATGTGTCAGTGTAACAGATTCCCCGCAGAGACACCCTGCTAATTGAATGGTACACAGAGAACAGGACAAGGCCTGCGTGCTAGTAATCCAACATCAGATCTTTCTGCTGCTGCTGTGGTGTTTTTCTTTTATTTGTTGTAATTTATTTTTTAATGTGACAAGCAGTTGTCTGATGCACTCTCCTCTCTTCCCTCTGTCTCTTTCTTATTCATTTTCCCCACCCTCACCTCTTGCAGCAAGACGGGTTCTGGATCTATTCGGAGTACTGTAACAATCACTTGGATGCGTGTATGGAGCTGTCCAAGCTGATGAAGGATGGCAGGTACCAGCATTTCTTTGAAGCATGTCGTTTGTTGCAGCAGATGATTGACATTGCCATAGATGGTTTCCTTCTGACACCAGTGCAGAAGATCTGCAAATACCCCTTGCAATTGGCAGAGCTGTTGAAGTATACTGCACAGGATCACAGGTAATGAGATGCCTTTTTTTTTTTTTTTACTGTACTTGTGTTTTTGATGGCTTTTACTAATGGAAGATTTTTGATAGCCTATATCTTTACATGGCATCTACACACACTTAGTAAGAAAGGATTTTCTCTCTTACCTCTTCTTGCATCCAGCTGTTTCACTTCATGATAACTTGTTAAAATTAAGGCAGGGCAGAGGTTCGACAAGCTGGATAGAAAGCCTGCCTGAAGCACTTATTCCCAGTGGAACCAAATTGTACTCCATTGTAGTCAGAGACCTGAAGTAATGATAGTTAGCTGTACTTTTAGATGCTACCTGCTACTCTAGATGAATTATTGATTCATGTACTTGGTTAAGAGATATTAGCCAAAAAGGTTTGTTCCCCTCTCCTGGCAGTGAACTCATCACAGCTGGGAATGGGACTACGTCTCGTGTTTGGATAGAAATGGGCCAGACCAGTAACTTGGAGCTGAACTCCCTAAATTTAGGGGGAAGTCAGATCCTGATCTGATTGTCGCAGATTGTGTCTGTCAATGGTTTGGGAATGGGTTTGGCTGTGAGAAGCACACAAGAGTTTGTATGTTTCTCTGAAGTAGAGCTGGCCAGGAATTTTTCATCAGAACGATTTCCCAGTGTTGGTAACTACTCCCCTCATGGAGATGGTTTTTTATAGCGTGGTGCTACGACTACACAGCCACATTAAACACACACATTGCTAGTGAAGACATATCTAG
This sequence comes from Chelonoidis abingdonii, assembly GCF_003597395.2. Classification (NCBI taxonomy): domain Eukaryota; kingdom Metazoa; phylum Chordata; order Testudines; family Testudinidae; genus Chelonoidis; species Chelonoidis abingdonii. The sequence goes on from NC_133776.1 coordinate 84,001,011, forward strand.
TATCTTTTATATCTAGTATCTTTTATACTGGTGTAAATCTGGAGCCACATCACTGGAGATACTTTGGATTTACACTGGTGTTACTGAGATCAGAACCTGGTGCCGGGTATAAATACTCAAGTTCATCAAAGGTGAATTAGTTATATGGGATCGTGTGATAGATAGAGAATTTTAAAAATACTTTTAGGTATTTTAGTACTGCAAAGACACAGCTGAGTGTTAGCAAGGAGCTGGGAGTCAGCATAGTGTCAGTGATCTGAGAACAGGATAATTGTTTATTGAACAATTCACTTAGCTGCTTTGTGTCTCCCTTTCCCTATCTGTAAAATGGGGATAATACTTTCCTTCCAGGCATTAGTAAAAGGACATGTAAAATGCTATACGTTTGAAATTCACACCTGCACAGTAGGCCATGACAAGAGCTAAGCCCTAATTCCACTCTGCAAGCATAAAGTATTACTATCCATATGGGTGATCCTCAAAAAGTTTGTTGGTTCAGTTTGTTTTGAAGAGGCATCCAAACGCTTGGTGGGTGCTAACAATAACTGCCCATGCTTTCTAGACAATACTCATTGCCTCCTATTCAAAGGTCTTAAAGCCCTTCAGAGATACTACTCAGTTAGGCCTCACAGCTTCCCTGTGAGGCAAGTTAAGGGTCTCATATAGGGATACAGAGGCATGGTGGGGTTAAATGACTCACCAGAGGTCTGCATCAGATCTTTGTAGAGAACCCAGGTCTCCTTCTCTTTTTGGAGTTTGAAATTTCTCTGCTGCTGCATTTTCAGATTTTCCATTAACATCACTTTGGGGTTAGTGCTTAGGTTAATAATTGCCTGAGAAGTAGATGGAAACATGAATGATTATTAAGGGATTGACATATACAGAAAATGAGTGATGTGACCACAGTTGAGGGTGCAATCTGTTCCAGAACAAAGACAGAATGTAGGCTATGTCTACACTATAGACTTTCCAGCGGCACAGCTGCACCACTGCAGCTGCACCACTGTAAGTTCCCCTGGGTAGCTGCTCTATGCCGCTGGGAGAGAGCTCTCCCGTCGGCAGAATTAACCCACTCCCAACGAGCGGCGGTAGTTATAGCGGTGGGAGAGAGCTCTCCCGTTGGCAGAATTAACCCACTCCCAATGAGCGGCGGTAGTTCTGTTGGTGAGAGAGAGCTCTCCCGTCAGCTGAATTAACCCACTCTCAACGAGCAGCGGTAGTTCTGTTGGTAGGAGAGAGCTCTCCTGCTGGCCGAATTAACCCACTCCCAACGAGCGGCGGTAGTTATATCTGTGGGAGAGAGCTCTCCCATCAGCAGAAGTAACCCACGCCCAACGAGCAGCGGTAGTTCTGTCGGTGGGAGAGAGCTCTCCCGTTGGCAGAATTAACCCACTCCCAACGAGCAGCAGTAGTTCTGTTGGTGGGAGAGAGCTCTACCATCAGCAGAATTAACTCACTCCCAACGAGCAGCGGTAGTTCTGTTGGTGGGAGAGAGCTCTCCTGTCGGCCGAATTAACCCACTCCCAATGAGCGGCAGTAGTTCTGTCGGTGGGAGAGAGCTCTTCCGTCGGCATAATTAACCCACTCCCAACGAGCAGCGATAGTTCTATCGGTGGGAGAGAGCTCTCCCGTCGGCAGAATTAACCCATTCCTAATGAGTGGCGGTAGTTATGTCGGTGGGAGAGCATCTCCCACTGACATAGCGCTGTCCACACCAGCCCTTCTGTCGGTGAAACTTATGTCGGTCAGGGGTGTGTGGTTTTTTTCAAACCCCGACAGACAAAAGTTTTACCAACAAAAATGCTAGTGTAGACATAGCCTTAAATTCTAAAATATCTAACATCTCTTAAACACCTAATATCTCCAATTCTTTGCGCCCACAGGTCAGGTTGTTAGATATCCTAAAGCTGTTATCTATAACCCAATGTATTTAATCCCAATTTGATTGCGGGAGCAAAACTGAAGGAAGAAAATATCTGGTGCATTGATGCTCATCATGGGCCAGATTGTGAGTCTCTTCCTCTGAGTAGGACTTTACTACACAAGAAGTAATGGGACTAAGAAAGGTATTACTCGGAATGAACAAGAGTCCCATGTAAGGAAGGATTTTGTATGATTTGTGAATGGATACCATTAGATTTCTTCCTATCTGATTAGCTGAAATCATTCTCTTATTGTATCACTATAGATCTAATTTATGTGTCCAGGACAATGGGCCTGCATCCAAATTCCTGATCATTCCAGCCCAAGTGAGCACATGACATTTTGGCAAGAGTCCACACTTGCATTCTCATTGAGCATTGAAAGGAAGTCATTGCATCCCAAATATAACTGACGAGCAATTTATCAGCCTTAATTTCTTCTGCCATTTTTATTCTAGGTTCTTTGTCAGCTCAACCGTAGACATGGGCTCAGAGCCCAGAAAGTTCAGTCAGTGAATCTTGCTTCATTAATGTATGAAAGGAGAAATGTAACTGCTGTTTCCTCTTCAAAAGGAACATTAGAATTAGAGAATTAGCGTTACCAGTATAAAGCCCGGCTTCATTGGCACCAGCCCACTCCACGTGGAGGCAGGCTTGGGGGTGTTTTAAAATCTTGGCTCTGTTCAATTGTTTATTGTCTATGAGCCAGTTCATCTGAATTTTTCACAAAGGCACATCTGTTTATCGTCCCAAGATTGAAGCCAGTTTAATATTCATTAAATAGCTGAAGGTCATAAGTGCAACATTGCCTTGTGAGCGATGGGCAGTGTGAGGCCACTGTCCAGTGCTGTCATCAGGTTCCCTGATTCGGAGTTTCAGTGCAAATAAGATTTGTGGTAAGAAGTTGGTTTGAAATCAAAAGCAACCAGAGTTTTCCTGGACACTTGGCATTAGGAGTAGTTTCTATAGAAGTGTAACTTCCTTCCATTGCTGTGCAGGTCGTAACTAGGGTCTGACCCTTCAGGTGTGTCTATTGTGGGCTCATTGGGAATGCTGTCAACTCAATTTAAGAAGTTAATTTCTATGCTATGGGATATCATGCTGTTGTGAGACTAGTCCCAAATGTCCCCTCCTGCAGATCAGAGCCAAAGTTAAGTGTATGTGTGTGTATTGGGGTGAGGGGGAGCTGTTCTAATCTTTTAACTGAAATTAGCCATGCTTACACTCACTCAGCCCACTTGCATGCATACAACTACTTGAAGTGTAGACTTGATCCTATTTGCATAAGCCACACCCCTGAATTGTGCTGCCATTTTATCAGGGTATCCCCAGTACGTACGTACACACACACACACACACCCTTAAGAGCATTGGTTCAACAGACTTTTCACTGTCTATCATACACACATTCCCCTTCCTGAAGGCATCTTCTTCAGCCATCATCCTTAATTTATAGTCTAAGAGCCAGTTCCTGGAGTCCTTTGCTCACTATTTACACGGTGATTGGAAAGTTTTGGAACAGTAGGAGTTCTTTTTCATTCAGCGAGGGTTTTACCTAAGGACCAAGTAGAAACCAAGTAAGGACATCAAGCCCTGAAATAATGTTAAAATAATAAATATATTTTATTATGAAAACTATAAAAATATGCTGTATATCTTATTTTAATATTTCCCCAATTTATATCCCATTTGGAGCACTTACTGAGTTTCTGGATCTAAAATCATGGTAGAGGCAGGAAGTTCTGAAATACATAAAGAAGTGGATTGTCTGTTTTCAGTATCCAATTCTGAAGTATTCATAGCTCTAAACTTACGTGTCCCCAGATGTTGGAAAATAGTCTTCAACAAGATTTCAAGTGCAGGATATTAAAAATATAGCAGAGGAGTTGACTCAAAATGATATGCTGTTTCTTTGACATAATGAGCAGTGGGATAATATCAGAGACGTGTGGGAGTCTGAAGTCAACTTGAGTCTCTAATGAGCAGCTCTGCTCCTGAGAGGTATTTTCTGTATATTCCGGAGAATCAGGCTATAAAGATCTACTAGAATACAAAGGGTTAATCCCCTGTTCTAAATGTCACTAACAAAATCTTGAGCAGTAACCTGTAGAGCCATTTCCTCAGCAGCTGCATGAGATCTTCATTTTTCTCATTAGTTAGAAGTCAATATCTACCCTTAAGTTAATCATAAATTATGGTAACATTATATCAGCTGGCCTAGTCTGTCTTCCCAATAGAAATGAACATTAAGGTCTCCTGGAATGGAAATGAGGCATAAGGTGGAAATCAATAGCACCAATTTTGGCATCACTTTTTAAAAAGACTGATCATCATCCTTGCTGCCCCAACAGGAGGCTGTTTTCGGTCTGTTATTACTCTCACACACACACATCCAGGAAGCAAAAAGGATTGCGTTGATTTGCTCACACAGCACATGAGATATCCACAGTGGGAATGAATGCCATGAGACAAATGCTATGTGACACCCCTTCTGTCACTCTGGGTTTGTCTGCACAGCAGCTGAAAGCGAGCCTGGGTAGACAGATTCGCACCAGCGGGTCTCGAGGTAGTTCACTAATAATAGCAGTGTGGGTATTGTGGCTTGGGCTGGAGTTTGGGGTTTCAAGTCCACTAAACCCCCTAGGCTTGAAAGCCTGAGCTCTAGCCTGAGCTGCAACATCCAAGCTGCTATTTTTAGCACACTAGCTCAAGCCCCACTAACTTGAGTCTCTCCAAGCTGCAGTGGCCAGAAAGGATATTTCTAGCATAGCTGAACTGATTGGGCACCAGACTTATGTCTTAAGGGTTGTAAGATCAACAACTTGTGTGTGCTTTGCTGGCCAGGGCAGTTACCTCTGTATTCAAACCTTATATAGTGTGTTATAGACTGACATTTTATAGTGACACATGTTTCTCCTGGGGACCCAGGGAACACCTCTTTCCTTCCATTATTCAAAGGCAAGCATAGGCAGACGCTGGGGCCAGAGAAGCTCTGAAGCCAACCCTTGCAAAAACAAGCTCTGGACGGAGATTGTTACAATCCAGAAATACTTTTCCCTGACTTTGCTTCTGCCAGAAACACTGGTATGATCGGGGAGGCATGAGCAAGTCTGATTTGGGACTATAAAATGTGTGTGTCTTTATCTACGAATATAGGTGATAGATAGATTTACATGCACACATAGAGAGGGAATTGCTCACATGCATAATATAACTATGAAACTGGCCAGGTCTGTCCCAGATAACTTGAGAATCACACATCCTGAAGTTTTTTACTATGACTCACTGTAATAAGGAAACTAATCTTATAAAGGAACATTAACATTCAAATATTTTCCAACTTTCATCTTGATGAACAACCCAAGGCTCCACAGTACGAGGTCTCCCATCATCTGCCTGCAGAGTAGTAGGGTTAGGAATGTTCAGACAGCCCCAGAATGTGGCTGCGCATCCTAACACATTTTTAAAGGGCAGGATCCACAGCTGCTGTAGTTTGGTGTAGCTCCATGTAAGTCAATGAAGTTACACTGACGTACGGCAGTTGAGGAGTTGGCCCATTAATTTTATTAGTGTTTCATAGTCTCAGTTTGAAGCAAGTTAATGTTGTTTGGAGGGGGAGAGGAGGGAGGAAGGGGTTGACAAGCCAAAAAGCAACCAGCAGAGAAGGAGACATATCAAGAATAATAACAAGGGGCAAATTGCTGTTAGTCCCCTTTCCTAACAGGCGCGGCAAGATGGTGTTAATAGATGCTGTTAATAATGATGAACCCTTGTGCATTTCCCTTGTGTGTCAGGTGTAATTCCATGGGCTTCCTTTTGTGTTTTCTAGTGACTACAGGTACGTGGCTGCTGCACTTGCAGTCATGAGGAATGTGACTCAGCAGATCAATGAGCGGAAACGGAGACTGGAGAACATTGACAAGATAGCTCAGTGGCAGGCCTCAGTCCTGGATTGGGAGGTACAGTATGCATTGGGCAGTGATGGGCTCCAGTAGATTCCAGCACAAGAGGCAGAGGCGAATTGATTCATATCAGGCTTGGGCTGCAACTAACACAGAGATGCCATTTAGGTGCTAGTAGCTAGTAAATGAACCATGTCTATAAATGGTGTCTATGTAGGTATACCTTCCATACAGCCTCCAGAATGCTCTAGAGGACTTAGCTCACCTCAAGCCCTTTGTACAGGACAGGTATGTTTGGGAGTGAATTGCAGGACATTGGGGTAACCTGGGTTAAACAGAGGGGCAGAAGGATGCATTTTGTCTTTATGGGACTGTCTGCACAGTTGCTGGGAGGTGTTACTCCTAGCTCAGACAGATATATACGCACAAGCTCTGCTCGAGCTAGTACCCTCAAAATGGCAGTGTGGCAGTGGGGATTTGGGCTAGCTGCCCCAGTACAGTCCTGCCCAACCCCTGGGGATGGAGTCAAGCAGCCATTCCAAGCCACCACCCATGCTGGTGTGGCCATACTTCTATTTTTAGGTGTTAGCTTGAGCAGAGCTAGTGCATATACCTCCACCTGAGCTGGAAATCAAACCTTCCAGCTGCTCTGTAGACATACCCTGTGAGAAAAGAGAGCCTATTCATGTGTATTTGAGGGAGGGGCCTAAACCGATTCAGTGAAGGAACTTTAATGGATGCTCCAAAGGAAATCTAGGGCCTGGTTCTGATCTCATTTTTACTGGTGTAAATCTGGAGTAACTCCATTCACATCAATGGAGTTATGCTGGTATAAGTGAGATTAGAATCACACTCCTAATCTCTATGCTGGTTGTGTGCTTTGTACTTAATCAGGGGGCAGGAAGAGAAAGGAGTGCTAAAAAAAGGGGCACGGGGGAGTGACCGGGCTAACAAGGCAGGTAAAACCCTGGTGATGATTTCATTTTCTTCATGAATATAATGTTATTATTACGTATGTATTAAACTCCATGGGTGCATATGGTTCTATACAGACATTTAACACAAATAATAATAGAAATAGTCCATGTCTCAGAGGTGTTACCGTCTAAAGCCCTGATTCAGTGATTAATAATGCATGCTGAATTGAAGTAAATGGAACTACTCACGTGCTTAAAGTTAGACATTGAATATGTACCTTCCTGAATTGGGGCCTAATTGTGATCACAGCATAGTGAATGATCACTGGGGGATAAGCTGGGGAAGGGAAGCAGAGGGATAGAGCATCACCAGACCTTGCAGGTTACTGTGATTTGCTATGGGCTCATCTGGGAGTTTTTGAATATCCTTTGTTTTTTCTCATTGTTTTATCATCAGAATCTCTGCTTGTAGTTTGTAGATGGGATTGTTGAACTAGGCCAAAGCTGAGCACTTTTGTAAATCCTACCCTATATGGAATCATTAAGACACATTTTTAGCAAGAAGACTCTCACACTGATGCAACAATTCTCTGTTTTACATCAGTTTAGATTAGGAGAAATTCCTTTGAAGTCAATGGAGTTATGCTGGGGTAAACTGGTGGGAGGGCAAGAACTCCATCCTTTAATAGTTTTTCCAGACAAAACCTAGGAGGATTGGGGGGAGAGAGGGAAAAATGTAGGGTCAGCTCCTACACTCAGTTTCACTAGTGCCTCCCCGTTGACTTTGCTGGGGTTGCATTAGTGCAAATGAGGGCAAGATTAGGCCATAACTTGATAGATAAAGAGTATACGTGGAAATTATGCTATTATGGTTGGTTCTTAAATTTTGACTAGCAGTTAAAGCAGAGAATACAGATGATTTGCTTCATGGCTTTATTGATTGATTCATTGATTTTTTTTTTAAATCTCTGATACTGACATGCAAGCTTGTTATTGCATTAGAAGACAATTATCAGGGGAGGGGGTAAAAGGTCATCAGATGCGTCTTCAGCCATAAATCCATTATATGTGATGAGTTACAGTGACTCAAGTATAAGAAATGCCAAGATCGTAATTGTAAATAAACCTAGATTAAGAACAGATCAGTTTCAAGACACTTAATGTTCATGTGTGAATGGAAATCCAAGGAGACCTGCTCCTAGGAATGATGGAATAACCATTCCCATTCCACCACCATCACCATGGCTGATAAATTCATTCTTATTTAGCCACAGCCATCATCTCCTCAGCCCCCGACTCAACAATTCATCAGAGTACTCTAATGACAGATATGCCTGCCAGTCAAAGGAGATGGTGCTTTCTGAGAGGTAGTTGAAGTCTAGTAGATAGGGCATTGGACAGTAAATCAGGAGACCTAAGTTCTATTGCTGGCTCTACCGTTGACCTGTTGTTTGACCATGTGAAGATCACGTCGTCTCTGTGTGCCTCTATTTCTTGTCTACTTAGATTGTAAGTTCTTCAGGGCATCAACTTTCTTTCACTATATATTTGTATAGCTCATAGCACATCAGCTTTCTGATCTCAGCAAGGGCAGCTAGATGGTACCATAATGCAAATAAGTAATATTATAGGGTCAGTACATGGCAAAACAGTCTTTGAAATGGGCCTGGGTCAAAAGCGTACAAAAAAATATGAGGCAGGAGGAAAGCCAGTAGATTCGTTTTTCTCTGATCTGAAATCCAGATGGAGTACGTGATGGAGGTGAACCCAGTGCCAGCCAAATTTCAAACCACTTTCAGAAAGAAACTTGGTCTAGCAGTCTGAGAAGGTTGTTAAAAAAACAGAACTCTTGACTTCTGCTCCTGGCTCTGACACAGTCTTCTTCTGTGCTCTTGGTCATACCATTGAACTGCTCTATGCCTCAGTTTCCCCATGTGTGAAATAGGCATAGTGACACTTTCCTTAACTAGTTAATGTTTGAAAAGATCTACTATGGAGCCATTTAGCACCAGGTTCACAAGGAGAATGTAGGTGTCTAACTGCCCTTTTTAAGCATCTACGTCCAACATTTAGGTGTCACTGGCATTCACAAAACCTTCACTCAGCTATTGCCTAACCCTGTAGGTTCCTAAAGTCCCTAGGTGCATAAGTTTCTATCAGTAAAGTCCCCTCATTTTCTGCTAGTGGGAATGTGCAAAACCCACCTAAGTCCTGACACCGCCAAGCTGGACAGCACTTAACTTACACCTATGCCCTGGAGGAATTCACAAAGTGGGTGTTCCTCTGCTGCAGGTCCTGATCCAACAGGTATGCTCAGAGCATACCTAATTCATCATCATCATGGGGGTGGTGCTGCCACCCCTCCCTTATACTGAATAGCCTGGTGGTTGAAGCACTCACCCAGGTTGTAGAAGATCTAGGTTTGAATCCCTGCTCTGCCTGGATTAGATCAGTGATTTAAACCCTGGTCTCCCACCTTCAGGGGAGCGCCCTAACCACTGGGCTATACAATCATTCTCACACACTCTGCCCCAGTGGTTATTTAAGTATTTTATATAAAGTGGAACAGCATCAACAGGAGAGAATGAGCCCCACCTTAAAATACCGAATAGAGTAGTGGTTAGAGCACTTGTGGGGAGGATAGAAGGGAGGCACTGCCACCATCTCCTCCATTTTTCATGAGAAAGGGCTGACCTGGCTTAGGTGCCTAACTCCAAGAGAGGCTTCATAACTGAGAGTCATGGGTGAAGATAGGCACCTCACTCCAGTATAGAGTTAAGCACCCAACTCCCCTTGAGCAGCAGGGGTTAGGCCCCAAACCCCTCCTTGACATTTCCTACTGGCTAGCTTAGACAGCCCCCGGCTCAGTGTGCTAGCCGCTGTGAGTCCCTTTTCTAGGGGCCTGATTCTTTCCATGCATTGGTGGGAAGCCTGTTGCCTAACTCGGGGCTGCGAATGCTACGATGCAGAAAGACATTTAAAATGTAAGTATTACAGTGCTGGTTGTTGCAATTCCTCAAGTCCCCCATGTGAATCTAGATCTTAGTTACTTCAATATTCATATACTCCTAGGACTCACAAAAGGAGGGTATATTGGGACTATAGACATGCTGCTGATCCTAAAATAAGAAACATTCAGGGCCCAATTCACAGCTGATTTACGTATATGCAGTTCCGAGGAAGTCAATAGAGTTGTGTCTGTGTATGTCAGCAGTGAATTTAGCCCTCAGGATTCTCCAGCTGATCCAGTGTTGAAGGTTAACTTTAGAGTCAACGTACGAAAAATGTAAATGCCCCTTGGTTGAACAAGGCCTGATTTTTCATCAGATGGTTCACTCAAGCCCTATATAGCCTTTCTCTTTAGCTTTAGCTCTATGCTCCTACAACACTGCCTGGCATGTGTGCAGGTGCTGCCTGTGCAGTGATAATGATGGAAATTCGGAAGGGATGCTTGGAAGATGGCTCTGCTTTGCTGATAACAGCTGATAGCCATGTTCTAGTGTCCAGCACATGAAGTCCTAGAAATTGGTGTCAATGGGAGCTTTACCTGACTAAAGACTATGGGGCCAGATTCTGATCTCACCTACTGTAGTGTAAATCAGGAGCAATTCCAATCATTTTAATGAGGTGTAACTCCAGATATATGCTGGTATAGTTGACATGAATCTAGCCCTGATTGTGGACCTCTGGATCTGACTATAACAGAGTATCACCTGATTTCTGAATTCCAAAAATATAAATAAACCTAAAAAATGCTGTCCCTGCCTATGCTGAATTCTCTAGTGCTTTGTCCAGTTCAGTTGTTAATGACTAAGAATATTGGACTTCCACCACTTCCCTTGGGAGGCTGGTTCACAGTCCGATAGCTCAGCAGCTCTCAACCAGGGGCCTGCGAGCCCTTTCGGGGTCCTCAGAGCCCCCTGGCTGAAACCCAGTGCTCCCCGGCGCTGAAGCCATGGGCGGCACGGGACTGATACTGGTGTGGCAGAGCAATTTGTGCCACTGCACCGGCAGCCCCCCAACCTTTCAAAGCCAGGAGCTGCGTGGGGCTGAAGCCAGCAAACCTCCCCCTGCCTCAAGCCAGGAGCAGCAGGGGGCTGAAGCCGGGAGCCTAAGCACACCTCCCCACACCCTGCTGAAGCTGGGAGCTGCATTGGGAGCCCCTCCAGCCCATACACAGCCCCTAGCTACCCCCTGCCTACACCCTGAGCTACCCCCCTGCCCGCACACAGCCTCTAGCTACCCGCTCCCTGCACCCTAAGCTCCTCCCATCCACACACAGCCCCTAGCTACCCCCTGCCTGCACACTGAGTTCCCCCCCTGCTCGCACACAGCCCCTAGCCACCCCCTGCCTGCACCCTCAGCTCCCCCCACTGCCTGCACACAGCCCCTAGCCACCCCCTCCCTGCACCCTGAGCTCTCCCCATTCACACACAGCCCCTAGCTACCCCCTGCCTGCACCCTGAGCTCCACCCTGCCCCCTCACAGCCCCTAGCTACCCCCTGCCTGCACCCTGAGCTACCCTCCTGCCTGCACACAGCCCCTAGCTACTCCCTGCCTGCACCCTGAGCTACCCCCTGCCTGCACACAGCCCCTAGCTCCCCCCTGCCTGCACCCTGAATTATACTTTTTGGTTGTGTGCCCCCCACAGCCCAGATAGGCTAGTTGGCTTCTGAGTAAGTCACGAGGTGGCACTCCCTCTCTGGACCCTGCTGTGCAGAGCTGGCTCGAGCCCCTCCAGCCCTTTCCACCCCAAAATAGAGGTAAAACTATGCCTATTCCCAAGGGCCCTCCCCAGCCAGGAGCCCCGAGGTCTGCCCTCCTCACTGGGCCCTGGAGTTTTTATAGCATGTTGAGAGGGGCCTGAGCAAGAAAAAGGTTGAGAACCCCTATGATATCTCTCACCTGATGTTCGACCTACATTTCCCTTTGCTCAGTGTCATCCTTTTACCTGTCATTAAATGCTCTCAGATCCAGCTGCTGACATTCAGGGTACGTCTACACTGCACGATTATTTCGAATTAGCTTAAACCGATATTACAAAACAGATCTAATAAAATCGGTTTAGCGCGTCCACAGTGGGATCCCGAAATCGATTGTTTGCGTCCATGGTCCAAAGCTACCATCGATTTCAGGAGCGGTGCACTGTGGGTAGCTGTTCCTCAGCTATCCCATAGTTCCCACTTCCGTGTTGAGAGCACAGTGCCTGATGGGGCAGAAAACACTGCCCCGGGTGGTGCTGGGTACAGCCTCACCCCTCCCTTTGTGAAGGCAGCAGACAACCCTTTGGCGCCTTTTTCGCGGAGTGCATTGAGCAAACGCCATAGCACAGCAATCTTTCCCTTTTTTTTTTCACGTGGTGGTGGGGGGAAATAAACTGAGGAGCTGTTCCCTGAACCACGCCAGACACTGTGTTTGAACCTACAGACATTGGGAGCTCAGCCAAGAATGCAAATAATTTTCAGAGACTGCTGTGGACTGTGGGATAGCTGGAGTCCTCAGTACCCCCTCCCTCCCTTCATGAGCGTCCATTTGAGTCTCTGGCTTCCCGTTACGCTTGTCACACAGCGCTGTGTATCCTGGAGTTTTTTATTCAAACGCTTTGGCATTTCGTGTTCTGTAACGGAGCTGGATACAACAGATTTGTCTCCCCATACAGCGATCAGACCTAGTATCTCCCGTACGGTCTATGCTGGAGCTCTTTTTCGATTTCAAACTGCATCGCCAGCCGTGCTGATCAGAGCTCCACGCTGGGCAAGCAGGAAATGTAATTCAAAAGTTCGCGGGGCTTTTCCTGTTTACCTGCCCGCTGCATCCGAGTTCAGATTGCTGTCCAGAGCGGTCAGTGCTGCACTCTGGGATGCCGCCCGGAGGCCAATAACGTCGATTTCCGTCCACACGAACCCTAATCCGAGTTATCGCTATCGAATTTAGCGCTACTCCTCTCATTTGGGAGGAGTTCTGAAATCGATTTAAGGAGCCGTTTAACTCGATATTAATGACGACATCGTGTGAACGGATACAGCGTTAAATCGGTATATCGGCCATTAAACCGACTTAAAGTCGCAGTGTAGACCTGGCCTCAGAAGTGGGTAGGCAAAACTGACATGAAAAAGTTTCTTGGAGCCAGTTCACAGCAACTTGCCAAGCTTCATCTGGCTCAGACTCGAAATAGGTCAAGCAAACCCCACCCTGAGCAGCCCGTCACCTCCTTGGCCACCTCTTGGACTCACACCCTTTTGTAATGTACTCTGTGGCCGCTGGGTAATGTAGTGAAGAGATCATTCCCACAAGGTTAGTGGTCTTGCATAAAAGCAAACCCCCATTTATGTCTAGTCTCATCATTTACAGAGACTCAGTTAAGGTAATTTGAGGGAAAGGATAGACCATTGGTTCAGATACTGGCCTGGGACACAGACCTCCTGTGTGACTTGGGCATGTCAGTCGGTCTCCATATGACTCATTAAAGGCAAAGATTACAATGAGGCTGGGCAGAACTCAATTTTTATTATTTTTTTAATAATTTTGACAGATAACATTTATTTTTAAGCATTTTTTTCAGTTTTTATTGATTTCAATGTTCACAATGGCGAGAAATTATGAGGATGGTCAGACAATAATTAGTTAACAACAGTACACGCTGAGATTCAAAAAGTTAACGCTTTATAACTTTTAAAACACAAATTGTCAACATCACATGCCAAAATATACAAAGTCAATATCTGTGTATGGTGAAACTGGCATTTGCCAGCATTTACTGATAAAAAATTTAATCGTTCCAAGCCTAATTTCGACTGTGAGGGGCTCACATACTACAGTGATGAGAAACATATAGGTACTAATATAGACCTGCAAGTTGTTATATTCCGATATACATTTATATTCTCAGAGTTTCTTTTAAAGGTATCTCTGTAACCAGATTGAAACAAGATGAAATAGTGGTCTCACTTTCACTGGTAACCACAAGAACGCAGAGTTTGGGGCTTTCTCTGCTGCTTCTGTGGCAGCAGTTCAATAAAACTCTGGCCAGGTCTACACTGCGACTTTAAATCGGTTTAATGGCCGATATACTGATTTAACGCTGTATCCGTTCACACGACGTCGTCATTAATATCGAGTTAAACGGCTCCTTAAATCGATTTCGGAACTCCTCCCAAACGAGAGGAATGAAGAGCGCTAAATACTCGAGAGAAGTAGCGGATTATATGAATCTCGGATTAGCGGGTTGTGTCTGGTGGAGACGGTGAAATCGACGTTTACTGGGAGGCTAATGTAGCCGTGCGCGCCGGTGTTCATCATCAGCCACCAGAGTCGGACGCCCTTTCCCTGACGCTTAGCTTGGACAGCAATCGTGAACTCGGATATGCTATTGTCAGTGGGCCGTACAGTGTAAACAGGTAATAGCGGGAGTACAATTCTCCACTATTTAATCTATTCATAGCATGAGGGTTAAAAGTTTTTGGATATTACTTAACTGTTTTGCTAAAGGATCCATGGTTTACAAGCCACTTCAGCATGCCCAGAGCTGGCCTCCGCTCTGTTGACCCAGCGTGGAGCTCTGTCAGCACGTGGTCTTTATTAGCGATTGCGTAACCGCAAGACCATCTACTTCAATCACTCCACTGTTTCAGGAGCCTAGAAAAAATGTATACCTAGGAGTTGGACCGTCTGTTAGCCCTGGCTTCGACATTGCCGAATAGGATTCCAATTAAACACTCTGGGGACTAGGAGCGAATGGTCTATTATCTCAGGAGGATATGTAGTGTAAGTGTTACGATAAGCTACAGGACTAAGAATTTGCCAGTGTCTTTGTCCTGGGTGACTCTGAACTGAACCACTGGATCGCTTAATGCCTATGAACTCTATGCCGACTAGAGGACAAACGGACTCTGTTGTATCCAGTTCGTCCAGTTGAACACCAGAGTTTCATCTCTGACTCCATTTAATGCTAATGCAGCCAATAGTGCACTGTGGACGCGCTAAACCGATTTTATTAGATCTGTTTTGTAATATCGGTTTAAGCTAATTCGAAATAATCGTGCAGTGTAGACGTACCCTCTGTCCTCCCCTGTAATGTAGGCACTTGTGAAAGGCAGAAGACAGTGTGTCAGAACTCCACCTGGCCATTAAAATCCTCCACTGGTATAGGCTCCATGAAAGACCCTATGCCAGTGGCAGAATGCTTGACACAAGAGACAATCTAGCTCATCTGTCTAAAAGAGGCTTGAAATGTCATTGCCCATTCCATAAACAAAGGACTTCAGTCTCAGTAGAATCCTAGACATTTGCACCCTGGATTCTCTTGCGTGTCAGTTTAGCAGTTTCCAAGGGGTTTAGATTCACATGAAGGAAAAAAAGGAATAAGAAAAATATAATTGACAACTGTATTCTTTTAAATTTTCTTTAGGTCTTGTTCCTGATGGATCCTCTAATGGAAGACGCATTGCCCTTAATTATGTAATATACAATAGTTGGCTTCAGCTTAATATTGCATTATTGAACCCAAAGACTGGCATAAAAAAATGATGCATGCAACGACTGTATTGTTTTCAAAGCTAGAGCAGCTTGATGAGAAAAGCTCCTGGGAAAAATCAAATCTGGGACTGAAACAGATTTTTTTTTCTCTCAGTGACAGAAGGCATCAAAAATGAGCCTGATGAAAAGGACGACATTTCGCTTGCTTTTCTTTTTCTGATCTTTTCATCGCCCAAAGCACCAATCAGATTATCAGTCACTAATTAGAGCACAGCAGTGTCAGTCAGAAAAGGCCCTGCTCAGTGAAAGGAGATTCTCTGCCTGGCAGTAATAACATGGACTTGTGTCAAGAGGTGGGCTGGGGATGGGGATGGGGATGGGGACGGGGACGGGGATGGAGAGTAGGTGAATGATTTTCAGAAGCTAAGCATCTTTCCCCAGCCTTTGGTAATGTTTATTCAGAGGTCTTCTTGGTCATGTGGAGGATAATGTCCTTCTGCCCATGCTAAAGGGTTCTTCCCTGTAATGCTGTTGTTCTCAACTCTTGTTTCTTTTTTGCTCATTATATGAAGCCCTCGCACCCCCCCTAGTTTTCCTCCACTGCCTGGTTATGGAAAGCAATGCTCACCTATGGCATAGCTGGGAAGCTGATGATTGACAACTTTCATCAGTCACACAGGCATAGGCCCTCCCCTGCAGCCCTTGGAACTGGCTCTCTGGACCTTGTGTGTCACTTCTGTGATGCTTGCAGCCTACAGGGAGCATGAAGCACAGTCTCAGCCTCCAACTGGTTGACCTTCTGGTCTATCCTGCTGCCCGCTAAGTGCTCAGGCCCTGCCCATGATGGCTTGAAGGGGAAATGAGAATTTGTCTTTCTTTTTTCTACACTTAACTTGGAGCAGGACACATACCTCTCCATAGTCCGTGTATGGGATGCAAAGTACACACACACACACACACACAGGCATAGCCACCTTTTAGGCTGTGTGGATGTGGATCAGATCCAGGCTATGTATTAGTCTTTGCATAGCCATTACATTGGTTGGTTCACAGTTGCTCGACCACACATATTAGAAACTGAGTTTCACCCCTAACAAGGGCCAAATGTTCAGAAAATTCAGAAAAAATTTGAATGTACAGTTGCTATGATAAAATACCTCTACTTGCCACTGTAATTGCCTATAATTACCAGTGTAAAACACACCAATGGAAGCTGCACACACAGCCGCCGAAATAAATTATGTGAATGCAGTTTCGTGCACCGGGTCTACCAACGTGGCCCTGAGTGATTTCGGACCTCCTCCACTTTTGAGTCAATTGATTTGTTGGGCCAGATCCTCAGGTGCTGTGAACTGGACGAGCTGCACTGAAGTCAGTGGAGTTATGCCAAGTCACAGCTGCTGAGGTTCCACCCTTGTTGTCTTTAGCAGTTTTTCTCAGTCTATGAGGCTGGTTATGTAGGAGAGCTAGGCTTATGGCTGCTTAGGGAAAAGGAGAAGAAAATGAAGACTATTTGGGGGCTTTGCGTAGGACTAGAGGAAACCACATGCCAGTATTGACTGTTCAGTGCTGAATACTAAATGGTCACTAGAGAGTTCCTCACTGGTGGATGTGAGCTGGCTGCCTCCATCCACATGACTAGACTATACAACCTAAATGCACAGGCCCTTAGCTCAGCATCCCAGCTTAATTCTGTTAGGAGAGGCCGACGTACCTTTAGGGTATGTCTACAAAGCAAGTGGGAGCAGGCTTCCCAGTGTGGGTAGACAGACACATGCTAGCTCGTGTAGAGCTAGTGTTTTAAAAATAGCAGCGTGGCAAGACATCTGAGTACAAACCCACCCATTCCCCTGGGCATGTACTCAGGTGGCTCATCCACGCCGCTGCCTGTGACACCATAGCCACACTGCTATTTTTAGCACACTAGGTCAAGCACACTCCCGGCTGCTGTGTAGACATACCCTTGCTGTGCTTACAGAAGGAATGCTAGGAGGGCTGTGCTGGGAAAGCATGCCTCACTGTGTGCTGCTGCTTGTGTAATGAAAACTGGTCAGTTGTGTATTAATTAATTTAAAGCTAACTGCAGTACATCTTTCCTAACAAACAAAACCTTGGAATGCATCTATTTATAGCCGATACACGGTTCAAATTGTTTCCCCAGCATACACAATGTAGTAAAAACCCTATCATTTTAGATCTCATTTTTACATCCCTTGCAGGGACCTCACAGTTTGGATTCAGCTAATCAAGTAGAAGTGTGTCCTCAGGCTTTGGATGCTACCACTGGAGTAAACCAGTCTCACAAAGCCTGCTTTCTATTTTTAGCAAGCAACCTCTTCCTTGCAATGAGAAATTATTATCGATGGGGTTGTATGAATCCTCCTTCGTTGCATAACTGGATGTATCCTAAGCAAGGGCAGTGATTTCTGGAGCCCCCAGGCTTTTGAGAGGTTCTTTATTCAAGGTTCCTTATTCTATCTGTAGAGCCTCCACAACGTGCGTGCAACTCATGGCCTCTCTAAGCAGAAGGCTCTGACTAGCAGGCAACTGAGTCTAATTCCTAACTCTGATTTTGAACTCATTTAAGGTGCCAGAAGACATACAAACAGCTCTACTCCCTGCTCTGTGCAAGTGTGCAGGGCTCAACTAGCTCTGATGAGGTGCACGGAGACCCTGGTGATGAGTGCAAGATAGACAGAGAAATACCTCACTAAGGCTGCACAGGAGCTGTGTTGCAGTTGCTGCAGCAGTGGGGACTGAACACTCTGTGACAATGCATTAGCTATGACTCAGGGAATTTTCCCTTGTCACTGGACCCAAACATTTATTTAGAATAAATGAGCGATCTTAACTATAGATTGGCCTGAACTGGGCCTCCAGTCTAACCTCCCCCCGCAAAGAAACTATGGGGAAGGGTTTAATTTTGGTTCCACCTGCACATGCAAATCCAGAAGGGAGCCTGTTTTCTGGACCCCATTTGGATGTGACTGAAGTAGCACGAGAACAGCTATTCCCACAAGATTTCCACCATATCAGGCTGAAGCCTTACTAGCTGTTCATCATTGTCTAACCCTAAACTGAGCCCTGATCCAGCCACAAGTCCAGAACCTAATCTGGATCCAGATCCAAACAACTGTCTACTCACTTTTTAACTCTTGCTTCTCAGTCCTGCCCCGGCCTTGTAGCCAGAATGCTTCTGAGTCTGCCTGTGAAGCTTCAAAGTAAGGGGTGCGTCTAGGGATCACAGACTAAGACAGATACACAGTGCAGGTGGTGGAGAATTCACCCGTTTTAATAAATAGATTTTAATTAACTCAAACACCCCTCCTCCCCCCAAAATCAAAATCTCAGCCCAATTAGCAGAGGGTGAATGGATTTGTTCTCTCAGAGTGGGAGAGGAGCTGTGTTTTCAAGACCATCTGCTCATGAGTCCTTTAAAAAAAATGTTGGAGAAGAAAACAAGCTTTAACCTGAGGGGGAGAAAGGAAGGGGGAAGGCATTCTGGCAGCCTGCGGCGGGGGGCTTTGACAGCGCATGGGGATGGACGCTGCCACCCTCAGTGAGTTTGGGCTGGGGGCTCTAATCCCCTGCAAAGGGGGAGTGGTTAACAATCTGTAAGGAAAGGCTTTGACAGCCCCAGGAGGAAGGGAACATTTGATTTACTGTGATGCCCAGCCCTACATGGGGGGGGCTTGAGATGAGGAGATCTCCTGAGAGCCTGAAGGGAGAGGGGTCTAACAGGGAAATTGCTCCAGTGGCCGGTGAGTGGAGGGGCTCTGATATGCTGCCCAGGGGGAAGGAGGGAATTGCCTTGATGGCCTGAATGGGACAGCTCTGATAAATTAAAGAGTGGGTGGTTTCTCTCGCAGCCCGGCCTGAGGATAGCCCCTCAGAACCTGCATTATTGGCTTCTTCTGAAAGCCTCCATAGCTGAGAATCTGACCACCTTGGGGAGAGGGGGACTCAGGCAGTTTGCATTGGGAGGTGGGACAATGACATCATGGAAGGGAGACTGTGGTGAAAGGGGGCTCTGGCAGCTTGTGATGGGAAGCGGGGACACTGGCAGGCTGTGAGGGGAGCCTGTCGTGATGGAGGGAGCTCTGGAAGCCTGTGAAGGGCAGTGAGGATACTCACAGCCTGTGAGGGATATTGATGAAGATGAGGGCTCTGGCATCCTGAGAAGGGAGCCTATGGTGTAGGAGGGTGGCTTTGGCCCTGGCAGGGGACACTGGGGGGCAGTAGGGTTTGGCAACCTGAGTGGGGGATTGTTCTGACGGTGCTGCTGTCTCTTCTTCACTTTGAATCAATCGATAGGAACAAAATCTCTGCATTTTTCTCTTTATTTCCCCCAAATCAGTTTTGTTAATTTTTCCCTTCTAGTTTTCTGGTTAAAAAATAAACAGTGTGGTGCTTTGATGTATCTAGTGGTAGGAGAATCCCCCTGGAATCAGTGCTTCTCTCCACTCTACCCCATATGCCTGCATACATCCGGCTTGGCAAAGTGGCTCACTCTGCCTCGTTCTCTGTGCCCCCTAGGGAGATGACATCTTGGATCGGAGCTCTGAGTTGATCTACACTGGGGAGATGTCCTGGATTTACCAGCCTTATGGACGGAACCAGCAGCGCGTTTTCTTCCTCTTTGATCACCAGATGGTTCTCTGCAAAAAGGTAATGAAACCCGCATGAAATCAGTGCTGTTCAGGGCACAGTGAGGATGAGACATTCAGCGCCGAGCATCTTTCAAATGAAGCCATCTCAAAACATTTTTCGGGCCTGGAAGACAGCAACTCTCACAAAGGAGGAAATGTAGCAAGGAGGCAGGGAATAGAGCTGAAATTTAGACCAGACAGAGTTTATTTTTCCAGGCTAGTTACCATGAGGGGAGACTGCAAGAAACAGGGTTTCCGGCTGTCTCAAGATTTGTTGGGTTGTCCCAGTTTTATTAGGTGGAGCCTGCAGGAATTTTCAGTGGTCATAAAACCAGACATCAGAGCCATGAAACATAATGATGCTATGACATTGCATCAGAGCTTCAGGATATCTTGGCAGGGCATGATGATGTTGGGTGCGGAGGTCACAGGGAAGGTTTTGGCCAAGAAAATGTCCAAAAGTCCTGGTTGTTCCAGGGAGGGAGCAGTGGAAGCAGGAAGTAATGTGGGGGGAGGAAAGTACATGAGGATGAGTGTCCCACTGAAGGGGAAACAGTAGAAGGTCAGACTGGTGAGCATTACAGTGAGGAATGGATGGAGAGGCAGAGGAAAGTTAATGAGGAGAATAGGCAGAGGGGACAGAGGGCAAGGTGACATTGAGGGGAATAGACGGGAAGGGTCAGTGGGGAAGGTCACGGTGAGGGAATGGATGGAGTCACAGGGGAAAGTTGCAGTAGATGGAAGTCCTGGAGGAGGTCACAGTGAGGGAAATGGACAGAGGGAACGGAGGAAGGTCTTGATGAGGGGAATGGCTGCTGTTCTTCCTGTGGAACAAATATATCTGTTATGAAGCATTTCCCATATGACACTTATAAATATGTGCATGAGATGTTTGTCGATTTCTGAGAGAAGCGTAAAAGCTTTGACTGTATGCTGCAGCTGTTCCCCTAGGACCTATGGCAGGCACTGAACACCCATGTGGTCAAACCTGAAAATTGCTGTAAAATGAGCAAAAAAATCCACACTGCTGGATGGCTTGACACCCTGAGTGGAGAAGCAAAAAGTTGTTTTTTCACACAAAGCATCCTGAGGAATGGAAAACAGTGACTCAAACGCTGTTGAGCAGTCTCCTCAGCATGAGGTCTGTCCCTCCATTTTAGACCCAGATTTCCCTCATCTCACCCAGATCTGGCCAGCCTGCACTTCTATTTTTGTGCATTCTAGACATCAGAAACACTGAATCACAGAACAGAGGTTATAACACATTGAGAGGTTTTTATGCTAGCAGCAAATCCCACCTCCATTTGTCAGCTGCGTGCCTTGCTCGCTTTCTCATGTGTCCTTTATTTTGGCTCTTTGCCCCACGTTCACTTTTGGGTGTCGGTTGTAGTGTATGATCTGGAATCAGATGACTCCAGCATTTCTGTATGAACTGTGAAACCTGGCACTTGAGCAGACAGGTCAGGGACTCAATATAATGGTCATTTCAGCCTCCAGAGGTAACACCAAGCAAAGTTCTGGGCTATGCAAGGCTGGCATTGCCTGTCATCACAGTGGTGTGTGGTGAAAACCTAAGCTTCATGAAACCACCAGCACAAGCTCCTTGGTGGCTTATCAGGCACACATCTGAATGGAGGCTCATCATTAAGGTAGGGAAGGGTGATCAAGCGTGCCAATCGTGTAACCTTTTAGTGTCACCACTGACATATGTACCAGTGGCTGGCAACTCTGTTGTAAACAATGCTGTCATAATACAAGCCCCCTGCCTATCAGCCTGTGATGTTGTTCTAGTCTCATTAACATAATCTTGAATCATTATTCTGACAAAAGACTCGGGAAAGCATCAGTGTCTGAAGTGACAGGCTCATCAATCCTGGATATTTCTGTCTTCTGAGAGATCAGAATTCATCGACTTTTGTGCTGTAGATATACATGCAGGGGGAGTCCCTTGGATCAACTGCAAGCGTGAATGAGAATAACCCACGGATGCCACAGCCCTGCCTTCTCAGGCTGTGTTCTTGTCAGGTCTCGTGTGTTGAGGGTTGAGCATGGTCAAAATGTGGATGGGAGCCCTCCAAGGAATACCCAGGTACTGAGGAAATGGTGTGGATGGCTCTTGAGTCACTATGGAACCACTGCTTCAGCATAGTGCTAGGGGGAGCTGTGGCCTGGATAATTCAGGAGGGTGGTGTTTTTCCTTCTGAGTTACAGCTGAATGAATTTCTGCTTTCTGAAGATTTTTTTTTTCTTTCTTTCTCATTGCTTTTCCTTTTACACTCTTCCTGGCACTGTAAAATGAACTCCTACGGTCAGAGAACAGTCACGCTGGGACCGAGGGTATAAGCAGCTTGATTTGAACTTTAATCCTTAGCTTCTAAACCACCACCATGATTTTGAATGTCTAATTTCTTAAAGCAAAATTCAGTTTTGTTTGTATCGGGCCTACTCATGCAAGGTAATGAGCATCTCCTGAAAGATGCCAAAAGTCCTCAAGTCCCTTGGACTCAGACACAGGCCTTCAGTGAGGTCACTGGGAGCTGAGGGTGCTCAGTGGCCAGAAGGATTGGGTCTGTCAAGTTCACCCAGTAGCACCTTCTCCCCTTATTCACTTATTCTGGCACTTCCTTTCGCTTGTATACGTCAGTTCTTCCACTCAGTAGGGTTTGGAGAATACCACATTCCATGTATGTCTTCACAGGAGAATCGAACAAGACCTCTAACCATTTTGAGGTCTATCCTAGCCCATCGAGTGGGTATCAGCCCATTTCCTGGAGGAAAAGAATTCACATCAGAAAACGCACAAGTACCAGTGGTACTAGTTGGCACTCTTGTAAGGAACAGAGTTAAGAGTTGAAGGTAGTGTCCCTGGTGACTAAACTAACCGCTCATCTTGTGAAGCTATCTCTCCAGGTCAGGATGGCCACACAGGCTTACAGGCCCTTTGTGTGTCTGCAGTACCTGCCTCTGTCTGTGCATTATTGATTGTGCTTATGATGTTAATCTTGTACCTTTGCTAGCACGAAAAATCCAGTTTTTGTTTTTTAAAAAAGTGTGTGTTTTTAAGCACGTTCTTCCTCCTTTATAGCAGTGTCCTTGAGTATTATTTGAAAAAAGATTGTCTGAATAAGGGATTGACGCTAGAGTTATCCCACAGTTCGAGTTCACACATGCTGTAGACTTAAACCGGGGTGATATACAGCATGTGTTGTCATGACACTGGGGTCAGGGTCTCCTGCTGGGGATTGCAAGAGGCAGCCAATTAGCCGATTAGGATTCAGAGAGGTTCAGACAAGTCCAGTATTGCCTAGCCTATGCACTGAAAAATTGTGAGTCGAGCCTTAAAAAATCATAATGTTGGCTTAAAAATCAGGAGATTTAAAAATATAGTAAGATTGGGTTCTTTTCCTTTGCCTTCTGGTTTTGGAACCTTTAGGGTGCAATCAGGTCAAGTTTGTAGGCTTTTCTCCCCCGTGGTAGAGGCTGAAACTTACTTTTTTTTAAAAATGGAAGCTGAGGATGTCTCATGGTCATGTGACTTCAGGAGCCAGGGCTTTCAGAAAAACACTAATTATCACAAGACTTGTGATCACACTGGGAGAGTTGGCAATGTTGTCTTGCTCTCTCCTCAGCTCCAATGCAGTTTTTCCCAAGCTGCTTCTTCACAGCACTGCCTCGTGCAGTGCTGCTTCTTCCTGGAGTGCACTTCTCGTCTTTGTTCACCCTTATCAATCAGTTTGGGTCATTGCATTTTGTACTTCCAGCAAAAAAGTGTTCTACGTTATTCCCAGCCTCCACCAACCTGCACTGTAGCTTCATTTCACCTTGCCCACTGCTCTCTCAAGATAGTACCAATGAAAATGACAAGTATTCACGCCGCCATGCAGGAATTCTGCCCTTGAACTACCCACAGGTAGAATGAGTTGGATGGAGGATGTGACTCTGTCTCAGTGACTGACTTCCATGTTACTGCATTAAGCAAACCAGTCTCTGTGGTAATCCGCTTTCTCAGTTTAGCACCAAAGTCTTCTTTGTCTCTCCCATGTTCTCCCAACTCCTTTTAATTCTTCTTGGGAAGCAACTGGGGCTACATCCAGACTATCTGCCTTATCAGTGGGTAGCGATCGATTTATCAGGGATCGATATATCGCATCTCATCTAGATGCGATATATCGATCCCTGAACGCTCTCCCCATCAACTCCGATTAACTTCAGACTGTTCCAACAGACCTTTAGTTGGATGGGAATGGAGAGGCCATCTTCTCATGGTTATTTCTCCAAAGTGCTAGCAACAGAATGGTGGAGGCAGAAGAAAGAGAGAATATGTGAGCAAAAGTGTTGCTATCTCTTGTTCTCTGAACTGGAACGTGGTTGTAGAGTGTGTGGTTAATGACAGCATGGGTTTTACAGAAGAAACTGTGGGTTGGTTTCCGTAATGTGAAAATCCTTGTAGGAGGGGAAGACAGGAATCAACTGTGTGGGAGGCAAGCACTGGCCTTTGCTCCATTTATCATCTGTCTATAACTAGGGAAGAATAATACATATTCCAGTAGAGTAACCTTAATTACCAAGACATGAAGTCAATCCTAACTGATATTAGAGTGAAAAGATTGCCTTAAAGGCATAGACCCTCTTTTTCTTCCCTCCCTGAAGTTGAGAGAGTTTGACACAGAGATACTTTCAATTTACAAATTGCATCACTTAACATCTGGCATTCTGACACAGAGTATTAATTATGATCTTAGCTTGTTATGTCTTGGAATCCTCAAGGGCCATATGGTGTAATAGACGGTGGATCTGCAATGTTTCTCCTCTGGTTTGCAGCCCTGGTTTCCCCAAAGGTTGCAAAAGCACATTGGCATCAGATTAGAAGTGACAGGAGAACAGGCAAAGGGTTAAAAATGTTTATGTATTGAATTAGGCATTCCTTTTGTCAATGGTGGATCTGCTCTAGATGGGACTTCCTGTTCAGCACCTCCTGACAGAGCGGAAAAGATCAGTGGCTGCATGAAATGCATTTGGATTTCATTTGCACTTTTAATGTGTCTGTTGTAATCAAGATGTAATGTAAATTCCAGGTTGTCTTTCCCCTGAGCTCCAGGAGCAAAGGATGTTGAGTGAGAGGCAGAATCAGAGCAGCTTAATAGCAGTAGTGGACCATCTGAAGTATTATTGTTTTACTTACTGTCTGCAATGCCGTTGAAGGACAAGGTTTCATGCAGTGAGTTTAAAGAAACAATCCCATGCCCTTAGATTTTTGTATTTGAGATGGGTCAATTCCTCTATAGCCTTTTTCGAAAACGCACGGGTGACACCTTGCTCCAAGCTGCATCCCAGCCAAAACAAAATTCTCGCTCTCACTTCAAGCCAACGGGGCCTTGCAGTTCTCTCCTAGAATCTGACTTGCAAAGACAGTGAAAGGCTGGGACAACTACTAGTCCATTTGTGTTATTTTAGGTGGTTTTCCAGTCACATGGAGCATGGTTACAGTTTTCCATCCTTTTCTCCCCATCAGTGGGGCATTCGATGAAAACCCCTGTGCTGCCAGCCACTCCTGATTCCAGCCTGCAGAGTGGGGGTGAGGGGAACAGGTCAGCCTGTATTTCATCACTTTCAAATGTCAGTACCGTAGAGACTTGGCGACTGTATATTGCACTTGCAGTCAAGGCATTTTAGGTTGTGGCCATGTCAGATGCCAGAGGTTAAACATGGCCAAGCCTAATCTGCCCTTGTATAAGACACCACCAAGGAAAACCCAGGAGACTAAGGAAGGTGATTCAGCATAGAGTAGTCCTCCCAGTGCTCTGGCTTGCTGTTTAACGTCAGGCTTTTGAGAGGTATCAGTTCAACTGATATTATTTATTACTTACCTAGCATGCACCAGGGGGAAGGACTCTTCTGTCAACCCACCCTCTAACTCGGGGCTAGTACCCTGCATAAAGCTGCTGAAGTTCTGCTAATTCACTGTGGCAGGTGCTGCTTGTTAGTGAGTGTGGCCCTCTAGAGAGGTAGCTAGGACAGATGATATCCTGGGAAACAGGATCCCTAGGGCCAGCCAAGCTCAAGGAGGAAGCTTATGCTGAGGCTTACATTGTGTTGGTTATCAATAAAGCCAACATTCAGAAAGGGGCTGAATTTGGAGGCTGCCTCAGGCCCTGTGTGCTCTGTTGTGGGCAGGGATGGGACTTAGTCTGTTCATATAAAATAGAGATGTGCAAAATGCCTACTTCCAAATTCATCCATGGTGTAATTACCTGAGGCCTCTGCCCTCAGGAGCAGAAAGTTGAGCCCTCGTGCTGCAATGTTCTCTCACCATTACCATTTGAAAACCCTGAGAACAAATTGAAGGAATCAGAAAAATAAGTTGACGTATCCAAAGAAGGGTTTCCTATCTCTCCCTCTTGCTAATTTGTTAGAAACAAAATCATCCTTGCCTCACTGCTTTGGATACAATGTGACTCTTTAGGTGGAATGAGACATCAAAATGCCACCTATGTTCCACAAAATATACTGAACAAAAGAACATTTCTGCATAAATGCTTTCAGCTCCTCTCTTTCCTCCCCCCTCGCCCCATGCTTCATGAAATTGGCAAGAATGAATCAAGTGTCTCTTTCAAAACTCACTAGACAGGCACGACTGAATAATTTGGCAGGAATCTGGCAACCTCCCAACACAGCTGTCCTTGTGAGGGAAGGGATTACATAAACTTGTGTCTCGTGGATTTGGGTTCCTCTCTCTTCACATATCAGCCAGTGAGGATACAAGTAACAAGCACTTCCCCTCTTCATAGAGATTATCTGGCAATAGCTGAGTGCTTTAATTTGTGTCCAGGGAGTTCGTGCTACATTTTATTGCTTCTAATATGATCTAGCTCTCCCTGATGCATTCAAAGGCCCTGAGTTCCTATATAGTCTAAACTGTTCTAGCCCAAAGACAGTGTAGCAGCAAAGTGGCCTCTTATTTCTTTGACTTGATATGTAAGTGAAGCAGGTACCTGACTTAGCGCTAAGAGGAGAAATGGAGTGTTTCACCCATAAAAAGGTTTGGGAGTCATAAGAGCTACAACAAAGTCAGCACCTGAAGCATCATCCAAGGAATGATAATTACACTGACCTGAGTCCATGACTTGCCGGCTCGGGCCACATTAACCCTTGATGGAACTCCATTGACTTCAGTAAAGTTACACAAGGGGATAAATTTGGCCCCTCCAGTCTTGGACTAGGACCAGATTAAATCTTGCTGGACTAATTTGTAAGTCTTATGTTACACTGTCCACATTCGGTGCTAGAAACAAATGTTAGCGGCTCGTGAGATATCCGGTATTAAAACGCGCTGGATGTTCCTGCAGTGCCCCTAGCTCGATAGAAAACAAAACCGTTTCATGATGCTAGACATATATACAGCAGCTTTCATACAAAGCGAGCCCGAAAGCAGAGTACCAGTGTATAGCACCACTGAAATACAGCCAGCTGTGGAGCAGATAGTAGCATACACACACGCTACACCATTGGAGGAATTGGAGCAATGCACAGTGGAGGAATGAGAAAATTTGGCCTGTCACTCTAAGTTCTTATATGATACCCATCACCATGATACCTGAGAATATTCCAACAGGAGAAATTATACTATATATATATTGTATATATAATTACTCGTGTCCCTCCCCTGCAGTCAGCAGGAGCTAGATTTATTTTTTGACACCTTTAGGATATTTAGGCCAAACATTTTCAAAAAGGTTCATTAATTTTTAGGTAAACAGTCTAATAGAACAAAAGTTCACTGTTCTGACATATCAGCTCCCAAATCTCCAGTGTAAGTCAGAGTTAGCTGCGGGTGCTCACCACCTCTGAAGATCAGGCCCAAACGCACCTCAAGTTAAATGAGCAAGACACTTTTGAAAATGTTGTTCTTATGTCCCTGCAAAGCAGAGCAGATCTCATTCTTTTAAAGGGTCACACTCAGGTAGTTTAGGTCCCAAACATAGTTAATGGGGATTTTTGTTTTTTTAATTTACAAAACTGAATAACACTGAAAAAAATTAAAATACCGTAAGACCTATTGTAAAACAGTGTAGTGTGCCACACTCCCATTTCTTACGGCCGACTGTGGAGGTGGGGAGAAGGAAGGGCAGAAAAAGGGGGCAGCAAGATGGGAAAATGAGGACAGAGTTGAGAAATAAGTTGAAAAAACTGAATTCCCCCATCCACTCAGCTTGACCACTGTCCAAAACAACTAGAAATCACCAGAGATGAACCACACTGGTGATTTGGTTCCAAAACCCAGATCTGCCTTTCCCCAAAGTTTGCATTTATATCTGTGGTTTGTTATAGACCTGTGGTATAATCATGTGCTAATTTGAGGGCTCTGCCTGACATCTGAAGATGACTGAGCTTGCAGTTATGTAAAGTTTTCTCGTTCAAGTGTCTTCTTAAAACGCAACTCTCCCATGATGCCTACCGAACACTCGACAGTGGCCAGGCAAATGATGTGCTATGATTACTGCTTTTTACACTAATCATAATCATCTCACTTTTGCCTATGTTTCGTTCTGTCTGCTTGTCGTATCCAGCTCTGTCTTACATTTAGATTACTAGCTCTTCAGGGAAGGCATTGTCTTTTCATTATATGTGCGTACAATGCCTCACACAATGGGGCCTGCATCACTGATTAGCTTGTAGGTCCTACAAATAAATTAATATCAATAATAAAGAGTTCTGAGCAGAAAGTTCACCATTCATAATTGCAGCAAAAGAACAGCGTGACATTTTGCAGATGGTTTGTGCTGAGCAGGGAATGTGGGGAGCAAGTGAAAGATTGCCCAGATCCCTTGAACATTTCTTGAAAGAAAATTAAAACAGCTGAGCTAGGGTTGCATCTCTCCTTCAATTCTCCCTTTTTCCCAAACTTGCTAAGCAGTTCTTCAGAGGTCCTTGAAGTGCTGATCAAAACTTCATATTATATCATGTGGAAGACAAGTGATTGGAACTCTTGGGTGACTTCCATGAATAGGAAAAGGGGAAAATAACCACCAACAAAAAAAACAATATCCCCAGATAAGGGTCAGGTCAAAGATTCTGAGTGGGTATTGAACAATGTTTGCATTCCACATCACCTAGCACATTTGCATACCAGAACTCACAACACCCATTCAGGATAGTGCATGTTCACACACCAACACTAACACCCCCTCCCAGCTTTTCTAACTGACATTTCAGAGTGGAAATAAGCCACCACCACTTCTGTAATACTTTACTCACAGTACACAATGTGTCACTGTTTCACTTCCCACACCACAGAGCCCACCGATTGCATTTTCTTACTAGTTTGCTGAGGGGGAGACAGGGGAAATAAATTGTCCTTCAAAGTGTTTTCTTCCAGCCAGATTTTTAAAGTTTGGTGCTAACCATAGAATCATAGATTATCAGATCAGCTTGTTGGGCCATCAAGTCTGCAGTGGCTACTAAGCCCGATCAGGCAAAGTATTTAAACGTGCTTACTTTGAGTATATAGGTAGCATTGATGTCAATTGGACTATTTATATACTTAAAGTTAAGCACATGCTTAAGTGCTTTAAGACACAATTCATAGAATCATAGAAGATTAGAGTTGGAAGCGACCTCAGGAGGTCATCTAGTCCAATCCCCTGCTCAAAGCAGGACCAACACCAACTAAATCATCCCAGCCAAGGATTTGTCAAGCCGGGCCTTAAAAACCTCTAAGGGTGGAGTTTCCGCCTTAAACAGATTAGTGCTACAGATGTTCAGTTAAACAGAACTCAAGTCTCAAATGTCTGATTCTGGCAACAGATTTCTAGTTAGGTAGCATGTCCTTCCCCATCCCATTTGTGCCATCCCCCTGGTACATGCCATCAGAAGAACATTTGGAAGAATTTGGGAAAATAGGCCAATATAGGCTGTGGTAGCATCACATCTACCATCACTGCTTTGCTTTTTCAGCCTAGGAAACCTTCTCTGTGTGACCATTTGATTTTCACGTTCTAAAACCATTAAGATCACATGCTGAAATGTTGTTATAATATTTTGCAGTTCTAAACATTTCAAAGTGCCTTTTACAGATTAATTAGTTGCAACTCACAACATCCCTGTGTGGTAGGCAAATATCCCCCTTTTAAAGATGGGGAAACTGAGGCACAGAGGCATTGTGATACACCCAACGTCATACAGCAAGTTATTGTCAGATCAGGCTTAAAACTGTAGCGTCCTGACTCCGATGCTTGTGCTTTAAGCACTGCACAATGCTTCCTCTCCTATTAACTTTTTACACATTAGAACACATGAGAGTTTGGGAACCAAAAAAAGTATCCTCAGCGGAAAAACCAATATCCTACATGTGCAACAAAATATTTCGAATGTATGTTATGCAAGTAGTGTCTTTTATACAGTGAGCTTATAGGAGAGATATATTGACTCATATTAATTCATGTGAAAATGACCCTTTCCATCTGTGCATTGGGATGGTGCCCTGATCTCAGGTCCAGTCTGCACTGGTCCCCATTGCAAAGAGAGTAAGAGCAGCTGAGATGCTGCTCTGACTTATAACAGTGGAGGATAGATGAAGCAGAGCTCTACCATACCGCCCCCTCCCACAATCCTGACAAACCCTTTCCAACACTCAGCATGACTCTTATATTGGTAGGGTGGCAGCTGACACAGCAGCTATATGCTCACAAGTTCTTTTGTTGCATGGAATGTCCTGCTGGCCATTTGTACTGAGATTTCAATTGGGAACCTGGCCCTCTATGTTCATGAAACACATAATGCTCTTTCCATCTGAGCTTGTAGCCTTCCGCAGGATAAGACAGGTACACATCTATCAACTGAACAGCAGATGCATGAGCACACACCTATGCCCTCTAGAGGGCTGGAGGATTAAATATTTAGGACCTAATTTGAAAGGTGCCTCCTTCTGCCATTCTGGTTTGCTTCCCCTTAGAACTGCAACAGTCCTACCTGTTCTTATCAAATAAACACCCTCCCTCTCCTCCTTCATATGCCTCCTTTATACCCCCCTCTTCCTCATCATCCAAACACCTGTTTTCTTTTGTCTTTTGTGCGGTTATCTGATTTAGATTGTGAGCTTGTAGCTAGAAAGGAGAGTCTTGTTGGTAGACACTGGATAGGGACTCAGGAAGATCTTGATTAAGTTCCAGCACTGCCATGGACTCCCGGTCTGAATTTGGGCAAGTCATAAAATTTCTCCCTGCCTTAATTTAGTATCTGTAAAATGGAAGTATTAATACTCCCTTTCTCTCAGACTTTGTGTCTCGTGTCTGTTTACATTAGACGCTCCTCAGAATGGGGATTGTGCCTTACTGAGTATATACGACATGTAGCACGATTGGGATCTCAAGTTTGGTTGGGGCCTCTTGGCTCTATTATAATCCAAATAATAGAAAGGTCTCCTGGGCACTTCAGAGATGGCTGCATTGCAGTAATGAGAGAAGCAATTCCTGCACACAGTCCATTAAAGGAGCTGGGAACCTTTTGAATCAAATATACACTCTATAGAACCTTTCAGCGGTGGTGTGCTGAGTCTTCATGTATACACTCTAATGTAAGGCTTCACGTGCCTGTAATACATTTTTTAGAAGGTCTCTCTATAAGTCTATAATATATAACCAAACTACTGTTATATGTAAAGTAAACAAGGTTTTCAAAATGTTTCAGAAGCTTTATTTAAAATGAAATTAAAATACAGATCTCATTAGTTTAGTGTGCTCCTTGCCCTTGCTTTTCCTTGCTGAGTTTTTCCAATGACTGGTGGCACGTATTTAGATACTTTAAGCTGCACACAGGCTTCTGAGTGATCAGTTGTTAACCGACTGGAACCCCAGATTGGCAGCTGAGGTGAGTGGAGCTGGTGGCTGGTAGGGCTGAGCAGGGCCAGAGGCCTGGACCCTGTCTGACAGGGGGCCTGCACTGGAACTCCAACGGGAAGCAAGATGAGTGGGGCTGCGGCGGGGTTTCAGCGGTGAGCTGAGCGTCTGCGCCTGCCACCGCTCTGGGGTTTCAGCCACCAGCTCCTGCCAGTCGGGGTCTCAGCCAGGGCCGGCTTTAGGAAGTGCGGGGCCCAATTCGAACATTTTCGGCGGGGCCCTGGCAGAGAGGACTAAAAAAAAAAGAGTAAAAAAAGCCTTTCATTTCTTCCATGTATTATTTATTTTCCATAACTATATAAATAATACAATTATATATTATGTACATTACATCATATGTGCTGTTGATTGGTTATTAATGACCGCCATTTCACATGTGTGGGTCCCCGCCACTCCCTGGAGTTGTGTACATGTGTGGGTCCCAGCTGCTCCCTGCCCCCCACATTGAATCAGCTGTGCAGGGTTACTGCCCTGGGAACTGCAGGGCACCAGTGGACATGGGGCTGTTTGGAGGCAGGGCAGGGGCTGACTGGAGGTAGGGTCTGGCTGCAGGCAGGGCAAGGGGTGCGGGGCTAGTTGGAGACAAGGGGTTGTGGGGTGGGCTGGCTTCAGGCAGGGCCACAGGGGGATGCAGCAGGGGTTGGCAGGGCTGGAGACAGAGGAGTGCGGGACTGGCTGGCTTCAGGCAGGGCTGCGGAGTGGGGGTGTGGAGGCAGTGCAGCAGGGGTTGGTAGGGCTGGAGACAGAGGCATGCAGGACTGGCTGGCTTCAGGTAGGAGGATGCGGCAGTGGTTGGCTGGGAGACAGGGCAGGGGGTGTGGGGCTGGATGTGGGCAGGGCAGGCAGTGCAGGGTGCAGGGCTGGTGCGGGCAGGGGTTTGTGTGGAGCTGGCTGGCTTTGGGCAGGGCCGCAGGGGTGTGTGGCAGGGGTTGGCTGGAGACAGGGAAGGGGGGTTGG
Source organism: Chelonoidis abingdonii (assembly GCF_003597395.2). Taxonomy (NCBI): domain Eukaryota; kingdom Metazoa; phylum Chordata; order Testudines; family Testudinidae; genus Chelonoidis; species Chelonoidis abingdonii. Next base: position 84,033,727 of record NC_133776.1, read on the forward strand.
CAGGGGCTGGCTGTGGGCAGAGGGTGCAGAGCTGGCTGCAGGCAGGGGAACGGGGTTGGTGCGGGCAGGACAGAAGGTGCAACAGAGGCAGCTTGAGCCCCGGCCCTTTAAATAGCTCCCAAGCCGCCCGCTATCCCAGGGCTCTGGGAGCTATTTAAAGGGCCCAGAGCTCCAGCCAGGAGAGCGGGGCCGCAGGGGCTTGCCACGCTCTGGCTGGAGCTCCAGCCGGGGCCATGGGGCAGCTTGCCGCGCTCCAGCTGGAGCTCCAGCTGGGAGAGCGGGGCCACGGGGCTTGCTGCGCTCCAGCTGGAGCTCCAGCCGGGGCCGCAGGACTTGCCGCGCTCCAGCCTGAGCTCTAGCCAGGGCCGCAGGGCTTGCCACGCTCCAGCCGGAGCTCCAGCTGGGAGAGCAGGGCTGTGGGGCAGCCGCGCTCCTGCCAGCGCTTTGGTCATAGGAGCGGGGCCATGGAAGACCTGGAGCAGACTGCAGCCAGAGTAAGTAAAAAGAATTAAAAAGATGCCTAAGGCGCAGGGCCCTCTTAGACGCGGGGCCCGATTCCTGGGAATCTGCTGAATCGGCCTAAAGCCGGCCCTGGTCTCAGCCCACTGCCAGCCTGAGGTTCCTTCCCCCAGACCAGCTGAAGGTGCTGAGTGGGAGCGGCGGCAGGACCCCGGCTGGCAAGGGGCCAGCAGCAGGAACCCCACAGCAGCGGCAGGCTAAGCGGGTCAGCCAACCCCATGTGCTATCAAAAATTGGCTCACATGCCACCTTTGGCACACGTGCTGTAAGTTGCCAACCCCTGCTATAGACATAATTAGGTTTCAGATCTTTAACTATGGGTATATATATTCACATACCAAATATGTGTGTGTGTAACTAGATATGGAGACTGTAGTTAGATTTTGCTGATGGGAAGGTTGTTAGTTATGGTGAATTGACTATAGGGGCCTGTTATATTTTGAGAGCTGTGACTGATTTCATGGGAGTATGGGCAGGTTCTGTTATAGATAATTATCCTGAAGTTTATATGTTTTTATTGTATGTGCAAGCTCATAGAGTCCTGGGCAGGTGATTTAAAATTCAGTTGAAGAATAAATAATATCCATCTATTGAGATATATGGACTTGGGACTCTTGCTCTTAACCCTGGGAACATTCAAGAACCCCTGAAAACAAGTCGCTGTTCAGGCATGCTAACTGGATTAAAATATACAGCAATAAAGAGGAGAATGTTCCTTCTTCCTGTTTCGCATAATAGCAAAAATGGAATTTGTTGAATGCATGGAGCAGTTGGCATGAGTTATCCTAAGATGTACTATGTTTGAACTCTGTAGCCATTATTCACTTTGAATTATTTAGTCTTTTGTCAATTTCAGTATGTTTCTTTTATATTCTTGGGATTGCCTAGCATCCCTCAGGTAGCTGAAAATTCCTGTTAAGCTTAACGCTTAAGACTCTAGGGAGCCTGGTGGAAAAAGAAAAGGTGATCTGGCTTCCTTAAAAAAAAAGTTTTCTTAATGTGCAGTTCTTTTATCTAAAGTCAGGTTTGTGAAAGTGACAGGGGCTTCATGTTTATTGTTTTACAGTGGTTTCCGCATCAAATTGTTTAATGTACAAGAACAGAAAAAAAGGTGTTTCTTCTAACTGCCCACTATGCAAATTCAGTCTAGGATCTGATGGTCAAGCTGGGTTCTTTTTCGCTAGTGCATCATCACTGGCAATAAATATTTTCTGGGCTGCATGTTGCCCCCAGTGACACATGTGCAGTTCTGTTGCTTTCATATTCTTTCCTCGAAAGAAAGCAACCCCGCCATTTTCATGTTGTTCCATCAGGGGCACCTGTGAAACTATGGATATGTCCACATTGCAATTAAAAACCTGGGGCTGGCCCAGGCCAGCAAATTTGGGCTTCTGGGGCTCAGGCTTGCAAGACTGAGGCTCGTGGAGCTGTTTAACCGTAGTGTAGATGTTGGGGCTTGTGCTGGAGCCTGGGCTCTAGGACTCTGAGTTGGGAGGGCAACCTGTGCAACACAGTTAAACCAGCCTAACTCCTGGTATAGACAGTGATAAGTCAATGGGAGAATTCTCCCATCGATGTAGCTACTGTGTCTCAGGGAGGTGGTGTGCATATGCCAATGAGAGAAGCCCTCCCGTCAGCATAGGTAGTATCTTCACTGAAGCGCTACAGCAGCACAGCTGCGCCACTTCAGCATTTTAAGCATAGACCTGCCCTAAGTGTTTTGACCAGGGTAATTTTCTTAAATGACAGGGTTGTTTCTACCTATTCTATTGAGAAATTATATCACAATTTAATACATCCTATTGTTAGAAAGTTTTCCATTATGTATTCAGTCTGAAATTTCCTTTCTTTTCTTTGCCTACTTTGCTAGAATAAGATACTTGCAAAGCATATTGTTTAATGGATTGTTTCACTGGGAGTTTTAGGGGAAATATTAAGACTAAGAGCTTCTAGACATTATCCTCTCTCACCATCATTAATACCATTAAGCAGATTCATAAAACAGCTCTTGTGAGATTTTATGCCAAGTTCATTTGTTTTCTTTATTTCAGGCATTTTTATAAGACATATCCTAAGGACATTCACCATTTAATCTTGTTCAGTTACATAAATGTTGTGCTTTGATTTTATTGGTGCTGTTAGATTATTCCTCCGATAAATTATTTATCTTTATTGCATTTTCAAAATAGTTGAAAAATAAAATAGGAAAGAAAATGGCTTGCTGTTTAAATGATCAAGATAAATGAACTTTGTACAACTGAATATTGGTTTACGAGCCCTGCGGAAGAACCTAGCCTTAATTGTGTCTTGTTCAAATTGGCTATTTAAATATTAAAGCCTTATAACTGCTTCTCCATATAGGAATCAGGTTCCTATTTGATTAATCTCCTATTTTCTGATGACCTGGCTTTCTTTATGCTGTGGTCATATAAATAGTTTATACAGCAGGCCTGATTCTCTGCTCAGTACATCAGAGTGAATCAGGAAAAGGTCCACTGCAGATAATACAAATGTTACTGTTGTAAAACTGGTGTAAGCAAAAGGAGAATCAGGCTTTTTTGGTATTTATTTTATATCCTCTTTTGGGGGGAAAGGAGGGAGAGAAAAATGTCTGAGTGATGTTTTTCACTTACAACTCCTCAAACCTGCATATTTACACCTATGTCTGATAAACTGACATAGCATCTCTCCACATACTTATTTAGTGACACCTTCCTGCAGCTTTTTCAGGCATCTGCAGTGAACACAGTTTATGCTTCAGTTCAAGGAATCAGGAGAGCTGATGCAGAGCACGGTGGCAAAAACAGCAGCAGCAATGGGGCCCTGGGTGTGCTAGATGGGTCAAGCGGCTCAATGAATCATGTGCATTTTTAGCTGAGCCATTAAACAGTAATAACAAATAATGATTTTTCTTCTTCCTCCCCAAAATAGTAAAAGTGGGAGAAAGGGCCATTAAAACAAAGGGAAAGAGGAAAGTAAGGGGTGGTCATACATAATACTGAAAGGTATAAATATCATGGAGGGAGAACAATGTTGAGGTATCCCAAGGCATAATGGGATGGAACTGAGCTAAAGGTAATTACAGACTGAATGTTCCCAGCAGTGAAGTCTGTAAGAGTGGAAAAAGTGGTGGGAAACCCCCCTCTCTTGTGATATTTAGAACTAGCTTGAACAGAGCACAAGCCTACTAGGAGCTAATGGGCAAAATGACCTAAAAGGTCTACCCTTTTCTATCTCCAGTTTTTACATTTCTGTGAACCACTTTAGGAGCGTAGGTACTAGATCAGATTAGTGGTGTCTCATGGTAGAATTCCCCACTCTGAACCTTAGCGTCCAAAAGATGGGGTACCAGCATGAATTCTTCTAAGCTTAATTACCAGCTTAGAACCTGTAGCGCTGCCACCAACCAGGAATTCCAGTGCCTGGTACACTCTGGTCCCCCCAAAACCTTGCCCGGGGAACCCCAACCCGGAGCGACCCTCTGATCTTAACACAAGAGAAGTAAACCCTTTCCCCACCGTTCCATCTCCCAGACTTCCCCTCCCTTGTTACCCGGAGATACACTGTGATTTCAAAATCCTTTGAATCTTTAACAGAAGGAAATTCACCTCCCCCCTTCCTTCCTCTCCCCTCCCAAAGACGCTCCCTGAGAGAAGACAGTCATCCATACCACTCAGAGAGAAAATTAGCCATTTCTCTCCTTACTCCTTACCTCCTTTCCTCCCCAGTCCCTAGTGATCCAGACCCCGTCCCCTGGGTCTACACCAGAAAAATAAAGAAAAAAAATAGGTACTCCAAGAAAACCTTTTTAATTAAAAGTAGAAAACAGTAACTGATCTTTCGTACATTTAAGATGGAATCAGGTACAGGGATTTTCACTATAAGACACCTGGAATACCCCTCCACGTCCTAGTATACAAAGTCACAAATTAACTCCTCTTCAGCAAAAATACAAATGTTGAATCCCTGTCAGTTAATACACAATTAAACTCCTTCAGCACATAATACACTTATTAGCAAAATAAGACAACAATACGCCTCACTTGTCCTTCTCTTTGCCATTCAAGTAACTCACTATTTTAACACTATATAGAGCACTGTACTCGGAAGAAGATTGAGAAGACCTGGTTTGCACGTACGAGGTCAGCTCTCAGGAACCAGAAAGAGAACAACACCAAATTCTAAACAGCCCCAAAAATCTTCCCATCCACTCACGAATATGGACGTACTTACCTTGGTCCACTGATTGTCCTCTGTCAGGTGACACAGTCCAGGCTCACATGAACTTGTTTAAACCTATTCATATCAAAAGAGGTATGAATATCTACTCTGTTTTATACTCCTAACTATCTGTTTAATGACACCCTTCTCTGTGCTTCCTTTTTTCTTACTAAACAATTCGGCTTACCTGAAACAAGTATAATAGCAAGTATTACTCAGCAAAATGAGTATCTAAGTATGCTAATCACTATTTTGTCCCTCTCTTTCAGTTCTCTGTCGCTGAAAGAAAAACTCCAATGTTCAACAATGGTTCAAAAGACTAGGACTTGGCAAATAGCGTCTCTTTATTGTCAAGTAAAGGTTCTCTCTCTCTCTTCTGTGTGTGTTGATTAACCAGAGAGAACAACAACCAAATTCTAACAGCACACACAAAAACTTCCCTCCCTCAAGATTTGGAAGTATCCTGTCCCCTGATTGGTCCTCTGGTCAGGTGACAGCCAGGCTCACTGAACTTGTTAAACCTTTATAGTCAAAAGAGATATGAAGTACTCCTGTTTTATTAACTCCTACTATCTGTTTATGACACCCCTTCTCTGGTGCTTCCCTTTTTTTACTAAAACAATTCGGCTTCTGAACAAGTATATGCAGTATTTACAGCAAATGAAGTTCTAAGAATGAGATCATATTTTGCCAATTAACCCTTTCATTTCTGTGCTGAAAGAAAACTACAATGTTTCAAATGGTTAAGACTAGGCTTGGAAAAATTAGATTTTTATTGGTCAGTAAAGGTCAATTCCACCATACACACACAAATCAATGAAAAAATATTTCCATCAGTGATAATCAAAATTTTCAGATAGGCAAAGTAAGAAAAATGCTGCTTGAGAACTTATTAGAGTTTGATTTAAGGATAGTTACTTTATATATATTTTTACATGTGATGTTGGCAATTGGTGTTTTAATGCTTATAAAACTTTAATTTTTTGAATCTCGGCCTCTAATGTCATTACATAATTACTGTCTGCCTCCCCACATTGTCTGACATCCCCATAATTTCCAGTAACTTCAACAATTTAAACTGATAAAAATCTTTACAATTGTGTAAACATAAACATCAATATTATCCCTCAAAGTTATGAAAAATAAAAAAAAGAATTCTGCCAAACCTAGTTAAGACCTGGCATAGGCTTCAGTCCACCTAGAATAAAATGCATCTCTTCTTTTTCATGTAGGACCTGATACGAAGAGATATTCTGTATTACAAAGGTCGCATTGACATGGATAAATATGAAGTGGTGGATATAGAAGACGGGAGGGATGATGACTTCAACGTCAGCATGAAGAATGCCTTCAAACTTCATAACAAGGAGACTGAGGAAATTCACTTATTCTTTGCCAAGAAGCTGGAGGAGAAACTGCGATGGCTCAGAGCTTTCAGAGAAGAAAGAAAGATGGTTCAAGAAGATGAAAAGATAGGTAAGGGATCAAAAATCAGTGGGATGGTGGCTGTTGGGTTTTGCCCCCTCGGGGGGAGAAGGCCAAATTACTGTGCTTTAGAATTATAGTTTAACTTCATTATAACATCCCTGGCTAATCTCAGAGTTGCTGTGAAGATTTGCTCATTTAGGAGCAAATGCTGTCCTTGGCTTCAAGCTTCAGCATAAGGAAACTCCACAAGGTGATGCAGGAGAGAGAAATGTACAGTCCCCCAGCCACTGAGAGGCAGCAAAGCCTCACAGCTGCAGTAATTTCTGCCCTAGGTAAGCACCACCACTGCAGGGAGAAAGGCAGACAGACTCACTGATCTACCAGGCTTTCCCTCCTCTCTGTACCACCACAAAAGGTTGTTGTAACCAAGACTGGCACCTGGCTTATTGTCTTTTGCTCATTCCTAAAGTACGGTGTTCATTTATGGCACAGTATAAATAATGCTAAAAATAATGTTTATAAGGTTGTTTTTTAGGCAGCCTCCTCCCAGTGATGTCACGGTGAGGCTTTACTTTAAAAGAAGATTTGTTTTTTATTAAAATGCGTCTCTGTGTGGGTAGCCTCACCAGGCAGTGCTTTGCCACCCATGGGTTATTAGTTTCATAAATGATGCATGAAGAAATATTCAGAAAAAGAGGGTTGGAAAGTGATTTTCTGAACTCTTTGCCATGTTCCCTTTTTCCAGGCTTTGAAATTTCTGAAAATCAGAAGCGGCAAGCGGCAATGACAGTAAGGAAAGTCAGTAAGCAAAAAGGTAATAGGCAGCCTGTGTTTCGTTAGGTGAAGCCAGGGTGGAGTGGGGCTTTCTGCTGGGCTGGAGTCCACATTCCCTTTGATTTTTCACCAGTCTCTTTTTTTTATCTCATTTGTGTGTTTCGTATAATTTGTTGATGTATCCACGGGGCAAATTCATTTCCGGTGTAACTCTGTTGAAGCCAGTGGACTTACATGAGGGGTGATTTTGATTTCATCTGTCCAGTCTAGTATCCAAAAGCAATCCTGTGGGCAGGAATTTATCTCAAACCATAGGCAGTATGTAGATGCATCTCACTCCAGGCTGAAACTAAAGCAGATGAGAAGATATGTAGAGGCTTTGCTAATTCCCCAAGTCTCCCATGGGAAAAGAAAGGGAGATGGCTAAAAGCCTGGATGTGTTGAGGTTCCGCCAGTCTGTTTCTTTCTGAGGTGGGAGGCTCATGGAACTTGCATATATCTTTCTGTGAGCTCCATGTAACCTTTTAAGGATAGCAGAGTTGCATCAGTGCTAGCAAACATAACATTGTAGTAAAGACACTATATATCCACTAGTCCTATAAGATCATGTTTGTCCTCCTGCATGGGAAGAGTACAGTCAGCCAATAAGAGTCATGTCAGATATTAAGTCACTGGCCAGAGTTAATGATCAGTTCTAATAATTCCTGCAGCTGCAGGTTTTGGAATGATAATTGTTGGGGAGAGAGGAGTCATAGTAACAATCTTTCAAGTTATGGAGTCTTCAGAAAAAGTATGAGAAGTCATGAACATGCCATCTGGTTTCCACAATATCATGGTACATTCAGGTCTCCAAGTGGTTAAATGTTTTGGGAACAACTCAGGACTTCTTGGATACCCGCAGTCACCAGCTGCCCCCTCCAAGTCAGTGGCTGGGGGTCTTGTATAGCTTTTACAGCCCTATGCTTGCTTTTTCAAATGTCTTTAACCTTTAGTGAATTCCTAGCTCTCTTCCTCACCTGGTTGTTCCATGCTGCCCTGATGGTCCAGTAGTGCTTTGTTAGGCCCAGTGTGAACCCACTGGTCTCCTATGTCCTTGCACTGTTGTTGTTGATCTACTGCCATCTACTAGCCACTAGTCTTGTCCTCTGAGTTCTCTAAAAACTCTCATGGCCAGATTTTCAAAATTGGAAATGTGCAAAAAATGCATTTGGGTGCCAAATACGCATCATTACCTCAGTGCACAGGAACTGCACATTCAGTAGACCAGTTTTGCATGTAGCTGGCCACCTGTATGGGCACAATTCTGAAAATTTTCCCCTTCACTATCCTCTTGCACACTGACTCCGGAGCATGCAAACAATTCACTGAAATCATGCTCGCTGAAAAATCGTAGGATCTGTGACTCTAATGACAGCCCCAGCAAATCAAGTTTTCATTAGTGCTAATGAAACTGACTCAGCTCAAGTGTACCTGAGAGTGCATATGAATATTTCCAATTGAACTGCTGTATTTCCATCCTGACAAACTCAGTATACTTAACTATATTTAATTTTTACACAGCAATTGCTCTCTTATTCTATCTCTCTTTCTTTCTCTATGGGGAAAAAAGCAAAAGGGGAGGGGAATTTTAATAGTCTAGGCTTCTTAGGCTATAAAATTAATTAGCTTCCCTCTTCCTAGAACATCAGTCAGCACCTCCCTTATCCAGAATGACCTTATGCTCAAATATTGGGAATTCTTTTTATGATATGAAGTCCTTGAGTCTGACGGAAACTCACTCTGCCTCAAAACATCAAGTGGAATGGTGTTCGATTGTTTTACCTAAGACATTAATTCTGAAATAATAACAAAACCCTTTGCATAGTATCATTAAATTAGAACTCTGTCTCTCCTGTAATGTCTTGTGCTTCAGTGATCATAGCTCAGCCTCAAGTTAATTAAATTAAGTACTGATAAAGTAAATTTTGTAAAGCCAAACCCTTGCTAAGTACCATCAAATCCAGTTGATTTTATTACCCCATAGAGTATGGTTAATAGACATGTAGAACTGGAAGGAACCTCAAGAGGTCATCTAGTCCAGTCCTCTGCACTCAAGGCAGGACTACGTAATAACTAAACCATTCCTGACAGGTGTTTGTTTAACCATTTCTTAAAAACCTCCAATGATGGAGATTCCACAACCTCCTTAGGTAATTTGTTCCAGGGCTTAACTACCCTGACAGTTAGGAAGTTTTTCCTAATGTCCAACCTAAAATGCTCTTGCTTCAATTTAAGCCCATTGCTTCTTGTCTTATCCTCAGAGGTTAAAGAGAACAATTTTTCTTCCTTGTAACAACCTTTTATGTACTTGAAAACTGTTATCACGTCCCCGTCCCCTCAAGTCTTCTCTTCTCCAGACTAAACAAATCCAGTTTTTTCAATCTTCCATCATAGGTCATGTTTTCTAGACCTTTAATCATTTTTGTTGCTCTTCTCTGGACTTTCTCCAATTTGTCCTCATCTTCCCTGAAATGTGGTTCTCAGAACTGGACATAATACTCCAGTTGAGGCCTTATCAGCTCAGAGTAAACTAGAAGAATTACTTCTCATATCTTGCTTACATCCCAGAATGATGTTTGCCCTTTTTGCAACAGTGTTGTTATACTGTTGATTCATAATTAGCTTGTGATCCACTATAACCGTGAGATCCCTTTCTGCAGTACTCCTTCGTAGGCAGTCATTTCCCATTTTGTATGTGTGCAATTTATTGTTCCTAAGTGGAGTGCTTGGCCTTTGTCCTTAATGAATTTCATCCTATTTACTTCAGACCATTTTCTCCCATTTGTCCAGATCATTTTGAATTTTAATCCTATCCTCCAAAGCACTTGCAACCCCTCCCAGCTTGGTATTGTCCACAAATTTTATAAGTGTACTCTCTATGCCATTAGCCCTGATGAAGATATTGAACAGAACTAAACCCAGGACTTTTCCCTGTGGGACTCCACTCGATATGCCCTTTCATCTGACTGTGAACCACTAATAACTACTCTCTGGGAACTGTTTTCCAACCAGTTATGTGGTTATATTTCCCTAGTTTGTTTATGAGAAGGTCATGCGAGACAGTACCAAAAGCCTTACTAAAGTCAAGATTTACCACATCTACCACTTCCCCACCTACCCACCACAAGGCTTTTTACCCTGTCAAAGAAAGCTATTAGGTTGGTTTGACATGAGTTGTTCTTGACAAATCCATGCTGACTCATATTTATCGCCTTATCTTCCAGGTGTTTGCAAATTGCTTTTGCATAATACCCCATAGACTGGCCCTTGTGTGAATAGCCCTATTGAGCTTCTGGCTTCAGTGGGAGTACTTAGCAAGCATTATTCAGCAAGAGGAAGGGTAGCAGAACTGGTTTCCAAGTTATTTGGAGTTTCAGGGTGCTTTTGTTGACTTGTCTTGTAATAATTTCATACATATTCAAAATGTTTCCCCAACAAGGCTTTACCAAAGGCATTAATAAATACTTAGAGACAGTGTATTGCTAGTAACTAGTTGTAATTACCTCTGCTAAGAGAAAGGTAACCAGTTCTCATGCTTCAGGATGACTGTAGCCAGGGATCAAGTAGGCCTGCGGCCTTTTCTATGTACACATTGCAGAGCTAGACATATGCATTGCAGATAGGTTTGGGTTGCCTCTGATGCATCAGTTGTAGAGGTAGAAATGTTGGAGGGTAGGGATAGAGTCCAGAGTGACCTAGACAAATTGGAGGATTGGGCCAAAAGAAATCTCATGAGGTTCAAGAAGGACAAGTGCAGAGTCCTGCACTTAGGACGGAAGAATCCCATGCACCACTACAGGCTGGGGACTAACTGGCTAAGCAGCAGTTCTGAAGAAAAGGGCCTGGGGATTACAGTGGATGAGAAGCTGGATATGAGTCAGCAGTGTGCCCTTGTTGCCAAGAAGGCTAACGGCATATTGGGCTGCATTAGTAGGAGCATTGCCAGCAGATCAAGGGAAGTGATTATTCCCCTCTATTCAGCACTGGTGAGGCCACATCTGGAGTATTGTGTCCACTACAGAAACGATGTAGACAAATTAGAAAGAGTCCAGCGAAGGGCAACGAAAATTATCAGGGCTGGGGCACATGACTTACGAGGAGAGCCTGAGGGAACTGGGCTGGTTTAATCTGCAGAAGAGATGAGTGAGGGGGGATTTGATAGCAGCCTTCAACTACCTGAAGGGGGGTTCCAAAGAGGATGGAGCTTGGTTGTTCTCAGTGGTGGCAGATGACAGAACAAGGAGCAATGGTCTCAAGTTGCAGTGGGGGAGGTCTAGGTTGGATATTAGAAAACACTATTTTACAGAAGGGTGGTGAAGCACTGGAATGGGTTACCTAGGGAGGGGGTGGAATCTCCATCCTTAGAGGTTTTTAAGGCCTGGCTTGATAAAGCCCTGGTTGGGATGATTTAGTTGGTGTTGGTCCTGCCTTGAGCAGGGGGTTGGACTAGATGACCTCCTGAGGTCTCTTCCAACTCTAATTGTCTATGATTCTATGAATTGTGCCTCAAAGCACTTAAGCATGTGCTTAACTTTAAACATATAAATAGTCCAGTTGTCATCAATGCTTCCTATATGCTCACAGTAAGCACATGCTTAAACACTTTGCCTGATCACTGCAGCACTTGATGGCCAAACAAGCTGATCTGATGTGTTAAGACCTCTGTGCCCATGTTTTAGGTCACTAAATATCTTTTGTAGCCTTATTTTTACCATCTGCTATGCTCTATATCAGTTGACCTGTTCTGTGGGAAACAGCGATAATTTCCCTCTTACAGATTGCTTAAGGAAAGGATAGAAGCAGTTAAGGAGATGAAACGGAAAGTGCAATCAAGTGTGTTGGAGGCGAACTAGAAAGTTTTCAGTAGTATTAACAGCAGCTTATTTCATAAACTGTCATACAGCATTTCCCCAATTACTCTGAAGTCAGCCTGCATAGGTATTAAAAGAAAACATTTAAAGGACCACTAGCTGCAATACACTAGAGAGAGAAAGTGCAGAAAATGAGACTGACAAGGAAGAAGCCTCCAAACTCTGTCAGATAAACTTGATGAAACTTTAATCAGATGATTTAAGAGACAGCATAAACCTTTGCATTTTGAGTTTGTTTTGTTTTGTTTTGTTTTAAACCAGTGTCTTAAATGAATCATCCTATTTGGAACCAGCTTGCTGTTAACATAGACATACACACACATGCACTTACAGGCATAGACACACATGCCCAGCCAAGATTCCTTCAGAATTGGTTTGATGTTGCGCAATTGAGTCAACCTCAGATTTCAGCAACATACTGGGATTTGCAGTACTTATTGGATTGAGGGAAATGTAATAATTTCAGAGCATGTGCCTTAAGATAGCATTAAGCCAATTCTCTACCTTCTTTCAGTCCATTAGACATAAAGTGGATGAGTAGCATTGGCTTGTGCTCCTTCTCAGCAGACTAAGTTGTGAGATATTTTTCACAGACAGTGATTCAGATTCTTCTTCCAGTAACAGCCCTGCAGCCCCATGCAACTTCAGTGGGCGTAGCTGAGAGTAGAATTTAGCCTGCTGTATCCTAGAATAATTAAAATAGGAGATAGAAAAGTCTGGTTGGGCCTGGTTTTTAAAAAGAGCCTTCACAGTTACCAGGCTAGCTGCACCACTGTCACTTCTTGGTCATCTTGAGTGCAGCCCCAACAGGTGTCAGGTCATGGACCCCCACCTCCCCGGGGTGGAACTCTGCAGTTCTCCACTCTCAGACTAGCACCTGGATTTACAGTCCCCTATGTGCCAACCATGACTAACTTAGCAGGTCCAATGGGGGCCAGATCGTGCGGAGTTTCTCTTCGGAAGCCTCCGACGGCATACATTTGCAGTGACACTGAGTCTCCAAAACAAGCCATGATTTATTTTTCCCATGATTTATTTTGCACAACACATAAAGAGGTGGATAACGAAGACTTTCACACATATTGCCTGACCTGAACTTAACCTTGCCATCCATAACTTGGGAGGATCTGGCTTATTTCCCATCTCTGAGTTGGGAGAAACAGCCTGTGCTGGTTGAAGCCTGGTCCCTCTCTCTGAGTGTCTCAGGCCTCTCACTGAAACATCCTGGCCAGTTTCTCTGACCACTTTCCCTTCCTTTCTGCCGGGTTTAGGTTTCCATTAACAGTCAAGTCTATTAGGTCATGTAATGCATCCCTTATTGCCAATGCAGGACTGCTCATCGAACTGTATTTCACACTGATTTGTCCGTTCCACTTTTAAGTGACTCTAACAACAGTAGGGTGACCAGACAGCAAGTGTGAAAAATCGAGACGGGGTGGGGGGTAATTGGCACCTATATAAGAAAAAGCCCCAAATATCAGGACTGTCCCTATAAAATCAGGACATCTGGTCACCTAAACAACAGGGACTTCAAAACTCTCTTATTGTATCTAACCATCAGGATTGTTTGCCAGTACCCCTGGTAACAATTCTTCTCCCTCTTCAGTGTTTGCAGCATTCAAAAACTTGTAGGCACTTATCAAATCCCCCGTTTAGTCTTTTTCTATGCCCATGTATGGTAACAAGTAACATATTCACTTCTCGTTCACATAATGCTTTTTGGCATACATTCCTAGATGCTTTCAAAATCCCCATCCAACATTTTCAGATGGGACTAGTGATTCTGGGTGCCTCAATTTTTGGCTGTTCAACTTGGGGCTCCTTATAGAGGTCTGATTTTCAAAGGCTTGATGCTTAGCACTTTCTACAAATTAGATCCCGTTAAGGTGTCTCAAGTTGGCCTTCAAAAGTTAAGGCTCCCCAAATCATTAGTCATGAATATTAGCTTTTCCTGGACATAACAACATAGGATTCATTATGCCATATAAGACCACTAGTCTGTCTAGTCAGGTAACTTGACTCTATCAGGGGTCTTAACCTAATGATTCATAAGAAGGAATGATATCCCCTTGTTTTTGTAAATTATCTAATAGCACAAGCCTATGTGGGGTGGGATCTCCTTTCTGAATCCCACAAGCAATCGATAAATGCTATGAAGAATGAGATTTGCTTTTTTCTCATAATTTTGGACAAACTTATTCTTTAGTTTTCATGAGTAGCATAACAGTGGGCTAAGGAGCGGCATTTTCCAATGTACATGCTTCAGTTCCCTTAGCAGACCATGGTGAGGCCTCCAAAACCCCCTTGACACGCTGAGAAGTTTCCAGTATTCCCTGCTGCCCTCCATACCCTAATTGCTGAATACTCCCACTACCATTAAGTGGCCTTGTCGTTCCCCTAGCAGTCTGTAAAAATCCACTACGAGCTAAATTCTCAGCTGGTATAAATTGGCATAGCTCCATCAGCTAAGGCTTTGGCTCCAGAATACATTCTCTTCTTAGCTGCCAAGTCTTCCTACTACCCTCATTCATATTAAGTGACTTGACCTCATGCCCAGCTAACCTCAACTCACAAAAATACTGACCCAGATTCCTCCCAAGGGTCATACCGTCCTAATTTCTTCTGACATCTCAAACCTCTGCAGCTCAGTTGTCAAACATTCCCAGTTTCCAGGTGTCTTCTACCTGGAAATCAGATGGCATCTTAAGGGTTAACCCACTCATTTGTTAAACTCTTTTTTTTAAAAGGGAGGGGAGGCACACTTGTATTTTCATATATAATCAAGGTCATTTCCCTTTGTTCACAAAGCTTTCCACACTACAGATGAAAGAATGTCATTACTGGATGGAAATCATGTTATCATACTACTTCCCTGCAAATATGTAAAAGACATGGTGCAAATCCCATTGCTCGTGAATTACATGGGCCGCAAACTGAACCTTCCAAAGCCCATGCATGCCCATTATACAGTTACCCTGTAGCCACAGCATTTTTCAGTGTTTTCAATCTAAAAGTATCAATGGGGATTATGATTTTCATAACACAGATGAAGTTGGTTCTTCACTGGAGGAGTTACTAATCCAGTTAGAATCTGACCTGAGATACAGTTAGGATCTCCAAAGCTAAGCAAGGACAGACTGAATGAATATTTGGATAGGAGACCTCCAAGGAATACCTAAGTGCAAAAGGAAATGACATTGGTGACTAACTAGGGGGCATTCCTGCTTCTGAGTCAATTCTGAACAAATACTCCAGCAGAGTGCTGAGAGTGTCATCTGTTGGGTGAGATGTGAAACTGACTTCTTGCCTTCATTAAAGACCGCAAAGGATGGTTTGAAGAGTAGAGGAGTTTCCCCCCATGTCATGCCCAGACTGCCAGCTGAGTGATTCTGACCCCACCTAAATTCTCCCTGTAGTTTCAGTTAGGTAATATTTTTCTTCCTGTCTAGTTCTAAATTGTCATGTAGATTTGCTGTGTGCTGTTAATAAGTGTCACCCCAGCAGTGGCTGCATTTCAGTGAGTGAACTGTGTAGTTCAATAAAATGGACAGTGCAAGGAGTATTTCCTCATCAAATGATGAATACTTTGGCACTGTTTCCTGTAGAAGGCGCGTGCTGCGTGGTACCCCACAGAAATACATCAGACATAAGGCAACTGAACTTGTGATGAGGTTGAGTGTGCCTTCTAAGAGGTGTGAATTCTCTCACTGCTGTTGAGACTCAGGAGAACTGAGGGTTTGCACCATAGGACACTCTCCATTGACCAGCAATACAGCACCAACTTCAGCCCACACTAAACTAGAAAACATTTATATTTTATCACCCATCTCTTAAATCCAGCTAATAGATAGACAAGTTGTTTAGATGCCTGGGTAAAGGAAAGGGACATGAAATAGCTACCAATCAAGGCATGAGAGAAATCCTTAAAGGGTCAGGATCGAATAAGCATAGAAAGACATCTTATATTTGGCTTTACTCTTTTAATTCTTTCAGTGCCAGGGAATTCATTCTGAGAGCACAAGTACAAAACGCATTTTGGAAAAAAGTTAGGAGCAAAGTAGAGATGGCTTGAAATCCTTTCAGGGTTTTTGGTGTTGAGGGTGTTTTTTTTTTAAGATGAGAAACCTAAGTGATTCAAACTGACATTGCCTAGCACTGAAATACTGCTCATTTTCAACTGACAATACATCGTCTCTCTTCGCTGCATTTGGCCTGACAAATGATAAACTGCAAAGCTACTTTTTTGTTTGTTTGTTTGTTTGACGCTGAACAGCATTCCCTCAACCCCAGCCCTACTGAACAATCTGAGTATGCAGCTGCAACCCTTGGATTCTACCTGGGTGCAGAGTTCTGCGTGAACCAGCAGAAGGAGCTCCAAGTCTGATCACGACTTGTGTAACTGTGTCCCTGTGCCTAGGGAAAAGCAGCGTGACTGCTGTGCCTGGAAATCTTTCCTTATCTATCGATTCTTCCCTTTGCATTTTGAATTCTGTTCACAGAGGCAGCCTGAGATTGCAGCATTCTTCTTTGGAAAGGAGCTTTGCTCATTTTTTCCGGTTAAATTGCAATGGAGTTATGCCTTTGCATATAAAAAAAATCCTTAAAAGACAATTTAGCACACTACTTGAAGTTCTGATGAGGGAGGAAACCAGCTCAGTTCAGATACAAATATATTAACCCTTCGTTCATTCTGAGAACTAGTCTTGTTCTGAGGTTCTGAATATGTTCTGGTAAGTGGGATTTTTTCCCCCACATCCAGTGTTTCACCATGCCCCAAAATACACCGATACCCGAAGAAAGGCCATTCTTGTGGCGTTTTTATCTGCTATTGGAGGTGGCATGTTGAAAACCTCACGAGAGAAGCTACTCTTGTGGGATTGCTGAATTTACTCTGCAGAGCACAAATACTCATATTTGCATGCACACAAATGCAAGGGCAAAATAGCACATGCCTCCATGTCTGTAGCTGTAGTAATTGCTTGCACAAGTTAGACATACAGTTTTGACAGTTTAACCCCTCTTTGCTTTCACCTGGTGCCCAGGGGAGCTGGAGCCAATTTGCCCCTCCTTCTATGCAAATTAGATCAGCCTCAGGACTTCTCTAATTTAGGTAAGCTGTCATGGTCATGGATCGCTGGAACACAGCATGATTTGGCCACATTCCCTCTTTCCCCGTCACACTTCATCTTCTGCCACTACGTGGAGTGAGCCACCAGGGATTATTATAGAGCTGGCTATGCTGGTTCGATACCAGGTGGGAATTTCCCCATGCCACAGGCATCTTCAGATGCTGAGCTAGAGTGTAGATGCCTGAGCAGTCTAATTGGAGGATGGAGGTATCCTGCTGTCTCTTATGATACCCTAGAGCCAAACCATTTAAGATTTGGCCGTGGCCCTCTCTCTCTAATGATGGGGCATCAAGCACTCAGTGGAACTGGCATTCTACTATGCAAGCATCTTACTCACGATTCACATATTTTGAGGTAGGAAAAATAAGCTTGTAAACATATGAGATTAGCAAATCTGATCAAGCATCCAAGAGCCTACCAAAGAGATGTAGGAACCAAATAGATTGTTGTTTTCAGCTTGACTTGGAACACATAACTGTGATGAAGTTGGTTAGGGGTACTAAGTCATGAATCATGCAGCAACTTTTGTCCATGCTAAAAATGAAAAAGGATGACTATACTTCCTGGATTGGATAGAGAGCAATATGAGTAGTAGTATTTGTTATCAGATAAAACAAATGGTCATTTAATTTCTTTGGAGAAATCAGTCCTATTTCCATATTCCTCGTCTCGAAGCACAATTCGAAGAAATCCAGGAAATGTTTCCATTCAGTCTCAAGTCTGGTTGGTTTTTAACCAGCCTTGATTGGTATTTACAATAACAAAGGGGAGTAAATTACTTCTCTTCCCTCTCCAGACATATTAAACTCTTAGCTTTTTATAATGGAAGAACCTATATAATGATGCACCAAGATTAAATGACTGGCAGCTTAGCTTCACAGAATAATGCAGTGCATTTTGTGAGAGTTTAATTCTTTGTCTGTAATTGCTTTGAACATATATCATGCCTCCCATCCCCGGATCCCAAAGCACTGGCACATGAAAGAGTGTGTTTGCTGATAGGTATTGCTGACAACATGCAGAGAATCGAATCTCTCGTATGCCAGTCACTGTGGTATCTAGGTGCTAATTGTAATATTTTGCCTTCTCTGGCACCTCCCACCTGCAGATCTCAAAGCATTTTACAAACATTAATTAATTTAGCTTCATAACCCTCATATGAGGAAGGTGGGTATTGTCCTCATTTTTCAGATGGGGAAACTGATCACAATAGGCTGGCCCACCACCTCCTACAGTATAACTCAGGGGAGCAGAAGATCTCCATAATATTCCCCCCACATTGTTTTATTGGGGGGCTGCCCTACCCACAGAATGAGTAGCAAGTTCTGCAGGCAACAGAGGGGATCTGCAGAAGGCCAGAACTTTCTGCATTTGCTTCAAAGCTCTGATGTTCCCTCTGCTCTCCCCTGCTTCCTGGCAGTGTAGCTTCCATTTTATCACACTGCCCAAGGACTTTGCTTAAGAAGGGAATTACCCTTCATGGATGGTCTCAGCAAGAAGGAAGTATAACCAGTGGCCATATTACCTTTCCCTGGTAATCTCCACAGGCATAGTGATGGTTGTCCTCTAAGCCCCACCATCATCAGTTCAGGGCTACCCACCCTCTACCTTCCCCACAACCACCCATTTGGATCCCAGTTCCATAGAGCATCGTCTGCAGGGTTCTGTGTCTTAAAGACAGTGGACCCCTTACCCCTTCTGCAGCAGAGGAGGCCCTCTCTGGCCCAGAGAGATTGTAATTTGCTCAGGGTCACATGGAAATTATGTGACAGAGCTAGTAATAGACACCAGGACTTCAGACTCACTGTATTATACTTCAGCCACAAAACCATCCTTTCTTTGGAATACCTCGCCTTGGAGATAGGACTGGGAAGTTAGCAGTCAGTGACTCTTATGAGATTCCCAGTACTTTCTGGTTTAGAAGCTGAAACCAGGCTGGTGAATTTAAAACAAGCCATTAGGGAAAAGTCCCACAGGACTTAGCAGAGGAAGCAATAACTTCTGCCTTTTGAAACCAACAAATGAAATTCTGTAGAAGAGGTACAGTTCTCTGCAGTGTAACAATTCTATAGACAAGACTTCACTTTTTCCGTAATAGAGTGATTTCTAGATAACCCTATCTAATGGTTCTATAGTGCTCGCTTGCTTAAATTATATAGGACTTTTCCATAAGAGAAAAGCAAAACTCCACCAAAACAAAGTAATTGATCTTTCTCAAATCTCTAGCTTGCTAGTTTAGGTTGCATTTGGCGTGAGGGTTTAAATTAGTTGCGAATTTCATCCCTAGAATTGCCTTCTACTGCTCGTGTCCCCATTGGTTGGGGCCTTGGTTTTTAAAGCTGTAGCAAGTAATATCATGAGTACGTTTTTTGACCCAACTGAACTCTGACTGACCTCTTTCTTTTTCCCTTCCCCACCATCAATGCAGGTGTCAGCTACTCCAGGTCGGTTCCTCCAGCCTATCCACCACCCCAGGATCCATTAAATCAGGGACAATACATGGTGACAGATGGCATATCCCAGTCCCAGGTCTTCGAGTTCACCGAACCCAAACGCAGCCAGTCACCATTCTGGCAAAATTTCAGCAGGTTAACGCCATTCAAAAAATAATACCTAGAGTGAGATGGAGAATTTTAAAATAAAAATTTTAAAAAATTAAAAATAAAAATAAATAAATAAAATTATATTTATAGATGGACCTTTTTTCGGAGAAGCACTGTTGCAATTAAAAATAATTATATATATACACACACATATATATATCTATCTATATATATATATATATATAGAAGGACCAAAAACTTTTTTGTTGTTGTTTTTGGGAAGCAAACTACTACTAGATACTAGGAAGCACCAATGACTTCTACTCATGGGCCCAATTTTATTTTATTTAATTGGTCAGACAACATCATTTTTTCTCTTCATTTTTTTTTTGTCCAACTTGTCATTGTCTCTCCAGGACGATTTCTTGCTCGTTGTCAGTTTGTCACCGAAGTTCCTTACAGGCCACATTGGTGTATATTTTATTTTATTTATGCCTTTTATTTTTCTATTTTAGAGGTGAGGAAGATCTCTGGTCCCTTCTCCCTTTGCTCCCCCCACCCCTTGACTGTCCCCAGACGACTTTTTTCAATGAACAGCATTTTCCCCCAGCATTCTCTGTTCTGAGTCGTTTCAGTCTGGGTGTGCTCTGTTGTGCACTGTGATTTGCTGCTCAGTACTTCTATTGCTTAACTGTTTTTATAGGTGTTCTTGGGCCGGGGGGGGGTGTAAACAAATAAAAGGGGGGAACAGATCTTTATTATGTGAGAGATGAGTTCTATTCAACTGATTTGTTGCATCTTTAAACTGTGTTTCATTT
Organism: Chelonoidis abingdonii; assembly: GCF_003597395.2. Taxonomy (NCBI): domain Eukaryota; kingdom Metazoa; phylum Chordata; order Testudines; family Testudinidae; genus Chelonoidis; species Chelonoidis abingdonii. The sequence goes on from NC_133776.1 coordinate 84,054,069, forward strand.
CAATGCTGTGTGTTTCAATCACACTTGCCCTTCCCAGTAATGTCAAAAGAGAACAATGGGGGCTTGTTTTGTATTTTATTTTATTTTATTTTATTTATTTTCTCCGGAGATTTTTTTTAGCTGAGAAATTACCCTGTGAGATGTCCAGTACTAGCTTTTTCCTACATAAAGATGACAGATGTTTTAAAATTGGTTGATGGCTTCATGTCCTGCATTCTAGGTAGAGAAAATATAGTTATTGAACACAGACAAAATGGCCAGTTTTCTTTATGCAGGAAATAGCTCAGAGGACCCATTTCCCTCTCCCCCCCCCCCCCACCCCACCCCCACACACAAGCAGCATCACTGTTGTGAACCATTGATTACAGTTTACAGGAGCAACGCTCCTAGATGTAACAGCCATTGCTGTACTTGCTTTCTGGTCTGTTACATTTTATTTGCCTTGAGCCCCAAACATTCGCTGACAATGATGACCTATTAGGTTAAGGATCATTGCTTAAGTAATCAAAAACATTGACTCAACATTTAATGCCTCCAACCTGTGGAAGAGGTTGGAGATTGCCTTTCAGAACAGATTGCACTGAAATCAGTGTCTGAGAAGTCTTGCCATGTGACCAGGACTACATCTCCAAATGTAGATCAGCAATCAGACTAGTCTAAACTGCAGCAATGGTTCAGCAAACTTGCACCATTGTCAATAGGCTGCACAGTAATTAGTTAACCTCTCTGTGTCTCTTTCTCTCTCTCACTCTGTATTCAGAGCTGCATTTTAAATGATGCCTCCTACAATTTCACCCTCAGATTTTAACCCTCAAACACATTAGTTTGCATATACAGAAGCCTGCAGTTCGGCTCACAAAACAGATCATTGCACTCACAAATACCTTTTTGCTTGGGCAGATGTGGACATTTTGCTCACATAAAAAGGTGTACGTGAAAATTGTGCAGGTGCTGTTCTGTAGGCTCCTTTGAAAACGTGGGGCGAAATGATCCAAACTCTAATTTGTATTGACTCTTTTCTTTTGAATCTTATCTGCCATCCAAGCAAATCAGGCTAGCTACCGGTACGGAGAAATACATGGTGCGGGGCACAGATTTAATTTTTCACCTGAAAAATAAGAACCTGTGAAGACCACCAGTGAATTATTTCAATATTTCCATGCAGTTTATTCTCTAGTAGGGCTAGAGCAAGCACTGAGATAAAGGCACCATGCCATGTTATAAGGACGTGACCATATTTCCTATCTAAAGCACAAAGATTATCTCAGCACTTTCTTTGCTACTTGACAAAATACAAATAAGCAGAAAAGAAAGTCTAGTATTTTAAAGAGAGGAAGGCTGCCCCCGATACGTAAATGATATACAGTAGGCAAGAAAAGAAAAAGTCAAATCAGGAGGCAAACCAATTTTTTTTACCACAAACATTTTTTAAATACTCATTTGTATTTCTGCATTTTTTTATGGTTAACAGCTCAGATTTTAATACAGAATATGTGGCAATTATTATTTTTGTTTGTTTAATAGGATGGGTGTTTAGAGAAGTGAATGAGATGATTCCTCAAAAGTTGTAACATAAAGGATGAAACAAAACTTCTTACAATTTCTGAATGGCTGGAGAGAGAGACACAGAGAGAGAAAGATTAGCGCCTCCGTGTCAATATGATGAAAATAACACCTGTACCTTTGCCTTTTTAATTGCTTAGGGGAGAAAAGTAACAAGCATATTAGTTAAGCCTGTTCATTTACTGTTTTATGCCTCTGAGAGTGAGAATGAAACCTCCATTATTTTTATGAGAAGATGCTTCCTTAATATTCAGCACTAGAAAAAAGAAACAACATGGCCACCCCATTATTTGCATCATAAATCAAGATTCCCTTGATCTGACAAGGCCACTTGTTGGACTCACAGCTTTTTGCTTACATGCAAAACCAAAACAAAATAGCTTTGCTAACTTTAAACTACCTGCACCAAAGCCAAGCAGCAGGTAAAGCAGATGCAGGCCCATGTTCCAGAGCAAAGCGAGGTTGGCCTTCAATCATGGCATTCAAGAAAGCTCTTCCCATCCATAAGTTGCCAAGGTGCTGCAAGAAATGAAGCATTAATAGAAAGATGAACCAGCAATGGGTCCCGCTTTTACTTACTTATTAATTATGGAATAGAGAGCTGGGTTGGGCAGCCTTGTATACTTGAAAGCTCCAGAAACACTTTAGCTCTGATCAAATTGGGGGCGATTTTTGACTTAGCATATTATATAGATTTTCATTTCAATGCCAGACAAGAGGAACCCACATACCGTTCCATGGGCAATAGAACAAGAGAGTTGTAACAGACTTAGATGTACACAGAATTTCTCCAGCTGAAACTATATATATATATAATATAAAAAACCTCCTCTTCCATAGATAAATGATGCGCATTACCCCTTGACCTAGCAGAGGATGTAAGTTCAAGACTTTTGCCTCCCCTCTCCCCGCTCCAAAAGATAAAACAAGAACCAACCTAGGTGCATCTAACAGTTGTAAATAGAAAATAATACATAGAAAAATATATTTGAAATCTGTTTCAGTTCTTGGATGGGCACTAGCCATCCACTGCAATGTTGATAGTACACTGTGGTGCTTTGGGTTTCTGGTTTTGTTCTCTTTATGCTCTGTCATTTTTTCATTGCAGCTACATTTCAGGGAACATGTATATTTAGTAGCTTTTGTAAGTTCTGCATGGCATCACCAAGCTTATTTTTCCTTGAGAAGATCAAAAGAGTCCAGAGGAGTTTAAAGGCACTATGATGATGCGGACTTGTAGCAGAGAATAAAAAAAAACAATCAAGGTTTTTAAAATACAAGTTTGAAGCCAAATACTGATATTTTAGTGCTTTTGAGGTTTTAACAGTATGGGTAAAAAAATGGATTTTGGTAACCCAGCTGATCCACACTTGCCAGTTTTATTATTTTGTTTATATTGAACTGTTTGACTCTGTCAAACAAGTGTCTAAGTTGTGTGTATAAAACAAAACAAAAAAAAGTGTTGAAAAAAAGTGTTGTAAAAACACTGAGCCTTATGAAAATATTTATGGAGTTAAATAAAAAGAAATGAAAAGGCACCTGAAGGCATTTTTAAATCATTTTCCTCGCAGAGTGGTCTTACTCTTTTCCCCAAAGATGTGCAAGAATTGTCTGGATGGGGGGCTGGTTTATCAGCAAAGCAGCCAGTAAGCAATTCATATAGAGCCAGAAAAGGGGTTGGAGTGTCTCCGGAAAAATAACCAGCAGAGAATCCTGTGGCACCTTATAGACTAACAGACGTTTTGGAGCGTGAGCTTTCGTGGGTGAATACCCACATAACCCACACTCCTTGCCCATATTCTCCACTGAACTGAGCTGAAACAATTGATTAAGGAGGAGAGATTCAATTCTTACAAAATACTGGATTTCAAGTCTGATTCTGCATTAAGTAGAGTTTAGGGGGAGTCTTTCCCAGAAACATTGTTTTAAATGAAGGTTTTGATTACTAAATTCTGGTCAACTTTAAACAAAAAAGAAAGGCCACAAAATTCACCCAACAGACATCAAGTTGCTGATACATTGGTGTTAACATAAGAAAAATCCCTGAGAATATTGATAGTATAGCACGGGCAGTATTTTTCTGAGCAAGAAGCCAGTGCCTCTGTCCTTCCCTGTCCCTCTTCTCCCCTGCTACCTCCCCCCACAAATCCATTACAAATGTTGGCTCAAAAAAATGTGACCACATTCTCAACTTGGTCTTCCCTGGAAGTGAAAGGAGATGGTGACCCTCAAGAAGAAACAGGAAGTCACACAGTGCGCACTCCAGAGACACCCTGATGTTTCTCAGGGGAAGACAAGAGGCCTGAATTAGTATCAAAAATTTGTTTGCAGTTAAGACAACTCTAATTATTTAACCCTTGTGTTCAGATCAGTTAGCAATCCCTGTACTGATACCACCTTATCTAGAATGTATAGAGACAACACTGTAAGTGCCCAGAAGCGGCTGCATCCAAACAGATACCAATCTCAACAAATAACTCTCTCTCTCTGTTTCCCCTTTCACTCTCTGTATTCTGGATGCTTTCCTGGGTGAGTGGTTGTCAGCATGCTAGCATGGTGAGGGACTGGAGGATCAGCCCACTCATGCTGGCAAACCAATCAGCAAGGGAAATAAAAAAGAAAAGGAGAAATCATCAGGGCTACATGAATTACAGAGAGAATGCTGCAGCATTGCAAGCAGAGTGTTTATTCCAGAGTCTGTGTGGGCTAAGAAGTGAGATCAATGGAATAAAACATCACAGATTTGCCATTTCCTTCTCTTCCATTAATACACTGAAAAAGCTTTATTGTATTGTATACATTTTGTTTGCAGTGACGATACTGATGATTCTTCTATTACAGTGACTTTATTTCTGTTATAACAAATGATTGATATGGATTGGACCTAGGGTGGTGTTTTGTTTTGACTTGAGGATGTTGGTGAAATAGCTGTTTATTGCTGTTGCTTTTAAAAGTACATGATTTTTAACCTAATTGTCCCTTTAATTTTCTGTTTTCTGGTTGGCTTAGTGGACAGAGCCAATCGGAGACTGGTTCAGCCATTAGCATACAGGTTTTATGTAGGTACAAGTTTTATTCATTTTTGTTTTCTTGGTCTTTCTTCGAACAGCAGGTATTCAGACGAGTTACCATGGGCTTCAGACATCCAGCATTCACAGATTGCCATGGACTTCATTTGGTATAGCAGAAGAGAGGCCAAATTTTAAACTGTTTCACGTCTTGGGCTACTCCACTGGGTCATATTTTCTTCTCATATACTACTCAGAGTAGCTTCCTGATTTTAGTGCTTATTTTACCAACGTACATTGGTGCAGCAGGCCCTGATTCAGCACTTCATTTAAGCACATGCTTAACTTTAAGCATGTGATTAAGTCCATCACTCTTCACCATAGCACTTAAACATGTCAATAAGTGCTGTGCTGAATTGGGATTTATTTTTGCTCAACATTAAACACATGCTGAAGTGCTTTGCTGAATCAGAGCCTAAATAGTGAAATCATGGACATTAGAGAAGTGACCTGAAAATGACTTTGTCTCAATTAGTTATGTCTGGTTTGGTTGTTCATATTACATCTGCTAACTGCAGCATTACCCTAGCTGCATGTCTGTGAACTGCAATGTTAGGCAATATACATGCCGAAAACATCATATACCCATCACCTCGAGTGGCAGGTGCCAGGCATCTGGGCAACATAGTCTCTAAAATATGGAGGCTAAGGGATGCACAAGTTAGTACCTGAAATGATACAATGCCGAACCAGCATACTGTACATCAGAGTGATTCATGTTTTAGCAATGCATACATGGTTGTGGAATACAGTACAAGTGCTTTTAGCAAGCGTTCTTTGCATCTGACTAGTGAAGCTGGACTGTAGGTGCAGGCACAACCGAGTGACAAGAAGACCCTATTCTTCTGTACCGAACCAGCGCCAGCCTTTGCATCTACAGTACTGGTTTAGCATCCTCCAATTCAAAACAATGTGTGCACATGTACTATCTATGCAGGATTACTCCAGATAGAAGTTGAATTGCGTGTTGGAGGGGTTTTTTTCCTTAAATTTGTTGTTAAGTATTTGCCTCATTTTTCCACCTCTCAGGATCAAATTCATCCCTTGCACAATTCCTCCTCGTTCTGCAGCTGAAATAGCTCCAGTGCATGCAATGACCATAAAGCTGCTGAGCTCTTGAGAATGGGTGATTAACTATTGCTAATGCTGGATAGGATGGTCCCTACTACTGTTCTGAAATGTTCTCACCCCAAGATCATCACTAAGAATGTGGCTCCGTCTCCAGTTTGTTCCCTTCCCCAAAACATTTGGCTTCTCCTTTTCCCACCAAAGCTGGCAGGAAATCTAAATCCAGTCGCATCATGTGCTTCTTTTGATTGCTTTGGACATTTAACTTTTTCACCTTCTAATATTGCTTACAACAACAGCAATGACAAAAATCTGTAAGACAAGAACACTGTGTTTGTTTTAATTTTTCATAAAGGAGGGCATATAAAAAATTAATCTTTTGCTGGAGCAAAAGCTTCATAAGTGCCCCGAGAGGCGCTCTAAACATGGACATGTGAATCTGACACAGACCTCATCCCCTGCCACTCTATCTCTTCACCTGCCCTCCAGCCAGAAAGGAGAATTGTTAACAGGGTTTGGGGAAAGGAGGAAAAAAGGGTACTTGCCGATGCCACTAATTCTTTATATATAGTCCCCATTTCTGTAGTATCTGAACACCTCCCCGGGGATAAGATTGTAAGTAGAGAGAATCTGTCTGCTGCCTCAATTTTACAGATGGGGAGCTGAGGTTCAGAAGGACAGATTTTCAAAGGTATTTTGGCTCCTAAAGATTCAGATAAGTGCCTAGTGAGACTTTTCAAAAGTGCCTGGGTGTCTAAGGGTTTCAGTGGGAATTAGGCAGCTAGACTTCTTTGAAAATCCCTCTTGGGTGCCTAGCTGCATCTTTAGGCACCAAAATAGTTTTGAATATCTGGCCCTGAGAGACTAAGTGATTTGACCAAGGTCACACGGTAAATCTGTGGCGGACCATAGAATTGCAAATTGAACCTTGGTGTTAGTTCCAAGCTAGCATCTTAGAGACTGGGTTATCCTTCCTCCCATATTGGTGGGGTGATCACTCCTTGCTGGAAGTTTGTTGGTATATTTTAAATCTTTTTTGGGTCGGTTTGCTTTTATAAACGCTGAGAAGCATAACTTCGTCAGACCAGACTGGGATCCTTACTGGTTTGGGAAATGGAAATTTGAGCAATCCAATCTTTGGAGCAAAAAGTGATTGTGTAATGTGTAAGCAAACCTGATCTGCAACACTGAAGTTCATGGGAAATTTGTCATGCACTTCAGTGGGTGTGGGATCAGGCCCATAGCAAAGCTTGTTTGAAGCAGCCATGCGCAAGGGATTAGCAAAACGTTACTGTATGATGGCAGAGTTGGGCTGTCTGAACAGTGTGTTACACCAGGAGCAGGTTCTTAAAGCAGTGGGACTGTTCACACACTTAGGTTGCTGATGTGAATAAGGGAAGCAGAATCAAGCTCATGATTGAGGCTGGGCCAGATTCTGCTCTCAGTTATGAATTCAGAGCAGCTCTGTTGACTTAAGTGAAGTTACTCCAGATTTACACCAGGTATAACTGAGAGCAGAATTTGACCCATGAGAGTTCTCCAATGATTGGAGCAAAATTGATCTAGTAAATGCTTGACGATAGTTTAGAGTATCACTTAACACTGGATCTCTCCTACTGAAGACAGAATCCAAAGTACAGGTTTTACTCATATTGGTACTGCTAGGATGGGTTGCTGCTGTATTATGTTCACTGCAAAAAAAATTTTTCTCAATCTTGATGAGAGCAGTAGCTTTTAAGGAACTAGCCATTTGATGAACAGAAAGCGGCTGCTTTTGTTGCCCTGGAAGGCCCTTTGTCACAAGGTTATTGCCTAACCCGAAATGTGAGAAATGTCCTTTTTCAATGAATGACAGTGTTTTAAGGAGAGATTCACTGAGCTGTAACATTCCAATCATTCTAATATGCAGTACAGTGCTCACTGACCTAGACATTTGATGGCTTTTCTCTCCCATCCTGTGCCAGTCCTGAGTAGATAAGGACTAGGTAGCAGGTATTTTAGTACCCCTGGAAATGGCTTTCCAAGTACTAGTTTTATTAGCCTTTTATCTTCTGTTTCAAAGCAGGGTAAATGTGAGAGATGGGCATGTAGCTGCAAAAGCTTAAATTTGCTACATTTTAATTGCAGACTGAAAACCACTTTTCTGCCAACAGCAAGAATGGCCTTAGGACATGAGGCACATTCTGAGCAATAGATTGGGGACAAACACATACAACAAAAAAGCTCTAATCCAGGGGAGGACAAATTACGGCCTGCAGGCTGGTTCTGGCCCATCAGGGCTTTCAGTTCGGCCTGCGGGATTGCCAGCCCCATGGCGTAGTGGGGCTAAGGCAGACTCCCTGCCTGCCCTGGCCCCGTGCCACTCCTGGAAGCGGCCAGCATCACGTCCCTGGGACAGCGGGGGGACAGAGGGCTCTGTGTGCTGCCCTCACTTGCCGACACTGCCCCCCGCAGCTCCCATTGGCTGAGAAAGGGAACCGTGGCCAATGGGAGCTTCGGAGGTGGTACTCCCAGACAAGGACAGTGCACGGTGGAGCTGCCTGTCCCACCCTGCCCCCAGGAGCCACTGCTGGACATGCTGGCCAGGGAGTGGCATGGGGACAGGGCCTGCCTTAGCCCCAGTGCATGCCGCTGCCACCCCGGAGCTGCTCGAGGTAAGCGGTGCCAGGCTGCAGCCCATACCCTGCAACTCTCCTGCATGCTGCACCTCTGCCCTGAGCCCCCTCCTGCACTCCACAGCCCTCCCGCACCCCAACCCCTTGCACTGAGCCCCTCCTGCACCTCAACCCCTTGCCCTCAACCCCTTTCTACACACCACACCCCAACCCCCTGCCCCAGCCCAACATTCATGGCTCTGCATACAATTTCCCCACCCAGATGTGGCCCCTGGGCCAAAAAGTTTGCCCACCTCTGCCCTAGTCAAAGGAAGTGCAGTTTCACAAGAGCTCTCTGTCGTCACATCTGGTGTGTAAATAACAAGCCAAATTCTCTGCTGTCTAAAATGGGCACAGCTCTACTGAGCTCCAGGAAGATCTGCTTATTTAAACCAGTAGAGAATGTGGCCCAATGAGCCTGATTCTGAGCTTGTTTATACTACACTCTTGTAAATTACTAGAAACGCCTTTAGGTCAATGCTGTGTCAAACCAGTATAGATGTGAGATCAGAATTAGGGCCAGATTTGGGATCAAATCCCCAGGTCTGGCTGAGTGGCACTCAGCACAGGGCCTGAAAGGGCAGAGGCAAAGCTGGCTTTAAGGAAACTTTCCAATCCTTGACTGACAGGTTTAGCCTCTGGTGTAATTTAGGGCAGCGTAAGGACTGCTCTGAGTTGTGCCAGCAGGAATGATCTCCTAGAGACTGTCCCATTGACTAGGGTAACCAGAGGTATTCCCTCCACTCTGAAATGTACCCAATACTGAGTGAGGCCAGCATCAGGTGGCATAGAGCCACTCACAAATTCTGACATCCGGGGTAGCATACCCCAGCTGGAAGGCCACGGATCTAGCCTATAAGGAGTGCTATATGGGAGTATGTCTGTGTTATTTTGTCCTGGTGTGCATACACAGCTGCACAACTCCGAATTTATACCTGTGCAAAATGAGTATAAAGTGAGCATAGAACACTCAGGTGCCAATGAGGGGGACAATTTTGATTTGGTAACATTTAAGTGTTTGTATTTTAGAAGACCTGAATAAGTTTCAACTATGGGAAATAATCTGGTTCTGACACTGTGAGTGGTTTGTGACATAACTAAAATGGGAGGGTAACAAAATCTGTATGCCACAGGAAAAGGTAGGAATCCAGATTCTGGTCTCATGGCAAAACTCCCGCTGGCTGCAGTGGGATTAGGATTTGGCTCATTGGAAGAAGTGAAGTTTCACCTCCTTTGCTGCCTCAGGTAAAAATCAGAACAAAACAAGCTGCACAGAGAGACAGACAAGTGGAGAGGGCATCATAAACTGAGTAAAAGCTGAGGAAAGACACAAGCAGGGAATTCAAAAGGAGACTGGCTAAGCCAGAAGAATAACAGATGCATAAGGAAAGTCTAAAGAGGTCAAAGGGAATAGTGAACTACCCTTTTGGTAGGCAAGCTCCTGCTGTCAGACACTGTGGGCCTGATTCTGATCTCCCATTGCTGAAAAATCAGCAGAAATTCTAGTGCTGGAAACTGAGTTGTATCAATATAAAACTAGTGTAAAGTGAGCTTGGAACTGACTCTGAAGCACTGCTCCCTATTGCAGCTTCTGCAGGCAACTCTTTGCACAAATCTCACATTGACGTCAATGGAAGTTCTACATGTGGGACACATGTGGAAAGTGCCAGAGAGATCTGCAGTTAGTGCAGGGAAGTGGTCATCCAGGCTCCTTGCCTCTATTGCCAGCCCTGCAGGCAAATCACCGAATGCCTCATTTTCAGAGGTGTTAAATGACCATAGCTTCCACTTACTTCACTAGGTGTTGTGAGTACTCCACTCGCCCGCCAATCAGGCCATGAATTCTTTTGTGCCTCAGTTAATATCTATTATAGAGGGGCGGGGAGAAGATTATAACAATACCTACCGGTACTTACTGGGAGAGTTTTGCTGTCCAATCAAATTTAACCCTGGATATACCAATATTCAGGGCACACTGAAATACTCTGGATTTGCTGGTTGGAGGGCCCACTTGTTTCCCCTGGCCTCTGCAGAGAGACAGGGGAGATGTAAGAACTGGCTGAAGTACTGGGATGTCTTTATTTGTATTTTGAGCTGATGCTCGTGAGAAGGCATGAGCTGACTGAAATTGGTATTGCTTTTGTAATTTTAAATAATTGACAGGGTGCTTGGAATCTGTGTAATGGGCACTTTCCATTGTTCTGCATCAAAAGAAAACAAATTTTGTATACACAAGAATTTTGCCAAATCAAGACCAACAGAAATATCTTCCTGGGTTATTTTTATGCCAATGGAAACAGATGTTTTTAAGCAAACGATCATTTCCCTGAAGTGTTTTCACCCAAACATTGCAGCACTGAGACCCTTAAAGTGAATGTAAATAAACCCCAAACTGAAACTGAGCTCTCTGTATTTATCCGCTGTACGTCAAACTGTATTTATTAATCTTTGATTTAGTAATCATCAGGGTGGATTTGTAAGAACCTCTGATCTCTATTTGTGATTCTACTGCATGGTGTAACCTAAGGACAGAATTCGCTTGTCACAGCTACATGGCTGTTCTCAATTCCTTTTGAGAATTTTGCCAAAGCTCTGGAGATAAGATCCACTGTGCAGCTTTGAGAGACACAATTTACTCTTCAGGGAGCTTTAGGCCCCAATCCAGTCAAGTTTTAAGCATGCACTTAACTTTATGCATGTTGTGTAGGTCCACTGAAGGCAACAGGAACTACTAGTGTAAAGTTAATCAAGTGTGTAAGTCCTTGCACAATCAAATCCTTGCCTCCCCATGATGCACACAACCCCCCAAGAGTGAGTGGTCTGTGTCACTTTGCTATTCACGTACATTCCTTTGGCTTTTCTGGTGTCCTCATTTTCTCTTTTCATTAATATTTTCAGGCTTAAAACTGCAGTCCTGCCCCCTTTTTTATCATATGTTTTTCTTCAGCCTCTTTTCTATTCTGAAATGATTGTTTTCTGTGCTGTAGATGCCCAAGGGCATGTGTACACAGCCTGCGTGATGCTGTCCCACTGCACAAATAAAACTCCCTTTTGGCTAGTGATTTTAGATAGGGACATTTTTGAGATTGGTTAATAGTATTGTAAAGACATTTTAATTTCGAATACCAAACCTTCTCAACAGTGGTGCGAGGTTAGTGAAAGAATAATCTTTAGTATTTGTACTGGGGCAGTGCCCACACCGCCCCATCATGGACCCGATCCCATTGTGCTTGGTGCTGTACAAATACATCAATCAGTTCAAGGTGAACACAGAGAGAAAACTGACTTCCTTCTGTCCACTGAGAAACCTGTGCTCACATGGAAGCCGATCCTAATGGCCAGCACATTCTCAGATCCCAGGGAAATTCCTTCATATTCATTACACTACATTATTCAGCCAGCTGTTAAAATGTCAGCGACAGATCAGTCTCTCTGGTGACCATTAATAATAGGCCTCATTATATTTGTTAATTTTGACAGTGATACAAACAGTGATAGGGAGTGACTGATAGCAGAGGCGTAGAGGCTCCCTCCACTCTGCTCCCAGGGTAAATAGAGCCAGCACAGCGTACTTGTGCTTTTTCTTTCACTTTGATTTCTGCTTCCTCACTGCTCTGCTTATGGGGCAAGAGTTAACTGCTGATGGCAGAAGTTGCCCAGTGAACATCATTTGCAGTGCACAACAAGTTCCACTGGTCCTACAAAACCCAAGAGCTACACTGCATATTTTTGAATCTTTACTGGTTCCTCATTTATTATAATTAATGTTTTTCCTCTCCCACATCTCTCTCAGAAATAGTACTGGAGAGTTGTTCTCATTAGGCGAAGTCCCCCTGAAGGCAGGCTGGGTGAGGGTCTGAGGTGAGTGCACGAAAGGCCTAATCCAAGGCTCACTCAAATGGGAATCTTTTGACAGACTTCAGTGACTTTGGATCAGGCCCTGTCATAAGCATAAATCCCAATTCTGAACCTTAGCGTCCAAAATGTGGGTGCCTAGCATAAATTCCTCTAAGCTTAATTACCAGCTTAGATCTGATAGCGCTGCCACCAGCCAGATTTTCAGTCTCTGGCGCCCTCTGGTCTCCCCAAACCTTCCCTGGGGGACCGCAAGACTCAGATGCCCTGAGTCTTACAACAAAGGGAAATAACCCCCTCCCCTTGTCTCCTCTTTATTTCCTCCACGGCTTCCCGCCCTGGGTACACTAGGAGATACCGTTTCAAGTCCTTGAAATGCAAACACAGAGAGATCAAGTTTTTTCACCCTCAGTCAGAGTTCCTGCAAAGGTAAGCTTTGCAACTCTGACACAAAGAGATTTTCCCTTCCCCCCTGTTTCCTTCCTCCCCACCAATTCCCTGGTGAGTTCTAACTAGGAAAAAATCCAACAGGTCTTAAAAAGAAAGCTTTATATAAAAAGAAAGAAANAAAAAGGAATACAAATTAAACATTCCAGCAAACTACACACATGTAAATACAAAAACAATATAAAAACGTATTGTCTTCTACCTTATGTACTTACACTTGGAAACAGAAGATTAGAAAATCTTGAAGAGAGACAGTTCACTCTCAAAGCCGAGAGCAACAGAACAGAGAGACAGACAAAAGACACACACCCGAAAATTCCCTCCATGCGATTTGAAAAATCCGGTTTCCTGATTGGTCCTCTGGTCAGGTGTTTGGTTCCCTTTGTTAACCCTTTACAGGTAGAAGAAACATTAACCCTTAGCTATCTGTTTATGACAGGCCCTAAATCTCTTATCTTTTTATTATAACCTCTGGTATCTATTTTTGAATCCTCTGCACAGTATATCTCAAAGGTAATATTCTCCTGTCAGAGGATCATGGTGGAGCTCTCTCTAGTTACTCACCTGGCCCTCATCAGTGTAGTGGCCGAGCCCACCTAGTGGCAGGCCTCTGCTCCAGGATGCCACCCTGGCTACATCCCTAAAATCAGGGATCCAGTCCAGTTTCACATCACAGGTAAGTGGGGAGCTCAGTCTGTGCCCATAAAAGCACCATTCAGCTGAGTTGAGTAGGAAGCAGCTACCGGGAACTGAGCAGGTCAGGACTGAGAGATATGGGAAGAACTGCATGCAGAGTGAGAGCTTGGGACATGCCTTCACAGCAGCTTTGTCCACTATGCCTGTCTCTTTCCAGTGCTATCAGGGCAATTTTCTGGGCACTAAGGGTAAAATCCTGGCCCCACTGAACTTAATGAGAGTTTTGCTATTGATTTCAATGGGCCAGGATTTCACCTTAAATTTACCCACGTGTCATTAGCAAACGGGAGATAAGATCTCACTGAAATAGTAGTTGCAAGAGACCCATTTATTTCAATGTGAATTCACCACTTATTAAACCCACATTTGATTCTCCAGGTAATATTGTTATTTAGGCAGCAACAAAGCTACCTTGGAGCAGGGGCATTTCAAAAGTGGCTTTTCTAGGCTACAAAAATAATTTTATTAAAGGAAAATTAAAGCTACATCCAGTGAGATGAGGATAACGGGATATGAAATGGCAACAAGATGAAACCACGACAAACCGGTGGGGAAATAAGCTTCATTCCCAAGTTCATTACATAACAGCCAAGAGTTCAGTGTGTTTGAGAACCAGAGAGAAAGGGTGGGTTGGGAAATTTCCCTGTTGTGCTTGAGTAGGAACTAACAGAAACACCCGGGCGGCTGCAAAGTGAATTTTAGTTAAAATAAAAATAAGGGCTAGATTGTGCAGTTCTTATTCACACATAATCCCATTGCCTTGGGTCACTACACTAGTGAGCACTTACACAAGTCGTCCCATTGATTCGAACCCTTCCTCACTCAGATGAGTAGTGGCCGTGACTTCAATGTAGCTACTCAGATTAGTGGGTGTTCACCCACTTGAGTAAGAGTTGCACAGTCTACCCATAAATTATCAGTTTAATGAGCTGTTTTCTATTGTCTGAAAGACTTTAGGTCCTCTTTGAAAATTAAACTGATGTGAGATCTAGAAACTGGCAGAAAAATTACCTGAATTCCTCAAAACAGAAAGTGGTGGCTAAACAATTGAAATAATTAATGTTAAAAAGTAAAAAAGTCACCTCTCAAGCGTATCAACCCGTATGCCAAATTTTAGCACAGAGTATTGAACTATTGTGAACTATTTTAAACCTGGAACAATGGGATTTAACATGAGGAGATGGGGCTGCAATCACAGGTGTGGTACTTTCTTCCTAACTTCTTTAGCCTATTTCCTTATTTATTGATTCACTTGTTCCCACTCCCAGGCCTACCAGATCCCATTAGACCTGTTATCTGAAGATGGATGGTGAAATGGTATGGGTCCATGGTTAGTGACGCTCAGTGGTTCCCCTTTCCAATGTAATCAATTTACAGATAAAAGGATGTCTTTTTCCTGAATGCTGCCTGGACTGGAGAGTCAAGTTGTGGGGCAACTTATGACTTGTCCTCACCAATAATAAATGTTCTGAAAGCAAAATTATGCCCTCGGTGAGATTTGTGCAGCTGCAATGCCTTGCATTAGTTTGCACAGCCGTAACTGATCAGAACATAGTAAATAGCTCTGTTGTTACTTCATGAGTCAGAATCAGGCCCACTGACAGCAATTCCAGCCCCCAGAGCCAAGGGCGTCCCTAGGGAGGTACAGAGCCTGGGGGCAGTCGCACACATCTAGGAGCCCTGCGGCTCACCTGGGCAATTTAAAAGGGCTCAGGGCTCCCAACAGCCGCGACAGCAACAGCAGCTGGGGGCCCTTTTAAATCACCCAGGCACCTGGCTAATTGCCCCCTTTGTCTCACCCCCATTGGCGGGCCTGGTTGGAATAGACTCCAACTCACTCTCCCATAATGCTTCAGGCTCTGCAGAGCTAACCTGAATAAAATGCAGTAAAATTAAGTTTGGTCATCAAAGTGAGCAGATGTGAATTTGACCATTGGTCTGCTGAGCGAGATGATGCCAGTTTTCCAAGTCACATTTCAGAATTATCCTTTTAACTTAAAGAGCAGGTTGAGTCCTGGCTGCAAGATGACAGACTGACCGCTAAATAGAGCAGGTTGAAAATGTTCTATACAGAAAATGTCTGTTCAAATAAAATACAAATTTTCACCAAAAAAATGCATTTGGTTAAAATATTTCATTTTTCAATGAAAATATTTAAAACCTTTCAAAAACTTTTTGTTTCATTTTAGTGGTGGGGGGAGGGGAGGGAACCCTACTCTCTCATGTGTTTTTTCCGTCAAAAAGCAAGAGAAAGTGTATTTTTTCCTCTCCCAAAATCAAGTTTTGCATTAACACAGTCGCCCCACTCAAAAAGTGTTGGTGGCAAAATGAAAAATATTCACTTCCTTTTTGCAGACTAGCCCTAGTTACCTTTCTTCCAGCCAATTCTGCCTCTGACGTTCATGGATGTGGATTAAGCACCTGGAGCAAAAGGCTGAATCCTGCTCCCATTTCAGTGCATGGCAACTTTTGCCTAAGAAAGGAGTTCAGGCTTGGATGCCAAGTCAAAAATTACCAAAAAAAATTTACCTTTAAAGCCCTACTCCCCTCGTTCCCTACCTCTCTGATTTAATTTCCTGACTAAACATCTGTTTCCACACAGCACCTCCAAGCAGAGGCCTCAACAGAGGCATTCTCTCCAGCCCAGCTATGTATGTAGCCAGTGGCTCCTGAAATCCATACAAAGCATTAGAAATGTTTTGAAAGGAGGTTCTGCCCACAGTTAGTATAACAATGAGTCCAGCTGGTTTCTAAGCCATGATGCATTCATCAGTATTGTTTAATTCTGTGAACACAGAGCTTTTAAAAAAATAGGCTCCGTCTTCTGTGTTTCTGTTATGATCGATGCTTAAGTGTTTTTCATCATTGGGAAAAAAAGTAAGAATGCCTTTTTGAGTGTAATTCTGCTGCTTAGAGCTCTGTAAATATAGGCGGGTGTATTGTCTAATTTAGTGTGGGGAAGAAATCCATCCTTGCTTTCCTGCAGCTTAGCCAGCATTATTAGTTTAGTTTATTTTCATAAGCAGCTACATTTTCCTTTGTCGTTAACCTTTTTTCAACTACACGTATAAAACATAAGTATAGAATAATAAAATGCTTTAAGCTATTTGAACCAGTCTGTTGTGGAATGAATTAACCAACTCCTGTGACTAAATAAAACAGAGCAAAGTGTCACCACTTCACAATGCGTCTGCTTGCTGATGATACGTGGCTGAATTTGATGGAACAGGTCACCATTTTGACTTTGCTGCTGTCAGCCATGCTAAGCGGTGTTAATTGTATTAAAGCCTAGGAAATGGCAATCAAATGACAGCAGTGAAAGAACATTTACAAACTGGTGCTCTTTCATTGTAGCCAGAGGCGACGATGTACGATCAATTACAGTGCCATTTTCATATTGGGCTACCAAACCCACTGGAGAGGCAAAATGGTCGAGTAGACTGAGCACAGAGTTAGGTGTAAGGACTTCCTAAATTCCAACCCCAGCTCTGCTACTGATTTAACAATGTCTGAGGTTGGCAATGCTGGAAAATATTTGGGGAACAATATTTCCCTTCCATTTCCCTCTGCACCCAGAAACATCCTCCTTGTGGTTCAGTGTTATCAGCAATGTCAGGGGTGAGACACCGGCCTAGATGGAGCACTGCTCTTTTCCTGTTCTGCTGTTCTTACAAAGAGTCCTAGTACAGTACTTCTGACTAGCATGAAACCAGGAATGACAGGAACACTTAGGAACAAGCCTCTTCTAGCACTATTCCCTAATCAAATGGGCACAGTTGGGCACCCAAATTTTGCCTTTTGAAAGCATATGTAGTGTTGCCAGGTGTCCGGTTTTTAGATCAGCATGCCCAGTCAAAAAGGGACCCTGGCAATTCCAGCCAGCACTGCTCAGAGGGCCACTAAAAGTCCGATTGGTTGCAGAGGGACTAAGGTAGGCTCTGTGCCTGGCTCTGCGCGGCTCCCAAGAAGTGGCAGCATGCCCGGCTCCTAGGCAGAGCAGCGGCCAGGGGGGCACCATGTGCTGCCCCCACCCTGAGCACCAGCTCCACAGATCCCATTGGCAGGGAGTCTGCAGCATGTGCGAACCTGGGGTACCGTGGCTAATGGGAGCTGCGGAGCTGGCACTCAAGGCGGCACCTGTGGACGGGGGCAGTGCATAAAGCCCCACTGGCCACTCCTCCATCTAGGAGCCACACATGTTACCGCTTCCTGAGAGCTGTGCAGACATCCTCTGTCCCCAGGAAAAGCCAGGGCAGTGCTAGTGCGGCTGCTATTTCAGGGGCTGCCTGAGGTAAGCACCTCCCAGAGCTCCCATGAACCACACCAGCCAGAGCCACTCAAAGCCCAAATCCCCTCTCATGCCCCCAAACCCCTGCCCCAGCTTGGAATCCCCTCCCCACCCCAAACTCCCTCCAGGAGCCCATGCCCCATACACCTCTAGCACCCCCAACCCCAGCCATTAGTTGCCCCACCTGCATTCCAAACCCCTCAGCCACAGCCTGAAGCCCCCTTCTGAACCCCAAACCCCTCATTCCTAGCTCCAGATCAAAGGTCTCATACCCCAATCCCTTGCCCCTGCCCAGAGTCTCCTCCCATATCCTGAACCCCTCATTTCTGGCCCCATCCCAGAGCCCATACTCCCCTCCTGCACCCCAACCTCCTGTCCCACAGCCTGCACACCACTCCAAGCCCCTGCCATACCCACAACCCCACGCCCCACCCCAGGTAGGTGGCCCTGCACCACACAAGCAGCCGGCAGCTGCTTGGGGAGGAAGGGGTCAGGAAGAGATGCTCCGAATTTGCAGCTCCCTTCCCTGGTAGTCCCTACCCGAGAGCCTCCACTTCAGCCCCCTTAGCTCTCTGGGGTATGTCTACACTTCAATTTGTGTGCTATGCCTGCAGGTGAAAAAATCCAAACCACACAGTTAATTAATGGTACCCTAATAGAGGTCAGGATAAATCAGTGGGTCTCAAACTTGTGTACTGGTGATCCATTTCACACAGCAGGCTGCTGAGTGCAACTCCCCCTTTCATAAATTAAAAATACTTTTTTATGTATGTAACACCATTATATATGCCGGAGGCAAAGTGGGGTTTGGGGTGGAGGCTGACAGCTCACGACCCGCCATGTAATAACCTCATGCTCCCCTAAGGGGTCCTGGCCCCTCCAGTTTGAGGACATCTGGGATAAGTAGTTCAGTTCGTGGAGGCTTTTAAAAGGATGAAGTCCACCTCTCACACAAAAAATAAGAACAAACAGAAACTCACAGTCAGGCTACAGTTTCTCTGCGATTCTTAACCACAAGTATTAAGCCATAGGTCCTAATCCAGTAGCCCCCTAGTGCAGCCTGACGTCAAAGGGTTCCTAGACAAGGGCCTAGGATATAGCCTCTCTCTTCAGTGGACAGGAATTGTGGGTAATCCCATGCAAGGCAGCACCACCTGCCTCCCCCTACCCTAAACCCAACCTGCAAAGGGGCAATGCCAGGCTTAAATGGGTGAAAAGCAGTGTGTGAGAGAGTGTGTTTGTGTGTTTTGGCCTTTAGTGGCTACCCCCCCCCCCCGCCCCCAGAAAGAATAAAGGCGCTAGCAGCATTTAGCAAGAGTACCTTTTACTCAAGTGATTTGAGGCTAAAGGGTCAGGGTTCTAGTCTTAGTTTCCCACTGTGTGTGTGTCTGGTTTATACAGTAAGTGGCTCTGCCATGTGCACCACATGGAGGTGTTTCACAGACCACTGTGCATGTGCAGAATTTATGTTGTTCCCCCTGGCAAATTTCTTTGCTTCCCTGCAGGAAACTGACTTTCTGACAGGGAAGCAAAGGGAAGCCACATGAGCACTCATGCAACCCTCCCCAGCAGTGTGTTTTGGGTGCCCATGGCAGCCAGCAGAGAGGTAGATCACTGTGGGACAGGGGCAGGACTGGGGAAGACATGGCTGGTAGCTCCTAGCCTGTGCAGGCTCAGTTGTGGAGGACGGGACTTTCTCTTCCCCTGCACGGCATCCGGAGCCATGTCAGACCCACCCTCAGATTTCTCCCACAGCTGTAGGAAGCTCTACAATCTCCCCATCCCTGCCCCCCATGCTTCCTGTATCCTCCCACCATACGTTGCTGCTCAACTGCAGAGGGAAGGATCCCTGGACAGGGAGCTGCTCCCCCATCCGCCCAACTCCCATGCATCCAGACCCTCCCACCGAGCTTCACCCCGCCCCTGCACCCAGAACCCACCCTCATAAGCCCCACTCATCCTGCACCTAGATCACCCCAATTAGCCACCTGCACCTGGCTCCCCACTCTACCAAGTCCCAACCTGCTGCACATGGATACCCACCCCCATAGCCTCAGCATCTGGACTGCCTCCCCCCTACACTGATCCCCCCACACCCAGACTCCCCCTGCTGAGCTCTATCCCTCCCACACCTAGACCCCACCCTGCTGAGCCCCAACCACCTTCAACTGCCCCGCCTGCAGAATCCCATTACTGTTGCACCAGAACACACTTCCCCCCCCCTTCCTCCCCCTGCAGCAAGCCCCTGTGCATCCAGATCCCACCCAAACCTGGATCCCCCACTGAGCCACCCAAGCCCAGATTGCCCCCCACAGAACCGTCTCAATCCACCCCTGGATCCCCCCACACTAAGCCCCTTCATACTTGGCTCCTGCCTGCCCACACCTGGTGCACCTGGCATGGAGGCGCAGAGCCCTGGGGTGTTTCTGGGGCAGGCCCAGTCCTTGCGCTGTATCAGGGTTGGGTGTAGCCTCACTGTGGAGTCCATTTCCTGGGGATGGGTGGGGCGGGGAGCTGATCTCCACCTCTGTGCAGCCAGTGGCCTGTGCTCCCCCCCCATGCCATGCTGGAACCTCCACGTTTATTTGACAAATACAAATTTGCAGAATTTTACAGAATTTTAAAATATTGTGCACAGAATTTTTATTTTTTTGGTGCAGAATTTTTAATGTCTTGGCACAGCATTCCCTCAGGAGTAACAGTGTGGTAAGTCTAAATGGCAGAACTCAAAGGTAGACTTGTAATCATTTAAAAAAGGTGAACGTCTCTGTATATCCCATTAATGATTTCCTGAGCCAGGGACCCTTACGTGCTCCAAATCAGGATGTGCTGGTTAGCAACCACGCCGATGAAAGGGACAATTTAGACCCACTTCATTTTCTTTTAAAAAAAATTCCTTGTGAATTGTTTGGTGGCTAGGAAAGGAGAAAGGCTTATTTATAGTTACTTACTAACAGATTATGATTCAGAGGGAACAGTCATTGAGGAATCAAAAGAAAAATCCATATGGGAGGCACAGCTAGTCAAATTATTACTAACAAGAAATAAAGGACAATCCTTGAATTATTGCAGTCCATAAGCGGCCAACGCCTCTAGGCATCCAACAGCAGCTCCCTGGAAGTGGGGACAAACTGACCAGAAGAAAAAGAATTGGTTTTGCAGTTTTGCCAAATTGCGTGAGCCTTGCACGAAGTCGTTGTTTTCTTAAAGCTCCTGCTTCTGGAGGCATTTGATTATATGAGAATCTCGGATTTTTTTTTCTTCATTGGAGATAAAAGCTTGAAAACATGAACCCTAAAGTGTTCATAAATTAAAATGCATGAGCTTAACTTTAAAAAGCATGAGATTAAAAATAAAACAGTAATTGGTGAGGGTTTTTTTTTTTAAATTTGCCTTTCAAACACTTTGTATTTCACCATTTCTCAGTGGAGAGGCAAATGGCAATGGAAGGGACCCATAGTGCTGGGAAATGTTTGGTGAACAAAGATATCAGTCATTGTCAGAGACAGGAGGGACAGCTCATTGAGCTTTACCTGTGTGACAATTCTTACAAAGGCTCTGCTGGTGGTATGTCTGACTCCCATGAAACGCCAGGCGATCCTGGCCAGGAGCCTGTTCCCATGAGCATCCCTGATCAAACAGGCACAGAGGGGCTGTCAAACTTTGCCTCTCCAAAGCATGTGTAATGTCCCGTATCCCAGCTTGCCAGTAGCATTTCATTCCAGAAGAGGTGGTGATTTTTCAGCTGACTGGACATACAAACAATCAAATATCAACCATAAAGCTACCACACACTCTGTGACATTCGCTAGGACGTTTCCAGGAAGATGCAACAGCTGGGTTGTTGTGTTGCCCCTTGTGGAATGCAAAGCAGCCCAGAACCAGCACAGGCACCAGCCACAGGAAGGGATGTGGAATGTGCCTGCCCACCGCTGAGGAAGGATGACTCCATTCAGGGCGCAAGTAGACATTTTACCCAGGGAAATGCAGGGTGCATCACCCTGCCTCGCTAGGCATTGGTTTGACCCAGTGGGCGTAAGCGCCACATTAAGGGAGCAGCAAAGGAGCGGGCATAACAGGAAAAGCCGCTAAGCAAAAGATGAAAAGTTGGGGCTAGAGGCAGGGCAGCTACAGCATTTCATTCCAGCCCCTGGCATTTCGCTTACGTCGCCTCTGAAATTGGCCCCCTATTTGCAGCTTGGCCCCAGGCTAGTTTAACTGCAGCGCTGCTATGGTGCTGATGGGGCCCAGTAATGCGAATCAACACCGTCCCTCACCCTCGTTAATGGAAAGCTACCGTGAACAAGAAACTGGCACATGGCTAAAGGGCCCAGGGACGCCAAGATTTACTATATGCATCAAGAGGCCTGATAACGCCACATGAGACGTGAGGGCAGCAAGATTGGAAATAGATTAGCTCGAGCGTGGCCCAATGACATCAGGATAATAAATAGAGCCTTTCAAAATGGAGGCGCATTGTTTTTCCCTTTCTACAAAAGTAAATAAATGTCCATAACCAATGCCAGCCTTGAGCTGCCATAGTGGGAGGCTGAGGGCAATGATTGGGGCCTGGGATCTAATGTGAGGCTGACAGTAATTTTAGCACAGTCTAGTTTTTTTAAATGACATTCCAAGGGAACACACAGAGAATTCTGCCCCACTTGTGTTCACCCCTTGCCCTCCCCCCCACCCCAAATTTGAATGGAGTGCTGGTAATAGGTTAGGGACTGGAAGCTGTGGGAAGACCATTCGAAAGCATCCAGAAGCAGAGCTCACTTTTACTTTTTGAATGCTTAATCCAACACCCCCAGGCTGGGCTCCCCAAATTAGTGGCCGCTTGAAAAAACCAGCTGACACAAACAGGACACAGCAGAGTTAGGAGCAGAGCAAGCCTCTCACTCTACCCTCCATCAATATGCTTCCTCCTAGCCTCTTGGAGCCAGAGCTGAGCTCAGGGCTTGAGTTCTCTGCTGAGGCTACCAGGCAGTGTGCCAATGGTCACGGTGCTTTTTGTGATGGAGTCACCTCGCCTTTAGGACTGGCCTGAAACTCTCTCAGCTCATTGATGATCCCTTCTGCTTGCCACTTGTAACTAGCTGTCCTATCAGGAAACAATGCAAAGTCATACATTATCCTATAGTCCAGCTATCAGTGGAGGATGCAGTGCACATGAGGGCTACCCTATGAATGGCGGCATCAGAGAATGACGGCCGTGGAATCAATGTGGTTGTCTCTCTGAGTCTGACATGGAACGCCTGCAAAATGACTCTCTCTCTCTCTCTCTCTCTCTCACACACACACAGAGAGCCAGCCTTACACTGCCTTCATAGACACGTTAGAAGCACTTTGGTTACCAGTCCCTTTATAATTGTGTATCCAGGCAGATAATTCTCCCATGGAGGAAGTCGTCAAGCCAGCTTTCCAAAGTGATGAGTGTACGATGCGGGGGAGAGGGGCACTTTCCAGGATTTGCATTTATCTCATGTAACCTTTCCACACCCAAGGATGCTTCCCCCAGTCCTGCCTATTTGGATCACAGGGGACATGTTGTACTTTTGCAGGAAGCACAGTTAAGCAATAGAACAATGGGTGTTGGCCTGGTTTGCAAAGGAATAACCTGATTCTGGCCTGGATAAAGAAGGGTGAAAGTCAAGCACAAGTTCTTTATTTTAATCAGGAAGTTAAACTAACCCTTAGAACAATTAGCTAGGGCCAGGCAAGGAAATGTTTAGGGGATTTTATGTCTCTCCATCTGCAGCCTCCTTAGAGTTAATGCCGAGAGACTCAGGACTGGCCTCTTTTGCCACAGGTAACAAACAGTGAATAAAAAGAAAATGTCACCCACACATTTTGCAATGATTGCAAATGAACAGGAAGGTTTGAGTGCAGAAGGGGGCACCAGTCAGTCAGTCATCAGGGAAAGGCCCCTGTGGCTCGCAGCAGGGCCATTTTGCAGTGGTCAGCAGGAAGCTACATTTTACGTTGGGCAGAAGAAGTTCAAACAGGCTAGTGAGATTTAACGGTCATCTGGTGGCTGAGTGGAAGTTCCTCCAAGCTAATGGCCAGAGGTTTTCCAATGTGGTGAAAGTAAAGGTGGGCCACAAAGTCCCAGTGAGCTCGCTATCACCCAGCGGATGTTAGGGATCCGTTAGCACAGGCCCCTTTCCAGATCAGCTCCGATTGTGAAAGGTGCTGTGTAAACACAGAGGTGGGAGTGGGCCCTGGTGGCCTGACGTGGTTACACTTGAAGAAGTTAGGCGACATATGATTCATGGGAGAATGGAGCATTGCTTGGTGTTATTCATCCCAGAGGCTTAGAGCTCATGGGGGTGCATATGCTATAAAAATCTAGAGCGAGAGAAAGGAGATTAGCTGAGATAGAAATTCCTGAGGCACCAGGGCACAGATGGGCATGAGGGAAAAGAATCTCACAGCTTCCCATTAGCCATTCTGGGAAATATTTCAACACTTTGATCAAGTGTCTCAGCTACTAGATTATTAGCTTATTAATGGGGGGGAAAGAAAAAAAATTGATAATTACATTCAATTAATTAACTAAGGATAAGCTCTAAATGAAATTGTGTCAGTTATCCCTATCTCCTCGGTAGGATAAACACAGAGATAACGGGTGCACTGGCAGAGTTGGATCAAGGCTTCCCCGGAACCTCTGATTAAAAGCAAAATCCTGCCCTTTGCTGCACAGATGAGCTAGGGTGTGTGTCATGATATAATAGGGGTGTGCTATGCAGCTGTCCCTTCCTGCTAACTTTCTGGGTGCAAACCTTTCTGAGTGACTGGGCTCCTCTGCGCTCAATGGGGCGGGTCCCATGACTCCAGGACTGGGTCCTTGGCATCAGCACCTCTGTTTCTCCTGGAGGCTCCTTCGGCAGGGCCAGAAGAACTAGGTTCCCCAGTGCAGTTACCCTCCTGGGAGCCATGCAGCCAGCAGATGTGTGCAGGGACACAGGGCAGCCTTGGCAAAACAAGACATTATTTACTAGTCAGCAGGAATTCAGTACTCAGACACTGGGTTAAAATGGTGAAGAAAAGCCTCCCCTAACCTGTCAGCATCCCCTTACTTGGTAAGCCGGGTCCCTGTTTGCCCTTGCCTGGAAGGAAGGCAGACTGCTTGCCTGCCCCAAGTCTCTTTAGCCCTGCCAACAGACCCAAGTGGATCATGCGTACCAAGCCTCTTGACTCAGCCTCTTAACTTCAGTGGCCTGTGTTTCAAGTCCCAGTAACGCTGTTTTCATGTGTGCTGGCCCACCCCCTCGAGGTTCAGGTAAGGAAGCGATGTAGTCAGGTAATCATCTGTTCCAAAAAGTCCCTTTGGCTGGCAGTCATTAAAACTTAGTGGTCCAGCTGTTGGGCTCCAAGGTAGGTCTGTTCATGTGTTAACGATTCTGAGTTCATTCAGGCCAACTCAGTCACATCTACGGGACCTACACTTCTTAAGGCACATTTACACTACAGTCTTAAGTCAATCTATGTTAGGTCAACTTACAGGCACCACAGTAATCACTGTGGTGGCTGATGTCCACACTACCCTCCTTCTGGTGGTGGTGCACATCCTCACCGGGAGTGCTTCCACTGACTGAAGAGGGGTAGTGTCAGGGGCTAAGAGCCTGGGCTCTCAGCTCTGCGCAGCTCCCCGCTGGGAACCCAGCTTCCTCCCACCCCCACCCCTGGGCTTTTCGCCTTCCCGCTCCCACCCAGGAGCAGAGGAAAATCAGCCTGGGGCTTCTCGCCTCTGGCGAGAGGAGATCTGCTCCTGGATTCCAGCTGCTATGCTCCCAGCAGGGAGTGGGGAGCCAGCACCCTGGGGGGCAGCAGGGCTCTCAGTGGGGAGCCCAGGCGGCAGCCCAAGCCAGGAGCCTGGGTTGGCAGCAGGGCTTGGAGAGGAGACCAGGCAGCAGCTCAGCTGGGGAGCCAGTTATCTTGTCAATTTCACAGAGCAGATCCGTGAAATTGACAATGACAGCCAACAGCCCATGTACAGACACAGACACTGAGTCGCCCTAACTGCACCAACATAAGCCCCACATCACTCGTGGAGGTGGAGTTATTATGTCAGTGTAGTAAAACACTTACATCAGCAGGAGCAAGGCTGTAGTGTAGACAGTGACATAGTTAAGTTTATATAAGCTGCTTTGTGTTGATGTAACTCTGTAGTGCAGACCAGTGGTTTGCAAACTAGGGCTGCCGCTTGTTCAGGGAAAGCCCCTGGCGGGCAGGGCCGGTTTGTTTACCTGCTGCGTCCGCAGGTTCAGCCAATTGCAGCTCCCACTGGCCGTGGTTCGCCGCTCCAGGACAATGGGAGCTGCAGGAAGCGGTGCGGGCCGAGGGATGTGCTGGCCGCCCTTCCTGCAGCCCCCATTGGCCTGCGGCGGTGAACTGCGGCGGTGAACTGTGAACTGTGGGAGCCACGATCAGCCAAACCTGCAGATGCAGCAGGTAAACAAACCGGCCCGGTCCACCAGGGACTTTCCCTGAACAAGGGTGGCCCTAGTTTGAGAACCACTGGTGTAGACCAAGCCTTAGCCTGCTCAATATTTATGTGAGGGACTCTGGAAAGACATTAACCCCTTGAGACGAAGTAGGTAGCAAAACAACAGTGAACGAGGAAACGAAGGTATACATAATTTTCGTAAAAATAACATAGACCTTTCCCATGCACTCCACAATGGGGAGATGGGTTAAAGAGTTTCTTTACACACCCATGTGCGCATGCACACCTAGGGTGAAGGAGGGCAGAATCACTATGTAATGCTCTTAGAAAGCACTAGGCTACCATGCCAAAAGGACCCGTCTCCTGCAGAACCGCAGGTTGGAGCAGTCTGGCAACTAGGAGGTGTGGCTAAGCACCAATTTGGCTAGCATCATGAACAATGGGTTTGGTAGCACATGCTGGCTACAGAGAACAGGCTGCCCCAGATTTTGCCAGGATACCCATTTAAAGTAATTGTATTATTCCCTGAAAATAGAAAATCTTGACAGTGGAAGGGGCTGCTGGAAGAGATCTGTTTCATGTACATTACTCATTTAGAAGGTTGCCCAAAGCTCACTCAGTTCAATAGACAAGTTCCCATTAATTTCCCTAGGCTTTGAATCAGGTGCCTACTGCACGGGATTTTGCAGAATTCAGAGGCCCGATACCACAATATAAAGCCTGTTTAGCCAATGAAGAGTCAACTGCAGAAGAGCCTATGCGCAGACAAACTAGAGGCCAGTTGTTGCTTTGCTCTTGCTAACTTAGTGCGCTACTGATCTCCTTAGTAGTACCAAGGAGCCCTATGGTCAGAGGCAGCGGTTCCTGACCATGTTCCTGCCCAGAATGTACTGTGGTTCGAACTATTGTGTAGTCTTCCTCACCCCCGGACACACACAAACCAAATTTCCTGTGCTCTAGTACAAAACACCTTTTGCATGTAAATAAAACGCAGGAAGGGCTTCACAAATTGTTTTCTTACAAAGCTGCACAGCAGCCATCAACCCAAGTGATTTAGGGCCTGATCCAAAGCCCTCTCTACCACGGAAATTCTTCAGGGAGCTTTAATTCCCCTTTGCACCACCTGGTGGTATGGGGGTGAGGGGCTGAGCAAGGCTGTGGCCCCACAGGCTTATGGTCCTTTAAACACAGAGGACCTGGTTCACCCTGTGTTCCTTGGGTTTTATGCTACTGGCACTCTGCTGGAATCAACAGTTTGTAAATAACATGGGTGGGCTTGTGAGACTCTTCCCCGGTGTGCAGCTGTCACAGGTGATCCTGATTCCCTGGGAAATCCCACATGTGTTGGAACAGCTCGTTCATGACTAATGAAGCTACAGCACATCGTGGCTGCGGTCCAGTATGCGTCTCATCTTTTATTAGCCTGTGTTCTCTTGAGGATCGTTAGGGGCAGAACTGGCTGACTGTCTGTGGCCCTAATTAGTAGCCTGAAACCCTGGGAGCGAGCCAGGGCCTTTTGTAACATTGCCCTCACGGGTAGCAGCAGCTCCTTTCTGAGATACAGAGCATGCAGTTTGCAACAGCATTGAAACTAGCTCAGAAAGGCATTGTTCCCTGCTGCTCTCACCTATTTTTAATTATTATTAATTGTAATGATTAAACCTGCAAAGGGACCAAATGAGGGTTCTGAGGCGGATGCTACAGAAATGCAATTCGTTATAGGTTTCTGTAGTTCCAAAATTCCCTCCTGAGCAATGGGAGGGGATACCGCAGTGCTTGATACTGTACAAGGTGCAACATGAGCTGGTCCATGCCCCAAAGATTAAAAGACAAAAACACCAGATCGTTTTTCACTCTGTAACTGACCTCTCCGTCCTTGTCCTCAGTGGAAACCTGCACAACACCTTCAACAGACAAGGCTGGGAGCTTCAATTCATAACTCTGCCATACACCAAAAATCACAGACTCAATAAAGACCCCAGATTTATAGCTCATTACAACAATCCCTCCTTTGTCCTACAACTGCCCACTTCTCTCTGAATGATTTCTTACAATATGTTTTAAAGCCTAAACCATCTGTTCCACCTTGAGTTTAGCTGTGACACGAGTACCTTTCCCACGCCAGAAGAAGAGCTCGGTGTAAGCTCAAAAGCTTGTCTCTTTCAACAAGAGAAGTTGGTCCAATAAAGGCTATTACCGCACTCATCTTAGCTCATTGTAACAGACATAGCTGGAGAAGAAGAGAATGCTGGGAAGCTCAGAGGCAGCAGTGTTTGATTTGGTTCATTTTCTGTGGGTCTGGCAGAAGAAGGGTGGGCCAGATCTTTCATTTATGTAAACTGGACTAGCTCCATTGACATCTATGGCATTATACTGCCTTACACCAGCTAAGGTGTTGATCCTGAGTGTTTAGGAGGATCTCATCAAATCAGTCTGCAGCTTGAGATCATTATAAACTGCACTAATTAGGTTTTTCATTGCCATTGAACATTTCAAAAAAATAGAAAGAATTTTCATAGAAACTTTTAGTGGACCCTTGTTTCATCCACCCCCTTTCCCTGCTACCCCCACCCAAAAAAACTGAAACAACAACAACAAACACCACAATGTTATGGTTCTCAGCAAAACTTTTTCAGCTTTTGGGTTTGGGGTTTTCTGTTGAAAACTCAAACATTTTTGAGAAACACAGAGACTTTTTGAATAAATGAATTGTTTTGAGAAAACCACAATTTTCCATCAAAAAAAGACTTTGAAGGAAAATATTAGACCAGGCCTCAGGATAAGCCTTTCATTACAGGCATATATAATGCACCCATCATCATGGTATCTGGGCATCTTGTAGTTACAGCCCAAAAGTGGGAGTCAATCGAGGATGGAATTCCAGCTCTGCAACATATTTCTTGTGTGACTTAATATTCTGTGCATCCGTTTTCTAATTAGTAAAATAAGGACAGTAACACCCACCTAATAGTTGCTTCCTCAATGAGGCATTAAAGCTAAAGTGATGAAGCAATTTAAGACCCTCCCCCTCCAGCTAGAAGGCCTTAGAGACAGAAATTCTAAATACATCAACTGGCCCAATAGGAATTTGTCAGTTTCTAGACTAGCCTACGAACTAGCTGTTCAGTGCTCACTACAGCCCCCAGGGCTGTTGGGAGCTGATAACTGCTATGAACACAGAGAAACAAATGCATTCGTACTGTGCCCTGTGTCTGCCTGGAGACACGCTGCAGTTTCCTAGAAAGCAGCAGGCACTAATGCAGGCACTAAACCAGCCAAACAGGAAGCTTTTCAGAAAACTTGTGTCACCCATCACATGAAAAGAGAAGATTGAGATGTTAGCTGGATAGCCTGCGCTCCTTTTATTGAGCATATTTCCAAGGCTGTATTGGTGCTGTAGAAAACTAGCCCTTGCTACTTGTGCAAATAAGCTGACACATATGAAAACTTTTTGAAACCTCGGCAGCCATGCACTATCCTCCATTTCTGCTGGGAAGAGAATTCCATGCAGTGAAAATATCTAAGCGTGACAGTAACAGAATTCCCATTTGTTGTTTAAAGTGAAATACAGAGTTTGACTTAAAAGTTAAACTCAGATCAGTTTCGCAGATTTCCCATGTTACCATGGAGACAGGAAACACAGTGAGACTGACCAATGGCTGCATTATAAGTGGGAACAATAACCTGACAAGGCAAAGCCCAGAAAGCAGTGGATAATACTAATCCAATCTGGGTAATTGGTACCATTATCTTTCAGCATAATGTGCAAGAAGTATCTTTAAACTGCACTCACACCTGGATGTCACTGCACTCAACCTGAATACTGGTGGAGAGGAAGCCAAGAATAGGTCTGGTCCATGCTGGTTTTATTAATTTTGATACTAAAATGTTCCACTCTCACTTACATCATTATTGCAATCAGTGACCTCATGGGCACCCCAAAGGCACAAATCAATCATAAGTGAAACAATGTGCTCATGCATTCCATGCAGCGATGATTAGAGTACAGCCTGTAATGGGTTCTTGCTGATCTTGCAAAAGGAAAAAAATGTGTTTAAAAGCCTTCCAGGATATACCAATACTGTTAGGAAAAGGTCATTCCAGCCCTACCGGTCCCCTGCCACAGCAAGGCAAGCAAGTGATCCAGTTTCATAGCTGAAAAGCACTAAGAATGGCAGAGAATTCTGTCACACTGAGTGCTGAAACCCGCCAAAAACTAGAAGGTCTAAGACTTCAAAACACAGTTTTCTACATGTCCCATGTAAGATTGAAAAAAGTATGAACTGCACATTCTGCTCTGGGGGGTATAAGGCTATCTCTATATTTGTTCTTCATGATACTGGAGCTGTTGATAGTCTATAAAGACATTGCCCCTCTGGATTTGTTGGGCTCAGCGGATAGTGATCAACGACTCTATGTCTAGTTGGCAGCTGGTATCGAGTGAGTGCCCCAGGGGCCAGTTTTGTTCAACATCTTCATTAATGATCTGGTCCCCCACTACAGAAAGGATGTGGACAAATTGGAGAGAGTCCATTGGAGGCGATGAAAATGATTAGGGGGCTGGGGCACATGATTTATGATGACAGACAGAGGGAACTGGGATTATTTAGTCTGCAGAAGAGACGAGTGAGGGGGATTTGATAGCAGCCTTCAACTACCTGAAGGGGGGTTCCAAAGAGGATGGAGCTCGGCTGTTCTCAGTGGTGGCAGATGACAGAACAAGGAGCAATGGTCTCAAGTTCCAATGGGTGAGGTCTAGAGTGGATATTAGGAAACACTATTTCACTAGGAGGGTGG
The DNA here is from genome assembly GCF_003597395.2 of Chelonoidis abingdonii. Taxonomy (NCBI): domain Eukaryota; kingdom Metazoa; phylum Chordata; order Testudines; family Testudinidae; genus Chelonoidis; species Chelonoidis abingdonii. The sequence goes on from NC_133776.1 coordinate 84,084,954, forward strand.
TGAAGCACTGGAATGGGTTACCGGAGGTGGTGGAATCTCAATCCCTAGAGGTTTTTAAGGCCTGGCTTGACAAAGCCCTGACTGGGATGATTTACTTGGGGTTAATCCTGCTTTGAGCTGGGGGTTGGACTAGATGACCTCCTGCGGTCTCTTCCAACCCTGATATTCTATGATGCTATGATTCCATGTCAGAACAGCTCCTGGTATGGGTGTTTGTTTGTGGGTGTGGCCTGATGATCTCTGTTATCCTGGGGCAGACTGAAGATTTATAGTATCTAGAGAGATGGTGTATACCAGAAACCTGGATCCTAACTCCCACTTGGAATAGGATAATGTTTCTCTAATAAGCCAAATCAACCTTCTGCCTTGATAGCAACCCCCCCAACTTTGAGAGACGTTTGGATCTGAACTTTGGCTGAGATGAGCCTAAGCCTTAGCCTCAAAGATCATCCCAATTTCTGGCCAAGCCCCGGAGCCCCCTGATTTCAGATATTAGGGTGATGAGGACCCTACGAGCACACGGATCGATATATAGACCTTCTCCTCTTACTGTCAGGCCCTTGAGACCAGATACACAAATGTGTTCTCTGCAGTTCTGCCTTTACAATCATTTTTTAAAACAGCCTATAGACAAGGTCTTATGTCCTATGCAGCACATGAAGAGACCCCTGGATTCTATAATAGGAACCCAAGACACATGCAGCACTACTCCACCTCAATGTCCCTCCTTCCCTGGTCCTGTCCAATCAATACAGTATCCCTTGTTATTTTACTTATTGTGACAGTAAACAAAAATTGGATTAGTTTAGTCTAAAGAAGAGAAGACTGAAGGGAGACATGATAACAGTCTTCATGTATATAAAAGGTTGTTATAAGGAGGAGGGTGATAAATTGTTCTCTTTAACTTGAGGAGGCCCTCTCATGGTTAAGGAGAACAATCATGCTAGCAGGGCTGGCTCTAAGTTTTTTGCCACCCCAAGCAAAAAATTTTTTGGTTGCCCTCACCCCAGCCCTGGGCTCCCCTCAGCAACCCCTGCTGCCCCAGCCCTGGGCTCTCCCCTCTACACACCCCATGCTGCCCCAGCCCTGGGCTCCCCCCACCCACCCTGCTGCCCCAGCCCTGAGCTCTCCCCACCAACCTGCAACCCCCCTGCTGCCCACCCTGGGCTTTGCCCGCTGCACGCACTCCGTGCTTGTCCCAGCTCGGGGCTTCCCCCCACCAGTGCCCCGCCTACAGCTTCATCACGCACACCCTGCCACCCCCACGCCCTCCTCTCCCCCGGACCGCGGTGACCCGCCCCATCCTTCCGTCCCAGCCTTCGGTCACTGGCGTACTTTTTCTCCAGGTGGGTCATGCAGCAGGAATTTTGGATGATGCAAGACACACAGACAGGATGGTTCCCATTGTGACGACTGCCAGTAAAGTGGAACAATTTTCAGCTTGTGTGATTGGAGAATATCTGGATGCATATTATAAGGTCCCTTTATTATTCTTTTGTTCCACTCTTTCTTTCTATGGGGAATTTGACAACGCAATGTCACTGTCTTCCTTTTAAACAAATAAAACTGAAAAAAAAAAAGGCAATGGCTGTTGAAAATAGCAATTCCAGTCCTAAAAACCACTGGGAAGCATTTCTTGTTCAATTTTATCCTACTTTTTTTACAGCAAATTACAGTGGATCAGTATATTTGATTTGAGAGAAATGAAGTAACAGCTGCTCAAATTGAGCTTGTGCACTTCTGAATTTTGAGGTGTTCAAATCTGGAAGGCAAGTGCTAGATTCCCTTTCTGAATATTAGCTAAATCTGGAAAGGAAAAGTCAATTTCTGCTTCCATGGCTCAGAAGTGGAAATCCTCCTACGTGCCCGATACTGTATCTAAAGCTGCCAAAGTCCCCTAGCATAGCCTCCCCTCCTTTGCTAGGCTTCAGATAGAGAAGGGCACTGTCCATTTAGTCCACCCAATTCCTCCTTTGGGGGCTGCAAGGTGAGGTCACACCAGCATCCCTAATCCAGTCTGGGGATGTCTTCTTAAGAGGATATCTGGGCCAAAGCCTTCTACTCCTTGGGCACACTTGTTCCCCATTCACAGGGCCACCCGGCTCTAGCAGTGAGCTCGCCATTCACAGCAAGCTGAAGCATGAGGTTTCAGCTACCATACTCCCTCCCCTCCCTTTCCTGTTGATAGAGGCCAAGGGAATGCTGGGAAATGTAGTTCTTTCCCTGCTCCAGGGCTGGCTCTATAGGCATGGAGCTAGCCAAGGAACTACAGCTCCCAGGTCACCCTGTTGGTTCTCAGCTCCCAGGCTGGAACCATGCCACTGCCGCCCCTGCAAATGGGCTGCCCCAAGCACCTGCTTGCTTTGCTGGTGTCTAGAGCTGCCCCTGCATGCTGGAAGGGCATAATGAGTGGGGTCTCGCAGGGTTCGGTTCTGGGTCTGGTTCTGTTCAATATCTTCATCAATGATTTAGATAATGGCATAAAGAGTACACTATGCGGATGATACCAAGCTGGGAGGGGTTGCAAGTGCTTTGGAGGATAGGATTAAAATCCAAAATGATCTGGACAAACTGGAGAAATGATCTGAAGTAAATAGGATGAAATTCAATAAGGACAAATACAAAGTACTCCACTTAGGAAGGAACAATCAGTTGCACACATACAAAATGGGAAATGACTGTCTAGGAAGTACTGCAGAAAGGGATCTGGGGGTCATAGTGGATCACAAGCTAAATATGAGACAACAGTGTAACGCTGTTGCAAAAAAAGCAAACATCATTCTGGGATGTATTAGCAGGAGTGTTGTAAGCAAGACATGAGAAGTAATTCTTCCGCTCTATCCTGCGCTGATTAGGCCTCAACTGGAGTTTTCAGGAAACATTTGGACAAACTGAAGAGAGTCCAGAGAAGAGCAACAAAAATGATTAAAGGTTTAGAAAACATGACCTATGAGGGAAGATTGAAAAAATTGGATTTGTTTAATCTGGAGAAAAGAAGACAGAGGGGACATGATAATAGTTTTCAAGTATATAAAAGGTTGTTACAAGGAGGAGGGAGAAAAATTATTCTTCTTAACCTCTGAGGATAGGACAAGAAGCAATGGGCTTAAACTGCAGAAAGGGGGGTTTAGGCTGGGCATTAGCAAAAACTTCCTGTCAGAGTGGTTAAGCACTGGAATAAATTGCCTAGGGAGGTTGTTGAATCTCCATCACTGGGGATTTTTAAGAGGAGGTTGGACAAACATCTGTTAGGGATGGTCTAGATAATACTTAGTATTACCATGAGTGCAGGCAACTGGACTAAATGACCTCTCGAGGTCCCTTCCAGTTCTATGATTCTCAAGATGTAATGGGCTTAAATTGCAGCAAGAGAGGTTTGAGTTGGACATTAGAAAATCTTTCTAACAACAGGGTGGTTAAGCACTGGAACAAATTGCCTAGCGAGGGTGTGGAATCTCAGTCATTGGAGGTTTTCAAGAGCATTTTAGACAAACACCTGTCAGGGATGGTCTAGATAATACTTAGTCCTACCATGAGTGCAGGGGACTGGACTACAAGACCTATAACCATCCCTTTCAGTCCTATATGTCTATGCTTTCTATGATTTCAAGCACTTTGGAGCAGAGACTCTCTCTTATTATCTGTCTGAACATTGCCTAGCACGGTGGAGCCCCACCTTGGCTAGTGCCTCTAGGTGCTAGTGTACTGATAAATAATAATAGATTCTGGAGCACCATGATGTGGAAATGCCCATGGACAGATGACCACACTAGGCATGGAGCCCTGACTATCCTAAAAGGCCGGGCAGTGTGTAGTCATCCCAACCTGTGGCTTTATGCTTCTTGCTTGAAATTAGCTGCACAAAAATAAGTTTGCTTTTGTTTTACTGAAAGTTTGGGCAATGGTGACTGCAATGGGTTGGATCACAGAAACCCCCTTGGGGCTGCCAACTGATGTGTCAAGTCTACTTCTGCCCCTTCTTTCCTGCTCTGGCAGTTTGGGACTTCAGTGCCCTGCCTGGCTTGAGCCAGAGCCGCTAGCCTGCTGCAAACCCAGACCCAGGTCTGAACCACGTCCTCTAACAGCTGTAGGCTTAATTGAAAGCAGCTTAAAAAGTGTTCCTATCTTTAATACTCAGATGCCCAACTCCCAATGGGGTCCAGACCCCCAAAAAATCTGTTTTACCCTGTATAAAGTTTATACGGGGTAAACTCATATATTGTCTGCCCTCTATAACACTGATAGAGAGATATGCACAGCTGTTCCCCCACCACACACACACCACAGAGTATTAATACATACTCTGGGTTAATTAATAAGTAAAAAGTGATTTTATTAAATACAGAAAGCAGGATTTAAGTGGTTCCAAGTATTAACAGATAGAATCAAGTGAATTACCAAGTAAAATAAAACAAAACACGCAAGTCTAAGCCTAATACAGTAATAAAACTGAATACAGATAAAACCTCACCTTCAGAGGTGTTCCAGTAAGCTTCCTTTACAGACTAGTCTCCTTCTAGTCTGGGTCCAGCAATCACTCACACCACCCTGTGGTTACTGCCCTTTGTTCCAGTTTCTCTCAGGTATCCTTGGGGGTGGAGAGGCTCTCTCTTGAACCAGCTGAAGATAAAATGGAGGCATCTCTCAGGGGTTTAAATAGACTCTCTCTTGTGTGTGGAGACCCCCTCCTCTCTCCTATGCAAACTCCAGCTCCAAGATGGAGTTTTGGAGTCACGTGGGCAAGTCACATGTCCATGCATGACTCAGAACTTACAGGTAGTAGCCATGGTTCACATGCTGCCTTGAACACCTTCAAGTAGACTTGTCATGTGGATTGGAGCCTTCCAAGATCCATTGTCCATTAAGTGCTTCTTAACTGGGCACTTAACTTGCACATTTCTTTCTCAAGAAGCTGACCAAATGCTTTACTAAGGCTACTTAGAAATCAAACTAGTACACAGCCAATATTCATAACACAAAAATGATACATGCATACAAATAGGAGGAATAAATTCAGCAGATCATAACCTTCACGGAGATATGTTACCTGGCATATGTAGCATAAAACATATTCCAGTTATGTCATATATACATTTATAAGCATATTTCCATAAAGCTGTATGGGGTGCAACGTCAGTGTGACCTTTTGCTTCCTTTGAGCAGCTCACACTACATGCCCATCAACATCAGCAAAAAAGCTCTTTTTGACACCAGCATCCTGCTTCCTTTGTGCTTCCCAAAGCCTGACTATTCTAATCCTTGACATCCTTCCTTTAGACCCTGTTCTGAAACTGCCCAGTGCCTCAGGGGTGTGCTAAGCATTCTTACCGGGGAGGGGAGGAAATTCAGCCCCTGCAGGATCAGGCCATCTAGCTGTGCCTGGAAGCTAGAGAGTTTCCCCTTCTGTATTTTCCATGTCTCGCAAGCATGGGCATTGTTTGAGTGCTATCTCAATGCAACACCCCAGAGTAGGGTCTAACATTCTGCCTCCCTCTGCTGATACGTATTTATCTCTGCTTCTCCATTATTAAGAACTCAGCACTAAAATTCTCTCCAGGCACATGTGAGATCATGCACTGCACATTACACTTCACACACGTAGATTCGGGGCATTGGAATGCCTTCTGTAGTCCTGAAATGCAGGTTTTTATTCCAAAATGAAATTTTTATAAGGAAGGGTCATTCATATTTGAAAAGATCCTAGTGCATTTTTTTAATGTAACTATCCCATATTAATATTGCAAAAGCAATCCCCATTCCTACTGTAGGCCCAACAGAGCGAGTTTAGGATGGATCACTGGTTTCCTGACTGCCGCAGGATGATGTATCTGCCGTTGTAGCTCTTTCAAGAGACCTCTGGCTCAAATCAGTAAAGAGGCGGGATGCACTAGTTTAGAACTATTTCAAGGAATCACTGCTTGCCTCAGATTTGAATAATATTTATTAGAGGTGGGGAATATGTGGCACTCAGATACCCTGGCAATGGGCCCAGTATAAGATCCAAGCTAGCTACAGCCTGTCCATGATGTACCTTCCTTTTATTCCCAAGCTCCCTTTAGTCAGGAAATGCAGGGCTTTCCCTATGGTGTATTGTAAACTCTTGTATCTTACTTAATTTTCTAGAGGTGAAGCTTCCACTTCTCCAAGAACATCCCACATTCTGGTTTGTGTCCCTGTATGGAAGTTTTTCTGAAATTCATTCTAAACTTTCATTTACAGGCATACAGGAGTTAAATCAGATTTGGCTGAAGTATAGAGCTTAAAACACAGCCCTAAAACAGTGAGGTCTCCCCATGAAAACAGGGTGAAGACAAACACTTCCTTGCAGGGCAGGAAAACCTGAGAGTGAATTATACCAGGCTGTGGGTCCAGCTTCTAGGCCATTTTCATAGATCATGTTGAGTGAAAAGCCAAAAGCAAACTAGCAGCACAGAAAGAAAAAAGCCACCTAACAGCACAGACAGTGCAAAAGTAAGGAAGTAATAGTGGAGATATACCTGCCTCCTAGAACTGGAAGGGACCCTGAAGTCCAGCCCCCCACCTTCACTAGCAGGACCAAGTACTGATTTTGCCCCAGATCCTTAAGTGGCCCCCTCAGGGACTGAACTCACAAGCCTGGGTTTAGGAGGCCAATGTTCAAATACCAAGCTATCCCTCCCCCCAAGAGAATGGTCATAATAGTTCTCTTTTAATTGTTTCATTTGTAAAAGATGCAATTTTTAAACCTACCAGTATCAGTCTCTGATACACCACTGCTTCCAGCTATCCTGCTGAATGTTTCAACACACAGTGCCGCATGGGAAGCACTAGCATGGTAAAACAAAGCCTGTATGTAACATACCTGCCATCTAAGCTCCTTCCTGGGGTGCCCAGGAGAGGTATCTGCCATGAGTCCTCAAGTCAGACTGGAGTTTTAAAATGGAAAACAAAAATATTTCAGCCCCAGCTGACTCTGCGCTGCTCTAAACCTCCAGTACGTACAAAACTTCCCACATAGAACCGTACTGAGCTTCTCTCAACAGTAGAGACACAGGTTTCCAAAGCTCTTCATGAAATGTAAGAAAATGACCAATTAAAGAGCTACTGAGGCTCAAATATTTTCCTATTTCAAAATAGTCTGCATACCCAATCCTTCCTTTTCTGCATTTCTAGCTCCTTCTTTCTTTTTACTAAAGGCATCTGCATGAAACCTAGATCATTGTTTCCTCGTGGTTTGTCTGTTTATCCCATACCTCTACAAAGCCTCCACGCACTCTAAGGGCACGTCTATTCTAGAAACTTTTGCTGTATAGTAATGTTGGGGTGTGGTATTTTTAACCATGTTTTTACACCAGCAAATGCACTCGTGTAGACACACATATACCAGCATGAAAGTCCTTTCGTCAACAGAGTTTATTTCATTCAGGGAATTTGCATAAGCTATGCAGGGCAAAAAACACTCTTTTGCTGTCATAAGCTGTGTCTACACTAAGATATAGCTCTACCAGGAAAACACTTTTCTAGTGGAAGGACATGGTTTTCTGCACAGATGTAGTTTACTTGTGTGTCCTACTACTGTACATTCAGTTCAGCACGTGCGAAGAGCACTCAGGAGCTGGGTTTGCCAAGAGAAAAAGTGCAACTCACATACAGCTTCCTAGTGTGCTGGAAACAAGCACTTCACACTGGGGATGCTTAGGCAGGGAGCGCTCAAAACAGGTATTAACACAATCATTCCCATATTGAAATTACACAATTTCAATTTCATTTGCACAGCCACTCCCATACTCAGCATTGCTAACACTCATGCTTTTATCACGACTCTAGCAATTTTGGTGGTTGTTGCTGGGTTTTTTAATCTGCCTCGTGAAAATGCACTGAAAGGCTGCCAGCCAGCCAATTTTCCCTTTTTCAAAATGGCCATTATCCCCCATTCATGACAGTGGGGCAGAAGCAGGGCTGCACTGCACCCTCCCCCATTTTTTTTCAGTGACACTGAAGCCATGCCAACAGGCAAAATGGTGGCCACTCTATGGTTTTTTGAGGGGTGCTAGATAAGACCCTACTGGGACACAGGGCCTGTGAGGAGCAGTGGAGATGCTGTAAAAAAACACAGAGAGCCTGAGAGGGAAGCCAATTTAGGGGAATGGAGAGCAGGGAACAGAAAGGGGATTGCAGGGGGATGTGAGAAGCTGGAGGGAAGTGCATGGGATAGTTATGCATCTGGGAGATGGAGATGGATTGAATGGCAGCTTTCCCACCTTGAGCATGGTGGAAAGTCAGAGCAGCCCCTTCCTAGCAGCCAGTGTGAAGGGCCCAGGTTTGCATGTGTGTATCAGGCTGGATTTTTACCCTTAGAAGCTCACACACACATTGGGAGTAGGTAGCTACCCTCTTGAGCTTCAAAAGCCGGAAGGGCAATAAAAACCCCCACAAATATATGATTTTAGAAAAATCTCATGATTTTTAAGCCAAACTCATGATCTTTTCAAGTTTGGGGTTGCTAATACTGTAATAATAAGCAGCTAAACATATTTGACAAATCAGAGCCCTAATGTGAACCACAAACCTACTGGGTTCAGTGAAACAACAAATATCAACAACTACTGTCTTGGTGCTATAGTCTGTACTTCTAACAACTATTGTTCTACTTGTCAGACACTGGAACAGTCTTCCTTCTGAAGTAGGGTTGCCAACCCTCCAGAATTGGCCTGGAGTCTCCAGGAATTAAAGATTAATCTTTAATTAAAGATTATGTCATGTGATGAAACCTCCAAGGATACACCCAACCAAAATTGGCAACCCTACTCGGAAGGGGGAAGAAACAGAACAGAAGTAAAACTCTCCAAACACATGCCATAAGAAAGATGTTAAAGTCCAGTTTCCCTTTCATCCCCTCAGAGACAGAACCCAGAGGACGGGTAACTATTTAATACAGATCCTGATCAAGGAGTTCTTTCCGAGTGTTCCCCTATCCTTGATCCTGTTGTTCTCTGTTCCCATCTATGTTAAATTAGCTACTGTTTGTTTATCTTATTGCACTATATATCCTTGGCAACAAGGGGTCTTTTTATATCTTAGCCCCTCCCATTATGGCACTCTTTTGTGCTCCGGAGTGCTTGAGTGTTCAGCAGACTCCCTGTTTTGCCAGCAAACTGTGTATTATATATTTTGGCTGGTAAACAGGGCTGGTTTTTTTCCCCTTTTCTGAGGTTGATTGATGTATTGCTGCCCTCTGCTGGCTGGTGTCAGAACTGCTCAATTGTGTATGGTAGGCCTCAGATTTTTACTAGCTAGAAGAGTCTTTTCTTTAATTGGGTGGTAGAGGTCTGTGATTCTGCAGCAGGAAAACATTGTGTTCTAGCCCTGTTGTTACCATGGAGCTTTGCACTGAGCTAACCATGTCAGGACTAGCTACTCTGAGGTCAGGGGAGTTACCTTGGATTCACATTGGAATCTGGTGCACGAATGTCTTTAGGTGGTTTCACTACATTATACAGCATTTCCTCAGGAATACCTAGATGGTCTGAGATGTGACTGTAAATGTTAATAGAGTTTTTTCACATTGTAAGGTTACCTAAGTCAATTTATTCACAGTCAGTTATCTACCCATTGTACCTTCAGATATATTTTCTCATATGGGCTTCAGTTTCTTCTTGGAATATGACTCTGCTGGGAACAATTAACTTTTATTATGGATGATTCAGGATCATGCTAGGTTAGTTTTCTGATGGGTCGTTTTATTTTCCCCCTTTTCCCTCGCTCAACATACTTTCTGGTAATGGAGTTGTACTGAAAGCTGTGTTAAAAGACAGCCTATCTCCTTCTGAAGGGATTGCGGATGGCCATTCAGTGTGTAATGAATGAAGATGCTTTCACCAATACACCTCTACCTCGATATAATGCTGTCCTCAGGAGCCAAAAAATCTTACCGCATTATAGGTGAAACTGCTTTATATCGAACTTGCTCTGATCCACCGGAGTGCGCAGCCCCTCCCGCCCCCCTGCCCCAGAGCACTGCTTTACTGCATTATATCCGAATTCGTGTTATATCAGGTCGCGTTATATCAGGGTAGAGGTGTTCCAGCTAACCTCTTTTCATAGCAGGAGGTGTTATGGTTACAGCAGCAGAGTCCTGTGGCACCTTATAGACTAACAGACATATTGGAGCATGAGCTTTCGTGGGTGAATACTCACTTCTTTGGATGTTATGGTTACAGTGTATAGTGATGGTTGTTTCAGATCATGATCATTACTCACAGCTCCCCATCCTCTGAAACATCTCATCTAACTCATTTAGACACCCCCTTAATTAGTGTTGCCTTAATTTAAAGGCACAGAAGAATGGGCTGCTATCTATTTCTTGGCCTCTGCTATGAAGGGTGTGTCAGAGCACCTTTATATGACATGGTCCGAATTCTAATTCCTCTCCCTTTGAATATTCTTGTCAATCACATCAGTTGTTCTTACCCCAAAGTGGGCCCAAGCTCTGTAGTTTGCAACCAAGTCTGAACTTGTCCAAAATCCTGAAGGGGTTTAGCTCCAGGGGTTTGGTTCACCCCCACTATAGCAGCTGATCCCCAGCTGTGAAGCGGATAGCTGGCTGCTAACTTTCCCAGCTTTCAGGACTTAGTTCAGAGGTCAGTTCTGGGTACCAAACCTCTTGGTTCCGCTCCTCATGGTTCAGGCTCATCGGCACTTAAAGCAGAATACACCCCAAGAGCATCCCTGACTGGGGACTCACCATGGCAACAATGCTCCCTAACCTTTCCTTTCAGAGTCCTGGGGGCATTTTAACCTGATGTCACATCAGCTTTACTGTGGAACAAAACTGCGAGGAATTCTCAAGAGCGGGCCCTCCTGCCACTTCCAATCCCATCAGGATATCTGGACACAATCTGTCCCATTTACACCTTCCCCCCACCCCTTCCCCAGGAGACCTGGTGGTGCACTCTGAAGTCTGCACCCATCACACATTTCAACTGGGAAGTCAGTGAATTCCCTTGAAACTGACAACTGGCTTGAATCTAATGCAAATCACAGCAGCCACTTAATTAAGGCAAAGAATAATGTTTAGGCTGAACTGATACACAGGCCCCTGCCATACAGCTATTGAACAGCGGGGCCCTTTTTAACAAGCTTTCATGTAAATAGATGACTTGGCAAATGAAAGGAAACTCCATAAGGGAGAAAATACTAAAAAGCAATGCATTTTATGCCAGTGAGGGTGATAAAAATGAGCTGTTACTGGTAAGCAGATGAAATAGCCACAGTCTCTTCAGTGAATTTAGGAACCATCTCCATTCTTACAGTATCCATCTCCATTTGGATTTTGATTGGATACTGTAGGAAGACAGCTGACGGATTACAAGGCTGTGATAACTGTATGTTTATTCAGTTTGATTTTTACTCTTCCATAGACTAGCTATTTGCTTTGGTCTGAGAGAGAGAGAACAATTAATTATAAGTCAGAAAGCTGGTGTGTGTGTGTGTGTGTCTATTCCTGGCTCTGCCACTGATGTGCTCTGTGACCCTAGGCTAATCACTTAACCTCTTTGCATCTCTGTTTTATAATACACAGCTTCCTCACCAGACTGTCATAAAGCTTAAGCAATTAATGTCTGTAAGTGTTTTGAAATCTTCAGATGGAAGGCCCTAAGTTAGTGGAAAATATTCTAATATAACCAAGAACCAGCTAGAATTTGGAAGAAACTCAAGGTGTGAATTCTCACAAAGATAGAACTGCTTCAGAATTTTTTTTAAAAAAATGTTTTTCGATGGAAAATGGCTTTTTGACAGAATGGACATTTTTGAAAAATTTCCATTTTTATTTTAAAAAATTACAGCTTTTTCACTGGAAAACTGAAAATAAAAGGTTTCAGGTTTTTAATTGGGGAGGGTATTAAAAATGTTTTAGGGGTGTGTCTGGGAGGGGTGGGGGGAAATTCCTGACCAGCTTGACATCAGGGAAATGGCTTGAATGTCCTGTTGAAGTCAGTAGTGTAAACCTGGAATAAAGCCACTAAGTCAATGGCGTTATGCTGGCATAAAACCAGCACGAGAAGAGAATCATGCCTACTGTTAAGAGCCATAAGTAACGAATGCCATAGTCAACATAAAATATACTGCCATTGTCAAGCCTTGAAAAGGAAATGCTTAGTGGAACCTTTGGGGGGTTAAAAATGTGGGTGCCTTCTGTGAGTCATGGGGAAAATACTGTCTTAGGTGCTCATATGACTCCTATTACCTTAGTATCTGAGCACCTTAAATGGCCTAATGATTTATCCTCACAGCACCCCCGTGTTGTAGAGAAGTACAATTTTCTCCATTTTACAGATGGGGAAGTGAGGCACAGGGAGACTGATTTGCCTAATGTCATAAGAAGTCTGTGACAGAACAGATCATTGAACCTGTCTCTCAAGCTAGCACCACCAGGCCATGCTTCCCATGCTGTACCCATTATACATGGCAGGGAAGAGGCAGTAAAGAAGTTCTGACCATAATAATTCAATCTGAGAATGATGCTCGTTGCACAAAGCTTAATAATACAGCAGAGGATTCCTATGGCTACATTCTCCAGTCAGCCTAGGCACAGAAATAGAGTAACACAGCTGGTTGACTCCACTGGACTGCTGAGGCTACTACTAATATATAATATTATATTTTAATACTGTCTAGATTACTGCTCATCAGGGACTCATGCTGTGGAATAAACTAATTGTCTAAGCACAACTTATAATAGCACTTGGCATTCACACAGCATTTTGCATGTTCAAAGCTCTGTACAGACATTACCAAATCAGTGCTCGCTGCCCCCCGTGACTGGCAGGCAAATATTGGTATTATCCTCCTTCCACAGATAGGCAAACTGAGAAAATAAAGCAAAGGTTGGGATTTTCAGGGCCAGCGAGGGGACTGAACTGTATAATTCATACGAATTTAAATAGGAGGTGTGTGGCAAGGCCCTAATTGTCTTTGAAAATCTCAGCCGATGTAACATGCCCAAGCCTACACAGCAGCTCAATGACAGCCACAATTAGTACTTAGGACCACCCAACTCCCAACCAAGGGCTCATTTCTTCAGATCATGCTGGCTCTTGTGGCTCAGTGGTGGAATCTGAACATGAGTCAGAGGTTACCCTGGTGAATATTCTTACAGCTCGGCCCTCGTATTGGGCGTAAATGGATCAGTGGTTTGTCTCTGTAGCCGTCTCCTTTCTGGGTGATGTGGGGAATTGGATGTAAAATTGTAAAATATTTTGTTTTTCAGGGAATGAAGAAGAATGTTTTTAAAAAAAAGAGAATGACTCTCTTCTCCATACTCATTTGTTGAACTTTGACATAGGTACCCAGGATTTAGCTATTGAGGCCCAGGCCCTCAAAGTTAACTCCCATTGAGATCAGTGGGAGCTAAACACCTAAATATCTTTGAGGATCTGGACCTCAGTGTCCAAGCTGGGTAAGTAGCAGAGTGGATTGAAGGTACCCGCTGTGGTGAAGTATATCAACTGCATACAGCACATGACACCTTTATCCGTAGCTCTCTGATGTAAATGGATTTGCTAATTCTAGCTAGAACACTCAATAATATCAGAAAACCTCCCAAGCAGTAACATCTCAATCAGCAAAGACACATCATTCATTTTCTTAATAGCTTGTAGCAGAAAATAGATTTCAATAGGGTGCCACCAAAGCACTGCCTTGCCTTGATGTCTCTCGTCATGCATGCACAGATTGGGAATGCTACACTCTCAGCAACAGGAGGAAAATAACATGGCAGAGAAGAATAAAACAAAACTCTGTAGCATAAATTTTGTTTTGGAAAAGAGCCCCTGTCACACTACAAATCTTTTTCTACAAATAGTCTGTCCATTAGAAAGTATACTTTTAGTGGAAATGAGGATGCCATGTGTTAAGTTCATAAAGGATTTTTTAGTTTGTTTTTTCCCCATATATTTTTAAATGTAAATAACTAAATAAAACAAAACCTGCTGTAAGTTCTTTTTTTCCTTCAGCTTCTAGGAATCTATTTGTCTTTGAGTGCAGACTAAAATGGCGTTGATCTAAAAATGATATTCCTGGAACTCACATCAGCTCTGTGCTCATTTAGTTTGAGTTACACTGTGATAGTTCCACTAAATTAAAGGAAATACCTTGACTTGTTCTTAAGAAATGACATCTACAAAATGCCTTCGCCTTTGATTTAGCTGCAGTAAAAGACTACCCCTTTTTCTAGCACTTCTCCCAGAGAGAACATTTTTTTTATAATCTTGAGCAAATAGCACTACTGCACTGCCTACATAAATTCTTCATAGCAGCAGTAACAAGCATGATTCAATGCCAGATGGAGCAGGAGCTTGCTAGTTCACACTAACGTCTGAGGCATCACTGCAAAGCACTGAACTTTGTTGGGTTACTTACTTACTGACCAATTTGAAAACACTATGAATTAAAGCAATGGTGCTGCATCATACAGTTCTTATGGCAAAAGTAGTTTTGTTTAATTATTGATGATAAATCATAATGTACTCATAAATGCACTGCAGTAGATTTTAGAAAAAAACCACATCTATGCACTGAACGAGCCACTTACGTGATAGCTCCCAAATCCGATTTATATGTACATACAACAACTCTATTTGCACATGCAAATTTAGACACGCAAAAATGGAAGGGAGAGTGGGACTGTGATTTTAAAATTTAAATGTCTATATTGCCTAAAATGTCCTAAGTATACTCCCTTCTTACACAGAACCTGGTCCAGATTTTGCGCATTAGATTACAAAATATTATGACGTTAGTAGCCACCTTAAGTTCAGTTTTCTATTACCATAAAGGCATCAGCCTTGTGCACACCAGCGCTAGCCATGTTAAATATAAAGGAGAGATTGTATAAAACATTTGTTGGGAAATTGTAGCTCCAAATGCAGATTTGAACCTCACAGCTTGGGTCCATAGCTAGTTATATGTAAGAGGTTACTATTAGGGCTGGTCAAAAAAATTCTGTCAAAACTGTTTTTGTTTTGGGAGGTGGGGGAGGTTGATGGGTAATTGAGTTTTCAACTAAAAATTTGTTCATGAAAATTGTGTGCTTTCTATGGCAAGTTTCAATTTTTCCATCAAAAACCAAACACCTAAAAACTGAAAAGTTATGATTTGGAAATGCCATTTTACTGCCTTGTGATAATTATAGCTTGGCTGCCTCATGCCTCCATTTTCCTCTAGAATCCAAGTTCCCCAGGCCAGCTACATCTCCCTGGGTACCTCACAGACAGGTACTTCCATGAGGCATGGCAGCAGCTCAGCAAAAAGGGAGATGGTGGTGAATCACGGCTGATGTAGATTGGCCAGAGACCCTGGCCCATACTGAAAAATAAAGGAATGAGCCACCCAATTACAGCTCCTATGAGGTGCCACAGCACATTTCTGAATCCAAATTTTCAGTTTACAGCCAAAAGTTTTAGTTTTTTTTTTACTGAAAAAAAATCAAACTATTCCAGGTGAAATTTTTTTGAATTCAGAACCATACCCATTTATAATGGAAACATGAGTCTACCAGTTACACAAATCCAATCAGGAAATAGAGACAGTACCATGAGATGTAGGTATCCAATCAAGATTTACTCACACAGCACAAAATTTGAATATGGAATAGGGGTAAGGAACCATTAAAATTATTCATAGAAATTATCTGATGAATAATTGCAAAAAACTAGTAATTCTGAGGAAACTGTAAGTGGCTCACAGACAATCCGTAAAGAGACAAAAAAGGCTACCGTTGTTGAATGACTTGTTTACTCAATTCTGACGGCCTTAAATCAAAGCAAAACTGAGTCCAAGTTTTAAGAAAATGTTAATTGTATCCTATTCCCTAGTTTGGGCTTTGCTTTGAAATTAAATGTCAGAATATCCCTGAACATATTCTCTGAGAAATGAAGTACTGCAGAGGCCTCTTTAATGACTAATCTTATTGCCTTTAAATGCTGTTCCCTCCATTCAATGAATCATTTAATGGAATATTGTTGGGTGGTGCGTCATTTAATGGAATATCTGAGGGTAGTGCATCAAAAATGTGTCTATTTTGCCATGTGTCTATATTCTTTTATCACATTGATTTTCATTCCACTTTATCTTCCTGGGGCACTGAAAATACATGCTTCTAATGCCCCCCTCAGGAGTCAGTTTTGAAGAGTTTCTCTGCCTGTGTTTTTTTTTTTAAATCAGGCTGTAGTGTCTGAAACATTTCACTTCAAAAAATGTCACTATATAGACCGGGTGCCCAATGTAGGTTTATTGGCAGTTCGCAAAGCTTCATTTAATCTTCAAGATGAATATTTCTAAAATGTCAAGAGTGCATTTTTTTTATAATTTTGCTGCCTATCTGTGCACCTAGAGCTGGTCTCAACCAAAACCTAATCAAGTATCCGCTTGGGGCGTCCTGTGCCCCAAAGAACTTGGCAACTCATAGGTTCCTTCCTCCATCTAATTTTCCAGCAAAGCTTCTCATCTCATAGCTCTGGAGCCTGGAGCCCAACTCCTGCTTCAGGTACGGTTGCCAACCCTCCAGGATTGTCCTGAGATCTCCAGGAATGCCCTGACATATATATTTAAAAATTGCTATATTACTCTTCTAATCAACTTTGCATGTCTATGGCACCTTTTATCCCCTAGATCCCCAAGTGCTTTGCAAACATCCAATAACCCTCACAATGTCATAGGTAAAGTATATACTGGTACCATGGAAATGCAACCCCAGCGCTAGGGTGGAAGCAACAGAATATTAGCAGTGCCCAGTGACATCAAATAACTGATTACAATATCAGGTGGAGGAATATCGGGTGGAAACTGCACGTGAAACTTACGTAGGCACAATGACTCTCAATCCAGCAAAGCATTTAAGTCCTGGAGCAGGTTGATATTTCTTTCTCCACTTTTAGCATGTTTAGAAACACAGCAAACATCCTCCAAAAGGTCTCCTGAGCTAACATACTCTAGACCTTCTGCCATTCAGCACCACACCGTAAGTATCCATAGATCCAACTGTTACAGGCTTGAAATTGGGTGTGTGCAGACAAACGGTATTCATTAAGGGCTTAAAGCTGTGAGAACTCCGTGGGATGTCATGCACACTCTAATATGCCTTTTTGGCAGGTTAACCAGGGAGTAGTGTAAGAAATAAAGCAATGGGACATTTATTTCACTGCTAATTAGGACAGAAAAGACAAATGGGCTTTATGAATTTCTTCATTAAGCTACTTCTCCAGTCAACCATGTATCATCGCAGCTGGGAAAGTGACTCAGTTTTCCAGGCACACCATCACATAAGCAGTGTAACGTTTCTGTAGGGAGATAGTATCTGCTTAGTAAACAAGTATTACATGCCATGATGTTCATGTTATTATATCCACTCCCCATATTATCAAAGAATGATAAAGAATGATAATGCAGTAACACCAGGGAGTGCTTAATTACTTCAAGGTAATCCAGGGAAGTGATCTTGCTGGCTCTCAAAACCTGAGCAGCATCCATCTGCTTATTACTTGGATGGTAGACTCCAATTAAATCCCATAATGTGCTGATATTTCAGTACCTCTATTAAAAGGAAAAAGTTCTGCAGTAATGTGTCCCACAAAGTATGTGCAGTACAATCATGTAAAGCAGCAAAGAGTCCTGTGGCACCTTATAGACTAACAGACGTGTTGGAGCATGAGCTTTGCATCCGACGAAGTGGGTATTCACCCGCGAAAGCTCATGCTCCAATATGTCTGTTAGTCTATAAGGTGCCACAGGACTCTGCCGCTTTTACAGATCCAGACTAACACGGCTACCCTTCTGATACTTAGTACAATCATGATACTTCAGGGTAATGGTCAAATACTGCAGTACTTTTTGACAAGGCTAGATGACACTCTTCTCTCTGAGTTGGTCAGTATTCAACTCCCTCAATCCAGCGCTGTGATACTGTTGATGCTTCATTTAGATGTGGCATAAAACCAAGGTCATGACCACATGTGGTTAATTGAACCCAGAGCATTTTTTGCAAGAGAGAGGGTGCTACCCATGGCATTCTTGCCAACTCCTAACTGGAAAATTACATTGGGAAAAAATACACTGGGAAACACCAACACCACTTGACAAAAATGGATGTTGCTTTGGTTTGTGATCTCATAACAATGCTTTGTAGTCTGTGACATCTTTCTGTCTTTATATAGATCGGATTGCTGCTGCACTTTTTGTTTTCTGTTTGCATAGCATGAGCAAATCCCTGACTTCAGTGGAATTTGCAGGTGCTCAGCATCCCTCACTATTTGACATGACGCTAATAAAGTACTTCAGCAACCTATTGCTTAAGCCCTTTGTGGTATTGGCCATGCTTTCTGCTCAGGATGCTAAGCTTTTCTTATTCTAAACTTGGTTGACTTTATATATGCACATTTTTCAGTAAAATCCCTTCATAAAATACCTATCCAACATATCTGGGAACATTTGTTCCTGGACAATGCCTAAAATAACGCAGGTCCATTAAGCAAACTTGACGTTATGAATTTAGAAGATTTTTAAAATACAAAATAAAAATCACTTGAGGTTTTGTCTTACAGAATTTAATCTGTTTATTTCAATTTGAAAATTTACCAGAGAAGAGATGCTTAGCAACCAATCTCCAAAGACACAGCCTCCCACTACAATATCTCTTCTCCCTCTCCACTCCTTAAGATAAATCTGTTGGTGATAAGTGTCAGGGAACAGACCAGCACTCCAACTCCAGCCACTCCAAGTAAGCAACTATTTCCAGCCCAATTTGCATCTGAAGCATCCCTGTTCCTACTCATAATCAAATTGTGCCTTGGTTTATATTAAGAGCCAGCTAGTTCACAGAACTACTGGATAGGAGAAGGTGCTTAGAGCTTCTCAGTAGGTTACAAAACAGCCACAGTTTGGTAGAGAAAAAATATTTGATCTTTTCTGCCTGGTACAATGAAACATTGGTCTCGTGGACTTCCTGCGTGTCCACTGTGTATGTGTCATGGCTGCATGGACATCATCTATTCCATACACCATGGCTGCATTGGCTTTATGGGCAGTGGCTGTTCCATACACCATGAACACCCCCTAAACCAGGGGACTTCACAGCTGCTCTGTTAGGGCAGCTTTCCATTGGCTATTGTGATGTCAGAGAAGCAAAAAGAGGAAAGAGCTAGGGAACAGATTCTGGCCCCTAATGTCCTGGCCAAATTTCAGTTTGGGAAATTAGGTAAATTCCCCTCTCTTTTCAGGTGGATGCTGTATTTCGTGTATTGCCTTCACTTCCTGTCCCTAAATTGTTGTGTAGTGCTATTGTGGATTAAACAGCTGCTGTGCTCCACTCCAGATGTTGTTGCAGCTCAGTAGTGGATGGAGTGACAGCTGGGTATATATATATATATTTGGCAATTCAGCATTACTTCACTCTCACAGAGCATTTTTCATTGTTAGATCTTAAAGTGCTTCATGGAGGTGGGGAATTATTTTTACAGAGGAGGAAACTGAGGCACAGATGGCTTAAGAGACTTGCCTAAGGTCTCACAGCAAATCAGTGGCAGAGCTGGGAACAAAATTCAGTTCTTTTGGTTATCAAACCCAGTGTTCTATGCACTGGCTCACACTGCCTCTTTCTTGAAGACCTTGACACTATGCCAGGCACTATTACATCAATTCATTTATTAAAATGACATCATCAGTAGGATACGGAAGCACAGATGTTGGGCAGTGAAGGACCTGCCATAAGCAATCATAAAGATTTGCACCCTCTGTGGCATGGAAAGTCTGTGCAGTGCCAATATGTGAGTACAGTAATGCAATCAATTCCGATAACAGCTGGCAATGCTAACATCCCAGTTCTGCATTGCAATGAATTAACAGGGTGAATTTCAGCCATAGTATGCAAAGTGCTTTGCAGTCATTTGGAATGAAAGGGACTATATATAAATTTCCCAGTGTAATTATCTCGCTCTAGTTTATTAATTATCTTACTGAAAATTTGCCTTGTGTGTTTTAGTCAAAAAGATACAATAGTTTTAAACTGCATGAAACCCAATGTGCAAGAGTCTCCTCTGCATGCCACTCCACCAAGTTGACACAGCTCCTGCAGGATCTCCCGGGACCTGAGAAATCCCCACGTGCCATAGAGCAGCTCCTATCCCAGTTCCAGCCCCCTGCAACCAGGGTAGGAGGCATAGACAAGGGAAGAGGGTGTACTCTAGTGATCCTTGGGTGTAGAAATATTTTTTTGGGGCCACAGGCAATGCGAGAAAGTTAGAGCAACACATCTGGTGGGGAACCAGAGCAGCAGAGGATGGCCCCAGGGTTGGAGAAATACAAAGGTGTCTTTATTATGAATTATAAATATTATTACTTAACCTTTATACTGCAATAGCACCTAAAGATCACACGCAAGTTGGCACCCATTGTGCTAGGTGCTGTACACACCTACAATAAATGATAGTCTCTGCCCTGGGTCATCTTTATGCTGTCACTTACCCCCCTCTTCAACTGTGCCAAGGGTGGCACATCATCTTTAGGTAAGGATCTGGCCCACTGTCTACAGCGGATAAAAACAGCTTTCATCAAGTGTGAAAAATCTGTAAAATATTTCATGTGACACTATCTGTAGAGTCACGGATACCGTCCCCTCCCCCTCGTGTTCCCTTCAGTTCAGCCAATCTTTCTCTTGGCCCTGAAAAGGAAATAATTGCTTAATACTTATCAGTCTATGTATGCAAATGACTTCTTAAGAACAAGTTAGCCAGTTTCCAAACAATGAGGTGTGGCCTCAGGCTACATTGTGCCACACCTCATGTTCAAGTCAGCTCTGTGGGAGGTTTTCAAACAACTGCCACTGAAACAAAACCAATGGCATCTGATAGCTGTTGAACAGCTTTGAGCAGACTGTGGTGATCTAGATAAGCTGAACCTACCCTCAACCTCCTTTCTGACTGTATGCTTCATAAATTCTGTTTATAGCATGGAAGGTGGACACAGTTATGGGATCCCCTACTACAGGGCACCTTTGTGAACTGTGCTAGAGAAGTGCTTTGCACGGTAGGGGTAGATGAAACAAGTAAACGAGCAGTCATGACTGTTGCAGTAAATCACTAAGTCTGCAGACAGAGCTGTGCTGAGAAGGGATACTGTGAGCTTCCAGCCATCAAATGGGAGAGTGGTTTAGTCCCAGCTTTGAGCTTTTGTATTTTTAGAAAGGAAGTTTAATCTGAACAGAAATATTTTCATTCACTATTTTGGTTGTTTTTTTTTTTAAGCAGTCAGGGCAGATAATATCTTACGGATTTAAACATCCCACTGCAGCCCTGAGAACCCAAAGGCAGGACCACTCTGTTGGTGCATGAGAAATGAGAAGTGAAACTGATAGCAAACAGAGTGGAACAGATCAGTTTAGGTTCACTGTCCACATTAGAGTTTAGGTATCCTCCATACAATGGGTCTGAGCACAGGTCTGGAACTCAGCAATTCCCATTTTAATCTCAGCTCTGCTGGTGACTGCTTCTGTGTGTGTGAGCAAATCACCCAGTCACTGCTGCTGCCTTCGTTTCTCCTTCTGTGAAATAGGGATCATACTATGCAGCTTTACACCTTACCTTATTCTTTCCACCTAGGCATTAATGCCATGCTCATCACTGTACTACCTAGATGTTCTTTCACGAGCATGTGGTGCAGATTAGTTTGTTAATGTATGCAAAGTGCTTTGAACATGAAACGTGCCAGATAAGTGGGAAGTATTACCATTATTTTAATATTCTAAGACTTGGTCTATACTACAAAGTTTTTTCTGGCATAGATGTCAGACAGGAGCATGAAAAAAAAAATCACATACCCTGGCCAGCATAGGTATGCTGGCAAATCCCCAGGTGCAGTCAGATCTATGCTGAGATAAGAATGCTCTTGTTGACATATTTAATATCATTCGGGGAAGTGGTGTAGCTATGCTGGCAGAACTAGTTTGTTGGCATATGCTGCATCTCCACAAGGGTACTTTGCCAATATAGCTATACCAGCAAAGGCTTGGTAGTCTGAGCCCTAAGATACACTTAGTAATGCAGATTTTTTTTTAAGGTGTGATTTTTATTTGCTTTTTCTGGCCAGCACAAAATAAAAGATCAGGATTCTTGCCTACTTTTTATCTGCCTAGAAATTATGAATTTTCACCACTAGCTTAGTTACATTAACTATGACTAATACAAACAATACTAATTTGTATTGAAGCACAGCCTGGGTGTCCCAGTCAAGGATCAGAGCCCCTTTTTGCGAGGCACTGTGCACATAGGTAATAAAAAGAACTTGCAGTCCAAGTAGAAGACAAGAGGCAACAAGCGTACACAACAAAGAGGATGGGGGGAACACACGGTAACGGTGAGATTGCTTTGATTAGTTTGGTAAGCGTAGAAATTACAGAAACCCAGGACACCATGGCTGGGGTGAATGCAAGATTGTCATTATTTCCTGTTTACCCAGATGTTCACCTCCTTATTATGCCCCCTGCACAGTGTTGCTAAACAGTCACCATGAACACTACAGTAAACAGTAGTCACAGTACACCAGCTCTCCAACCGTTGTCAGTAGCATCTCTTCCCAAAATGCTAGCTCAAGGCTGGCACCCACACTGTCTGTTAGAAGGCTGAAGTCATTACTTTATCATCCATGCCTCCTACCTCGTGGGAAAGGCACCAGACTCACAAGTTGGCCAAGAAAAAAGGGCAATGCCTAAAAGACGCACAGGCTGAGAGCCCAGCTGGCACAGAACATGGGCATAGCACAAATGTCAACAGCATTACTCCTGTTGAGGAGAAAGGACTTAGATCTGGTCACTTAATATTTAAATTGAATTAGCTGTGTCACTCAGAGAGATTAAAAAAAAAATCACACTCCTGAGCTCAGGAGCTAATTTGGCCTGACCCCCAATGAAGACACAGCCAGGCAATGGAGGAGTTTGTCTGTTGACCTAGCTGCCACAGCTCAGAAAGCAACAGAAAAACCCCTTCCATCGCTGTAGGGACCATCTATACTAGGACGCTACAGGCAGCAGCCCAGCTGTAATGCCATAGCTGTGCCACTGTAGCGCCAGTAGACATGGCCTTAGGCTGGGAACGAGTCTCTGTCATTCCATCACCTGTCTGCTTAAGGTAGTCTCAGGCAAGGGCCTCAGTTGTGTTTTGTCTGTATTTGCTATTGTTCAGCTCAGTTGATTTCTGTGGTTCACTGACTTCTTGAGAACTAAGCAATAATGGTGTCTATTTTTAGATTCTGTGCTCAGAGGTTTATGTGCTTGTTAAGTTGCTTCTGTGGCCGGGGCTGCTGGCATCCTCCCCAGATTTTTTTCCTTCATAGTCGATGCTTTCTGAACTCTCGGATTCCCTCTCTGCACCTCTCTTCACAACTTCACCTTTTGAATCTTACAGAGGCTTTGGTTGGTTGGTTATGAAAATGGGGCAAAGGCACGAAATCCATTCAAAGCTCTCATTTGAAATAGGTTAATGTTCAACTAAGGTGCAGCTCAATATGCTTCACTCAGCTGCTGAGGCACTACTGAATTTATGAAAGAAAAATGAAAGTGAAAATCCTCATGCCTCAGAATTGGTGTGGACATGCTACTTCTCCTTGGGATTCACATCTTCTCCCTATAGACATCTGTCCCCATCAGCATCGTGACCTGGTATATCTCATCATGTCATGTTTGGTGGTGCCTGCCTGTTTCTAGCCATTCTCCCATTCCATCCGCTCATCATTCTAATAATTCTTAGCACATCTTTCCTTGATCTTTTAATATTGACCAACTGAAGGATCTTCTGGACAAGCATGCCAACAGGGAAATGTATAAGAACATAAGAACGGCCGTATTGGGTCAGAGCAATGGTCCATCTAGCCCAGTATCCTGTCTTCCGACAGTGACCAGGTACTCCAGAGGGAATTAACAGAATAGGTAATCATCAAGTGATCCATTCCCTGTCGCCCATTCCCAATATCACTTGTGGCTATTCCATAATTCTCTAGTGTTTCATCTCCACACTGGAAGAGGATTATTTTGCATTTGGTCTTCCATCAGAAAGGATGACAAAATCATTTGACAAGTCCCACCCACCTCCTGACATACAACCACCTTTGACGTGAAGGTTGGCAGCCATTTAACAAAGCACACCAATGCTATTTTAGTGGAGGGAGCAAAAGAGAATTCTTCCCTGCCCTGCCCCAGTGCAAAGTGGGCATAAAGAGCTACCATTTTGATTTGACGAGGGGCAAAGTAGTGGAAAACCTGACCTGTCTGTATCCAGCTGAAACAGCTTCGAGCAGGGCAGATAGGAATAATGAAATGATTGCCCAGATTGGAATTTGGCCAGGGCACTGGGGCTAGCATCTAATTTTGTAAAAAACATGCCACGAAAAGTTAACCAATAGTGCTTGATATCTCACAATAAGGCACCAGAGTGCCCTCTGCTATCATGTTGGGGCATTTATTGGTTCCACACAGGCTAAGAAGAAAGAACACTCCTCTTCCCTTCTATCAGACAGTGAGTCCATTACTTAACTATTGACCCAGCCCAACTCTCTTTAGCTGGTAAGACCTATGGAGTTCACAGGTCAAGGGGGTAGAGAACTTTCAGGTCACTCAGCCTTCAGAAGAATCGCCAAGCCTAGAAAACTTATTCCTCAATAGATCCAAGATAATTTTGTATATTTGCAGAGGCAAACAGACCATTTGACTTTGCTTCTGCTGTACCCATTCCATTATACTATGCCGGTGATCTTAATTAGTTAATGTTCAGTGCTTAGTTAGTGGTAATTAACCATTGGAAAAATTTACCTGGGGTCATGGTAGATTGTCCATCACTTGACAATTTTTAAATCAACATTGAATGTTTTTTCTAAAAGATCTGCTCTAGGAATTATTTTGGGAAAGTTGTGTGGTCTGTGCTCTACAGGAGGTCAGACTAGACTGGGGTAAGCAACCTATGGCACATGTGCCACAGGGGGCACGTGAGCTGATTTTCAGTGGCATTCACATTGTCTGGGTCCTGGCCACCAGTCCAGGGGGCACTGCATTTTAATTTAATTTTAAATGAAACCTCTTAAACATTTTAAAAACCTTATTTACATTACATACAACAATAGTATAATATGATAGACTTATATAAAGAGACCTTCTAAAAATATTAAAATGTATTACTGACATGCGAAACCTTAAATTAGAGTGAATAAATGAAGACGGCACAGCACTTCTGAAAGGTTGCCGACCTCTGGACTAGATTATCACAATGGTCCCTTCTGGCCTCAGAATGTATTAATCTTGCTTAGTTCCATTTACGGCTATGCAAATTGTTCCTTCAGGTTTTGTTTAGCTCCTGCCACCTTTCAGGTGTATGAGAAAATATTTTACTTGGCTGGGAGTAACAATACTTTCCAATGGTCATAGTATCTTTTCTATACACAATGTTCCAAAAGGTCCTTGTAAAAGTAGGTCAGTTGGGCTCCAGGAATTTCCACACCCTTTTTTATTACTGAGAGAACAGAAGAAGGGTCTGGTTTGGAGACAGAGTTGCCAGACTGTCCAGGACTACATGGTTTCTAATGTGGTTACTGTTGACATGAAAAATAAAAATAAAATTTATAAATAACGCAAAAGTGTTTTTTTAAATATTTCTTTCACAAGTTTTGGTGAATCAACCTTTCCCATCTGTCCTCTCCCAGTAAGTGTCTTATCTCAGGACAGGCGTTCCTTCCTGTTGGAAATCCTGCTTTGCCTTCAGAGACTGTCTCCTTCTCTCTTCCTGTCTAAGGACCCACCGGTGTGTTAGCGAAAACTCTGATTTTTATAAATTATATTTTCCAATCCAGGAAGTGTTAAAACTAGCCTCCAACTTGGAGCTTCCCTGGGCCATACTAGACCACAAGGATAAAAATAGAGCATTTTATAGTAGCACCATCTCTGTTAACACCCAGGCACCTTGAGACAGAAGGGGCTAATGTGAATTCCATCATGGATTCCCCAGCCCAGCTGGAGAGAACCTTTAAAGAAGGGGAACTGTTCCTGAGACCTGTTGTCTCCATGGGTCCAATCACACTTTTGGATCGGAATGAAGCATTGCCTGCTGGGACATATGGACTGCATCTCCATCTTAAACATGATGGAAGCTGCAGACTGCTTCATTATATGCAAATTAGGCATGACCCTCAGTCTTGTGGCATGTTGCCACTGTGGCCACTGCTTGGCAAATTTCAGGTTTCCTGTGAATATGATGTTGACAT
Organism: Chelonoidis abingdonii; assembly: GCF_003597395.2. Classification (NCBI taxonomy): domain Eukaryota; kingdom Metazoa; phylum Chordata; order Testudines; family Testudinidae; genus Chelonoidis; species Chelonoidis abingdonii. The sequence goes on from NC_133776.1 coordinate 84,111,225, forward strand.
AAAAATAAGGGCTCCTGCTCCAGGATCATGCATTTTATAGTCTGTATTGGGATTCTGCTGCTCTTATTGCTTTGTGTGACTCATGTAAAGGGATCTGGTTGACAATGTATTTTGGCAGAATTTTCTCACATTCCTTAGGAATGGAAAGCACAGAAGGAAAAATCAGCTTATTTAGAATAAATGCTTCTTGCCTAGGTTCAGTCAAAGAATTTGTGTGAATACCTTAGCTCCCATTGAGAGAAACAGCTCTCTGAAGGTGACACTTTCCTTTGAGGCCTTATTGGCACATTTTATATTGCAGTCCAAAAACACTTCACATTGATTGTAGTACCATTGAGAAGTTCCCTGAGGAACTGCAAAATAGACTCAGTAACTTGGTTTAGTAAGCAAAAAACTGATTACAAAAAGCAAATGTGATGCAGGCAAAAATTGAAAGTAAAGACAGCTGAATTTCAGGCATTAGGTAGAGGGCATTGCTGTGATGCAATAACCTAGAAGCTGGTTTTAGAATATGCTTCTCATATAGAGTTGTGAGGGAAACAGTTTTCTGCACCAAGCATTGAAAAAATTTTCTGGTCTGTCTCTAGATAAATCCAACACCTTTTGCCTCATACCAGAGGAGCAAGGTGGTTAGAGCACTGAGGTGGGGTGAAGGACACAGGCTCAAGTTCCTGCTCTGAAGCAGTTCGAGTAGGGATTTGAACTCAGGCCTCTGCCTCCTCAGCTACAGTGTGCTAACCACATGGCTATTCCAGCTCTCTAGAGCTGACCAGAAATTCTGCCATGGACCTGGGAAACCATCGCAACCCCTTCCTACAAAAAGTTTTGTTTTTGATTAATTGGTATTTTCTGATAAAAGAAAATAAAAAAAAAATCTTTAAAAAAATCTCTGACTAGGTACACTTTCATACTCAGGAAATCTCAAAGTACTTTGTAATAATTACTCACGTGCAAGTGTAGATCTATAATATGCATGCACGGTTACAATGTATGTGTCTCTGTAATATGTATATATTATTACAATTATGCATGTGAATGGTATGTATACCATGTATGGTATGTATGTGGAAGGTAGTATATAAATGCAGAGTATTACTTTTATAATTCTGAGATTACATATATGCTGCAACACTACATTTCCACAAGATCCTCTCATGGATTTGGTTCTCTCACTTTAGGCTTCCTAAAGCACTTTGCTAGTAAGATCCTAGAGTGTATTGGATTCGATGTCTGGTGGAACAACATATAAATGCTATTCATTTTCAGTTGACCTCCTGTCATTTTATTGTCACATAAATCAGGAACAAGTATGACACACTTAAAAGGCATCAGAGCTATTTCTATTTTCTTAGCCTGCAAGTGTTTTGCAATGATCAAACATTGGACGGAACTCCAGTTCAGTTCCGCAGTCATTTGGTTGGCTCTCTTGCACTGCCTCCAGCCCTTGCATAATGGGGGTAGACATCTATAGTGATCTTGATTATGGAGATCACAATCTCTTACATCCTTGGCACTAGATTTCTTACTTCTAGGTCTTTCTAGTCCTTCAGGCACTTTGGAATATTAATTCTACACTGTATCTCCCCACAGGGCTCCCTTCTAGGACAATAGAGCCAACATTTTCAGAGGGGCTCTGGATCCACAGCTGGGGACAGATTTTCAAGATAGCTCAACCGGTTTTCGACAGTGTTTAAGCACCAGTTGCTCTCATTGTTCTCAGTGGATGTTGCTGGGTATTGAGCCCCCTTTGAAATCTGGCCCTCCAGAAAAGAGGTTGAGCTATTGGTGGTATGGTTATCTGAGAAGCAGTGTGAAGCAAAGACCTGTCTACTCTTGATCTGAGGAAATGGGACCGGATTTTCCTGTGGATCCTCACATTAACTGGGGTTCAAAGGTCATAGGATCTCTGTGGGAGATACATTGGTGGTTCACCACTCTGTGTCAGTAGCTCTTGTTGGGCCTGACATGCTCACTACACTTAACACGGTTGTCAAAATCTGTATCTAAAAGGTGTCATGTAAGAGATCATTGGAAAACTAATAAGTCACTGATCATTAATATTCTTTGGTGATGTATATGAGAGATATGTACAAAGAGCTATGAATATGTGCTAGAACTGTGTTCTGAACATGTGTTTGGCAAGCAATGCATAAGCACAGGCTGCCTTAGACAAAGGAATGTGAATTCCTGGTCCTTGTGCAGGGACAACAAAGATACATTTACATAATTACAAATTAGCTGTTGCCACTCAAGAAAGATCTTGGAGTCGTGTGGATAGTTCTCTGAAAACATTCACTCAATGTACAGTGGCAGTCAAAAAAGTGAACAGAATGTTGGGAATCATTAAGAAAGGGATAAAAAGACAGAAAATATCATATTGCCTCTACAGAAGTCCATAGTACACCCACATCTTGAATACTGTGTGCAGATCTGGTTGCCTCATCTCAAAAAAGATATATTGAAATTAGAAAAGGTTCAGAAAAGGGCAACAAAAATTATTAGGGGTATGGAACACCTTCTATATGAGGAGAGATTTATATGACTGAGATTTTTCAGCTTGGAAAAGAGACAACTAAGGATGGACATTATAGATATCTATAGAATCATGACTGGTGTGGAGAAAGTAAATAAGGAAGTGTTATTTACTACTCTCATAACACAAGAACTAGAATTAATAGGCAGAAGGTTTAAAACAAACAAAAGGAAGTATTTCTTCACACTGTGCACAGTCAACCTGTGGGACTCCTTGCCAGAGGATGTTGTGAACGCCAAGACTATAACAAGGTTCAAATAATAACTACATAAATTCATGGAGATTAGGTCATCAATGGCTATTAGCCAGGATTGGCAGGGTTGGTGCCCCTAGCCTCTGTTTGCCAGAAGCTGGGAATGGGCGACAGGGAATGGATCCCTTGATGATTACCTGTTCTGTTCATTTCCTCTGAAGCACCTGGCATTGGCCACTGTCGGAAGACAGGACACTGGGCTAGATGGACCTTTGGTCTGACCCAGTCTGGCCATTCTTTTATTCTCATGTTCTAAAAAGTGAACAAAGTCATCGGCCTAGTGAGTGAGGAGATATATGAGATTCAGAGCCCCACAGGAGGCTAAACAGTTGAATCAACTGATTGTATACAATATTACTGTATTATAAAAATGTATCCAGTGAGGTCTTTTATGAAAGCTAATGACACACCGGTGATTAATATCATCATGAAATGTGTGTATTAATACTATATGAGGAATTACAGATGATATTATGTTTTAAAGTCTGTGACCAAAGACAGAAAGAAACAGGTTCTGTCCCAGAGGCGAGGGAAGGGAGCTATCCACCTGACTCCAATGAAATTAAGCAAGGTGTGACTAAATAGTGGAAGCCCTATTTACATATGAATCAGCAAGGGGATGGGAAGTCTACAGGAAGGGAAGAACACCAAGAGGTCATCCTGAATCTTGGGACAAAACAGTGAGTTTAGGAAGATGAGAGGAGAGAGAAGAAGCCATCTTGGGATCCATCAGTGGATAGACACAAGGGGCCAGAATTCTACCAAGCTGAGAAAGATGGGTTCTTCAGCCAAGGTGGTTGAAGTCTCTGGGAACTGACTATAAGTGAAAATACTGCTAGGCAAAGATATTTCACCTAGGAAAACAAGGGAAACCAGCACCTTGTAATTCTGTGTTAGGTCCTGACTGAGGGAAAGTCAGCCATGGCTGGGAAGAAGACTGGGAAGAAATGTACCTTGACTCAAGGCTGCCGACTGCTGAGTTAAGTCTTAGCCACTAGAAAGTGTATTTTACTTTTATTTCCTTGTAACCATTTTGTCTTTAGCCCTTGTACGTAAACTCACTTAAATCCCTCTTTTTGTTCATAAACTTGTTTTACTTTTTATCTAAACTGACCCAGTGCTGTGTTTGAATTGATGTGATTGTTAACTCTAATAAGATGTGCTTTTGTCTCTTCAAAGGAGCAATGAACTTTATTAATTCTCTGAGCATTCCAGGAGAGGACTGAACACTTCAGGGCAGATAGTCTTGGGAAAATTCAGGACTGGGGCTGTGTTGGAGTCACCCAGCAAGTAATAACCAATGCTGGTGGAGACCAGGGTGGGGCTGTTGTGTAGTAGTCAGGCTATGTTAATCCAGGGCTGCATAGCACACAGACACTCAGGAAGCTGCATGCTTATCTGCTAGCTGCTGGTATCCAGGCTGTGAGCCACAGCAGCAGAGCATTAAAGCCACCCACGTTTACAGGGCAGTGTCAAGGGGCAGCAGGGGTCAACAGGGCCACTCTTTCTCTCTGGTCAGCAATGCCTAGTGACCAGTATTCACAGGGCCACCCTTTCTCTCTGGGCAGCAATGCCTAGTGGACAGTGTCCAGAGCAGTAATACCAAATATCAAGAGTCCATACCAGTAGCACCAAGTATCAACAGTCCCAGCTGTCACCCTATCCCTGGCAGCAGCAGCACCCAATGGCATGCAGAGAGACTAGGGGAACCTGGGACCACTCTACTCCACCAGGTTCTGATCCTAGGCCCTATGAAACCAGTCACCCCCAAAGGTTTCCATGTCTCCCAATGCATCCTGTAGGTCACTTCCTACCCTTAGGCCTGCCTCAGGGATCTCCTCTGCTGGCAGCAGCTTGGCATCCCCTTCAGTGCCCAGGGATAACTGGTTTTCCGCAGCATAGTCAGGGTCCTCAGCCTCAGAAATCTTGGCATGTCTTCTGCAGAAGCCTGTAACACACATCCACTCTCCTCCTCAGCCAGCCCAGACTGAGCTGAGCTGCTTTTTATATGCTGCCTCCACTGGGAACATGCCCAGCGAGGGCGTGGCCTCTTGGGCCCAAAGTAGTTGGTTATCCCCTGCCTGACCAGTGTGGGGTTGGTACACCCGTCACAGGCAAGCAGTGACACAACCTTTCACTCATCTAACTTGCACCCCAGTGCATAACGGGGATATTTTCAAAGGCACAAATGGCAATTAGGCACCTAATGCCCATTGAAAGTCAATGAAATCAGGTGCCTGACTCCCAAGTGAGCCTTTGAAAATCTCTCCCTTTCTCTTTTGGAAGAAATGCTGCAAACAATGGATTCTGTATAAAATATTAAAGGGTTAGAAAAACTCATCAAGGCTTAGAGGGACCTGAGCACTCCCAGAATTGTAACTCCCAAGCATTCAAAAGTGATGTCAGGCCCCAAATCATCATAAGACTGGCTACAAATCATATATTCTTTTTATGCATCTTCTGGATTATGGGTCTTTAGACTCTCCTCAGGTCATGTTTTCAAGCTTTTTCTCTGCAACTATGAGGGCTAAAAATGTACTTTTCATTTTAAATGAAAGCTGCGATTTTCATGCAATCTCATACTTCCATCAGCTGCGGCTTTCAGAAAAGCATCAAATATTGTGAGATTCAGTATCAAATTGCGAGAGTTGGTAACCCTGCACTCTCCCTTGACCTCCACGCCCAAGATTTCATTAGCAATGACTAACAAAGGAGACAGTGAGAATGAGGTCTTCTTATGTATGCTGTGTGGCCTATCTTACATACTGAGCCTTTACAGTTTGACAGCTCAGAGCAATATCTAAGAGTTGGGATTCTGCTTGCATGGCTGAGCCCCATCCGCTGGTACCACACCAAAAAAGGTCCATCCTGAAACCTGACTCTGTTTCTTCAGTACCACTCATCATTCTGCATTCAGCACTTTGTAGGACAGGGCTTTTGTCAGCAGATGGAAGGTAACATTCTGGACGTGCTGATTGTCATCAGCTAAAAATACATTAAAGAAATCTCAATTTAAAAGTAAGTTCAGTGTGGGACTGTTATTAATCTTGACAGTGTCTCCCAAATACTTGGATCATTTCTGACTGGCTGCCCAACATCCAACCAGCTTAAAAAAAAGGAATTTCTCCTAGGGAGTGGAAGTGAGAAGTGATACGTTCCATTCCCAACTTGGCCACTGATGCACTGTTTTCTTGGCTAAGTCATTTAACTTCTGAGCCTCAGTTTCCACATCTATAAAAATGGGGTGAGAAACAGTGACCTGCTTTACAAGATGTTGCAAGGCTTAATTCAAGAATGGATGCAAAGCATTTTGACATATGAAAGATGCTGTATTTCTATTCAAGCAGCTAGTGAGACAGCAGGCAAGAGCTCAAGTCGCTCCTGAATTTTATAATGGCAAAAGTCCTTTTCTAAAAACTTTAAGATTCACTGCAAGAAGTGCTGAGATGATCTTGCTACTTTTAAGATTAAAAAAAAAACCTGATTAGTATAGAAGTCTGAAGGTGGGTGTTTCCAGTTAAACACAGTTGCTTATCTCTTTAACTTAGCAGTATTTAGACCTTGATAATGTCTTTTGCCTTAGTCACCAGGAATATATGTTTGGTTTGCTTCCATTAAAAATATATCAGGTGAGGTGAGTATGCAGCTCAGCTCAGGGTTCTGCTCCCGCCTCCTGCTGTTTCAATAGAAAACTATTAGAAGTTTGAGAGAAAAGTTTGGTAAATTTGGTACTCTCTAACACCAATGGATTTAGTTCTTCCTGGTAAGGCTAAGAACAGTTTCTTATGTCTTCTCAGTAACATTTTATTAGAAAAGATAAATAGAAATGCTTTTATAAATTGTTGTAAGGTGCATCCTAAAGTGTGATAGAGAGAGGTAAAAAAAACCCACTTCCATTTTAAAGTAGCTTTAGAACCAGTGCTTTATTATTTAGTGCATATTTTAAAATCATGTGTACATTTGAATCATGTCTCCCTCTCAGCAACATATATAATCTTCAATTAAGAAAAAACAGGAGTGACCTGCTTCCAGAAAATATACTCTTCTGGGGTACAAATGTCTGCAGTGATGTGAAAAAAGAGTTAACATTGAAAACAAGGGACTGGACCTGGACTGTGAGGTGGATTTGCACTGAGGGCTTCCCTCTGAGTTAGAGAGCTGCTGTGACATATACTGGTTACTTGTACATCTTTATTTTGCTTGCACCAAAAATTCTGTACACTACTCATTCCCATTGTTTCACTGTTTTATTTGGCTAGTTCTGGATGCATGTGTGAAATGGGATGCACTCAAACCCTAGTCATCAGCATTTCTATAGTGCCCTGGTTCTGTAAATCTCAGAATACTACTGAATTAGGTTTCAGAAACCCTCTTGTGACATAGGCAAATATTGTCTGCAATTTACAGATTGAGAAATTGAGGGTGAAGGAGGTTAAATAACTTGCCCAAGTTCACACAGCAAATCAGTGGCAGAGTTTGGAACAGCATCCTGGTCCTCTGAGTTTGTAGCCATGCTCCTTATTGAGCTCAAACTAGCTAAAAGTGGAATAGTTATACTTATTGCCAAAGTTAGCATAGCTTTAGGTGTCAGTTCTTTTCTGTTGCATTAGTTCTGGTTGAGCTGGATAAACTCACCTACTATAAAGACATAATAAAGCCCTTTGCTTCCCGTTCCTCCTCCTTAAGAGCTGGATTCTGCCATCCTTACTCACGGTTTGCCACACAGATTTCAACTGGCCATTTCCAGTAGCTGTCTTTGCCTTAAATTGAGGAGTTGCTGTTACTGCTCATCATTTTCAGATTAAGTTATTAAGTGTTGTGTGACAAAGTTCCTCCTCTGCCTTAGTGGGTCCTGCGCTTATTGGCAGATTTGTTCACCTCAGAGAACAGCCCAGAGACCTTCCCCTCTGGTAGAACCCACAGTCCAGGTCAATTCCTCCTGTGTCTGATCAGGAGTTGGGAGGTTTGGGGGGAACCCAGACCCACCCTCTACTCTGGGTTCCAGCCCAGGGCCCTGTGGATTTCAGCTGTCTAGAATACCTCCTGGTACAGCTGCACAACAGGTACAACTCCCTGGGCTACTTCCCCATGGTCTCCTCCCAACACCTTCTTTATCCTCACCACAGGACCTTTCTCCTGGTGTCTGATAATGCTTGTACTATTCAATCCTCCAGCAATAGGCCTTCCCACTCTCAGCTCCTAGTGCCTCTGGCTCCCACCTCCCTGCATGCACACTACAAACTGAAGTGAGGTCCTTTATAAACTCAGGTGCCCTGATTAGCCAGCCTGTCCTAATTGATTCTAGCAGTTTCTTCTCAATTAGCTCCAGGTGTCCTAATTAGCCAGCCTGCCTTAATTGGTTCCAGTAAGTTCCTGCTTGTTCTCAGGGCTGGTGCTTCCATTTAAGTGACCTAGGCGGTCACCTACGGCACCAGGATTTGGGAGGGCGGCAAGCTGCTCCGGTGGACGTCCCACAGGCATGCCTGCGGATGGTCCGCTGGTCCCACGGCTCCAGTAGAGCATCTGCAGGCAAGCCTGCTGCAGGTCCACCAGAGCCACGGGAGCAGCGGACCATCCATAGGAATCCCTGCGGGAGGTCCACCGGAGCTGCGGGAGCAGCGGACCGTCCACAGGAACCCCTGCGGGAGGTCCACCGGAGCCGCGGGACTGGCGAGCCGGCCCTGCGCCTAGGGCGCCGAAAACCCTGGCGCCGTTCCTGCTTTTTCTGGAACTGCCCCTCTTACCTTACCCAGGGAAAAGGGATCAACTTAATCTGGGACTAATATATCTGCCTTCAAACACTCTCCTGTAGCCATCTGGCCTGACCCAGTCACAACTGATAGTGGCAGAGTTCTGGGCTTGAAGCCCTGATCATTCCCATGCCCCTGCATCCCCTCTGACTAACATACATGCATGCACAGAAGTGGTGTTGGTGGGACTTTGCAACTTGATGATGCAATGGCAAATAACCTTAATAGCTGTCCTTTCATCTGGAAACGTAACAAAATCTTGGCTGGAAACATAATAAAATCTTATCATCTGGTGGGGATCAGAAATTACATGCGTTTTCCAGCAGACCCCCAGAGAAGAGCTGCAGTGAGTGTGAGCAGCAGATGCAGGAAGGGGAGGAGTGGAACATGATTATAAAAGGTGGGGCCCTTAGCCCAGTCCAGGCAGCACTAGGGCGAGAGACAAACACAGACTGCTGGCTGGTCCCTGTAGACCAGGGGTTCTTAAACTGGGGGTTGGGACCCCTCAGGGTGTCACAAGGTTATTATATAGGGGGTCGCAAGCTGTCAGCCTCCACTCCAAACCCCGCTTCGCCTCCTGCATTTATAATAGTGTCAAATATATTTTATAGTGTTTTTAATTTATAAGTGGAGTTGCACTCAGAGGCTTGCTGTGCGAAAGGGGTCACCAGTACAAAAGTCTGAAAACCACTGCTGTACACCTTGCTGCCGAACCGGGAGACGCCATGGACCACGGGAAACCTGACCCAAAGGAAGGACTCACGCTGCCAGGACTGCCGACGGCAAGTACCCCCGAGGAACTGGAGGAGCCAGGTAGTGACCTGAGCTTGAATGAGGCCAACACTGAGGGTGAGCTGGGGCTACCGGCGGTTGTATACCCCAACAAGTTGGAAGAACCAGAGGGACCCACTGGAGAGACCGAGTAGGAAGTAGCCCAGGGACAGTACTGGATAGTATGGTCAGTTAGTGTTTGGTCAGTGTGTTGCAGATGAATCCTTGCTGACCCAGTGGTGGGACCTTCTCCTCCCGCCACTGCCAGGGCTCTGGGATGGAACACAGTGGAGTCAGGTGGTCCTGCATTCCCCCATCCCTCCCTCCCTGCCTCAGGATGGCAGAACCCCAATAAAGTGCTAAGGACTCTTGCCAGCGTGCCCCTGCCTGAGGGACGCATCATAGACTCTTGCTGATGCTCCCCCGACTGAGTGGTGTGTCACAGATACTTGCTAGCACTCCCCTGCCTGAGGGCATGGCACTGACTCTTACCAGTGCTCCCCTGCCTGAGGGACGCAGCATTGATTCCTACCAGAACTCCTCGGCCTGAGGGGCATGCCCCAGACTCTGGTCGATACTCCTGTGTCGCTCCAACTGCAATGGCATACCTCCCTCCGCTAGTTCCCCATCAACAGAGAGGTGTGACCAAGGCCTTTTGGCGAGGCAGTGGGTCCCCACTGTCCCCCAGTGGCTCCGTGGACCAACTGAGACCTTGCTACACATGGTGGAGAATGTGGGCATCTGACCCTATCCTTGCAGTAAGGGATTAGAACGAGGAGGCCTCTGAAGCTCCCCTAATCGAAGTTTGGAGATGGAGAATCTTCTCAAGTTCCTGGCTGAGAGCCAGCAACAGCAGCAGCAACAACTAGCAACAGCAGCAGCCGGGCACCCAACAGCAGCAGTTGCTTCAGACCTTGGAGGCCCAGCACCGCGAACACTACCACCAATGCTTCCAACAACTTGCAGCCAATCCTCACCACCCCACCAGACTGATCTGTCTGGCCAAGATGGGGCCTGAGAACAACCCAGAGGCCTATCTGGTGACTTTCAAGTGGGTTGTCTCAGTGGCTGACTGGGCACCTGGACAATGCGTGACCCTCCTCATGCCCTATCTGATGGGGCCTGCTCAGAGGGCTTACTGGGGATTTCCGGATGATGAGGCCTGCATCTATGCCCAGGTGAAAACGGTGATCCTGGACACATTGGACATCACCCCGGGGACATTTTGGTGATGGTTTCAGGGGAAGGTCTACCCGCCGGGCACCCGACCACGGGCTGTGGCCCAGGAATTAAAGGATGCCTGTTGCCAATGGCTACAGCCCGAGCGTTGGACAGTGGCTTAGGTCATCCTCAAACAATTTGTACACATCCTCCCGACCCAGGGAAGGGCATGGGTTTTGCAGCACCAGCCCAGGACCATGAGCACGGCCATCACACTTATGGAGGACTTTCTAGAAGTGGAGGCCCAATAAAACCAGCATCTCACCCCACACCCTCCTGGGCCGGCACACAGAAACCTGAAAGGGGGCCCACATCCAAACCTGATGCGCCACCCCGCACCCAACAACCGGACGGCAGTGGAACCGACCTTCCTCGATGCCCACAGCCCACATCTGGCACCATGTCTGGGCTCTTGACCTGGCTACTGGGCCCTAGCCAATCCTGCAGTACCAGCAATGCACCAGCGCAACGAGGGCCCTGAGGCAGGACCCTGTTTTTGGGGTGGTGAGTACGGACATCTGCAGCGAGACTGCACTCTGATGGATTGCGACCTTGACCAGGTGTACACCGGGGAGTTGTGGGCCCGTCCCCTGTCCACTGAAAAACTGACGGCCCCCATGGAAGTCGTGGGGACCCACGTTATTGGTCTAGTTGATTCAGGATGTGGGCAGACCCTTGTCTTCCGGGCACTCATCCTGGATGCCGAGAAGAACATTGGGGAGGTACATATTCAGTGCATCCATAGAGATGTGAAACTGTACCCCATGGTTTGGGTTCCTCTCATGGTGAACAGGGCGACCCAGTTAATGAACATGGCACTGGCATCCTCCTTGGCCTACCTGGTTATTCTGGGCCGTGACTGGCCAGACTTCATTGAGGCAGTCTGATGCCTACCTACAGAAGAAGTATTTGAGGGAACTCCACCAGACACGATGTCTGACCCCAGAGTCACAACAGCTCCCACATCTGATCAGGACTGTTCAGAGACAGCTGGTCCCCCTCCCAACCTTGCAGACTTTAGTCAAGACCAAAGGGAAGACCCTACACCAGGGGTCGGCAACCTTTCAGAAGTGGTGTGCAGAGTCTTCATTTATTCACTCTAATTTAAGGTTTCGCGTGCCGGTAATACATTTTAAGGTTTTTTAGAAGGTCTCTCTCTATAAGTCTATATATTATATAACTAAACTAGTGTTGTATTGTAAAATAAACAAGGTTTTCAAAATGTTTAAGAAGCTTCATTTAAAATGAAATTAAAATGTTGCTCTTACGCTGCTGGCCCGCTCAGCCCGCTGTTGGTCTGGGGTTCTGTTCACCTAGGCCGGCAGCGGGCTGAGCGAGGCCTGCGGCTGGGACTCTGGCTGGCAAGGGTCCGTCAGCCAGAACCCCAGACCACCAGCGGGCTGTGCGAGGCCAGCAGCTAGGACCCAGAGGGCTGGAGGTGTCAGGGCAGAGGGGGAGCTGGGTATGGGTGGGGGTGCCAGACTCAGGGCTAGGGTTGTGGGGTGGGGGGGATGAAGGAGTCAAGCAGAGGGCTGGGTGTGTATGAGGGAGGTACAGGGCTCAGGGCAGAGGGCATGGTGTATATGGGGGCGGCGGGGGTCAGGGGAGAGGGTTGGGTGACTGCCCCCCTAAGAACTCCCAACCCCGCTGCTCCTTGTCCCCTGACTACCCCCTCCTGGGACCCATGCCCCAAACTGCCCCCCAGGACCCCACCCCCATCTAACCCTCCCTGTTCCTTGTCCCTGGCTCCCTGGACTGACCCTACCCCCGACTGTCCCCTGAACTGCACCGAACCCTCATCCAACACCCCCGTCCCCAGACAGTCCCCAGACTCCCATTGCCCCATCCAACCATTCTCCTGCCCCCCTGACAGGACCCCCAGTAACTCTTGAACCATCTAACCCCCCCCCCACTCTGCGCCTGTCCTCAGAACCTGGCTCGAGGACTATCCCTCTCCCACACCCCTGCCTTCCTGACAGGACCCCAGAATCCCACTTCATATACAAACCCCCCCGCCAGCTCCTTGTCCCTGACCACGCCCTCCCAGAGAGCCCCCCCCCAACTTGCCTTCCCCCAAAGAAATCCTCCTGGCCTCCGTCCCCTGACTACCCTGACCCTATGCACCCGCTCCCCCTCACAACCCGGGACTCCCATTGCCCCATCCAACCCCCCTCTCCCTGATGAGCCTCCCAGAGACCCCCGCCCCTAGCCACCCCACCCACCCTGCTCCCTGTCCCCTGACTGCCCCCACCCCTTATCCAACCCCCCCAGCCCTGGGCCCTTTACCATGAGGCTCCACGCAGAGCCAGAGACGCTGCCCCGCGGGAGAGCATAGCCCCGCCCCTCAGGGCCCCGCGCGCGGCGGCTGCATGGCTCCTGTTCAGCCGGGAGCGTGTCTGCCTCCCCGCGGAGCCAAACGCTGCCCCGCGGGAGCGCGCAGCCCCACCCCCCAGAGCGCTGCGCGCGGCGGCAGGGCTCCAGCGGAGGGGAGAAGGTGGGGGAGGGGCCGGCAGCGTGCTGCGTTCGGCCCGGCGCTCCGTCGCGGGAGCGGGGCCCCCGCGGTTTGCCGTGCCGGGAGAGTGGGGCTATTTGCCCACCCCGTGCGCGCGGCTATGCTTCTGCTCCCTGCCCCCGCGGGGGAAGTGGAGGGCAGAGGACAGCGGGTCGGGCTGGGCAGGGGTTTTAATGGCATGCTGGAGTGAGTCCCGGCAGGCTCCAGCGTGCCGTTAAAAATTGGCTCCCGTGCCGTCTTTGGCACCCGTGCCATAGGTTGCCGAGCCCTGCCCTACGCTGTGGTTTGCCTATGAGCCTCTGGCCTAGGCGGATGGCAAGGTCGTGAAGGCCCAGCATATGACCCAGTGGCATAGGTAGGTCCCGCTGCTGAACCAGGGGACCCCGTGGACCAGGGAAAATCTGACCCAGAGGAAAGACTCAGGCTACCAGGACCGCTGGCCATGGGTACCCCAAGGAACTGGAGGAGCTGGGCAGCGACTCCAGCCCAATGCTAAGAGTGAGCTGTAGCTAGCAGGGCTACCAGCAGCTGAATACCCCAATGAGTTGGAAGACCCAGAGGGACTCGCTGGAGACACCAGGTAGGAAGTAGCCCAGAGGCAGAACTGGACAGTGCAGTGAGTTAGTGTTTGGTCAGCATGTTGCAGACGTATCTCTGCTGACCGAGTGGCGGGACCGTCTCCTCCCGCCACTGACAGGGCCCTGGGCTGGAACGCAGTGGAGTCAGGTGGGCGTATGTTCCCCTACCCCTGCCATCCCGCCTCAGGGTGGCAGATCCCCAATAAAGTGCTAAGGACTCTTGCCGGTGCTCCCCAGCCAGAGGGGCACGGCACTACCTCTTGCCGGCGCTCCCCTGCCTGAAGGACGTGTCACAGACTCTCGCCGGTGCTCCCTGCCTGCAGGGCACAATACTGACTCTTGCTGGCACTCCCCTGCCTGAGGGGCATGTCACATACTCTTGCCGGTGCTCCTCTGAGGGAGACGGCACTGGCTCTTGCTGGCGCTCCCCTGCCTGAGGGGCACGGCACTGCCTCGTGCTGGCGCTCCCCTGACTGAGAGGCACGGCACTGCCTCTTACCGGCGCTCCCCTGCCTGAGGCACGAGTCACTGATTTGTACCGGCGTTCCCTGTCCTGAGGGGCATGCCCTGGACTCTGGATGGTACTTCTGTGGTCACACGGACTGCGAAGGCATACCTCCCTCCACTAGTTACCCATCAACGGAGAGGTGTGACCAAGGCCTTTCAGTGAGGCAGTAGCTACTCACCTCCCCCCAGCGGCTCAGCAGACCAACTGAAACCTTGCTACAAGATGGCTTTAATTACTCTGGATTTTGAGTTTCATGCTGTTCATCACAATGTTGGTGGGGGTGTGAGTCCTAGGAGTCACAAAAGGTTCAATGTTCCCCACAAAAGCTATTGCCCAGAAACAAGGAAAGACACTGTAAAATGTTGTGCTGATGCTGCTCCACTACAACTTTCCAGTAGAAATCAGGTCTACTGATATGACCATATTGTGCGTGTTTATTTTTCATCAAGACGATAGACTAGGATTCCATTCCCTGAGAGAGATTTCTCCCTCCCACCGGCCACCACCACACTAATCCCATTGATCATGCAGTGTCTTTACAGTAAAAATATCATTTCATGGGTTCTTTTTTTACTCTTTCTTAGGAGGAAGGAAGACAAAAGAATCCTGACTGTCTATCCAAGAGCAAAAGACCTTCCTGTGCGTTTCTGTGTTTATTTAGTTGGCTTTTCCAGTCTGTTCTGATCTTGTGGACTGTGGATCACCCTGTCTGGGTACTCTGGAAAGTTACATTGGAGCTGCTTGTCTCAGAACTGGGGAGTTGCTTCATCTTTTGCAGAAAGGATATGGCACACATTTATACTTGCTCACTGGGATAGCCATTCTGACCCTGTTCCCACCAATAGCCATGGGACCAATGCAGATTTACTACTGAGGACCTTGGTGTATGTGCCAAAAAATAGCAGCACCGATGAGTAACTTCTAAATGTGCCTTTGTTTGGGCCAGACACTGGAACTGACATAAATTACAATCCTGGCTGATGGCTGGGCTTGTTTTGTCCTCGCCACTGAGTCAGTGGTAGAGGAGGAAATAGAATCCAGGTCTCTTAACTCTTAGAATCAATGTCTGATCCCCAACTACAGATCTTTTCTGCTGTTCCAGGGTGTCCTAGGGACGGAATGGAGCTGTGGGAATTCCACCAGTTCAGGAGCAGCACAGTGTTGGCGTCCTTGGCCCATTCCCTTTCCCTCCTTAAGGGCCCTGGTATTGGACTGTTAGGGACAGGTCAGGGGTCATGTTGGGGGCAGGTTGGGGAGCCCTCTGCACTCTGTTGGTTGTAGGCTCTGGAGCAGCTTCTAGGTTGCTGTGTCAGGCTGCAATAAGATAGAGCAGCTGCCAGGGTCGCTTCTCATGTCAACAGTTTGGAGCCCTTTGGGGCCGAATGATGATTGTAGTTCTGAGGCAGCCTCAGCTGAAGCGGGTGCTCAGATTGGATTAATGGGAACTGGACAGTCCATACTCAGTTTTCAGAATCCCGGCTGGAGCTGTCTGGCTGATGCAGGTTGATGTCTAAACCTAATATTTATTTGAAGCTGGATTTTTTTAAGTTTATTTGAAATATTTCACCACCACCCCCGTTCTGGGGAAGATGCCAACTCGGCTTAGCCAAACATGCCTCCCACATTATTGATTTGTCATACACAGCCTGCTTCAGAGGAACCTAATCAGGAACACATCAGCCAGTTTATATACCAGATGCTGGGAGAGGCTGAGAGGCTGCATTGCTGGAGTAGGGCTAAGGATGAAGACCAAGTCAGGGCTGAGCCTCACCAATGAAACAGTGGGGAATTATCCCTCTTGCCCTGCAGGGGAGCTGAAGCTTGGGGCTTGACAGTACACAAGCAGTGCCCCCGCTTGTGTGATTTCAGAAGACACATGAGTGGGCCCCTTCTGAGGAGTGTTGGGAGATCTGACACTGCTAAGGTAGGGATGACACCTGCCTGCTTTTGTCTTGATGCACAAAGGGGGGCACTGTGGTTCCAGAGCATGTGGTGAGCGTTACAGCAGTGCTCTCTCTGTATGAATGTGCATAGTTAGTTACTAGATAAGGTGCTAGTTGATGGCACTAAAGAATACACTCCTGGGTTTTGTAGGACCAGTAAAAATTGCTGAGAACTGCAAATGGCTTCTTCTGGTTACTACTTGTATCAACTCTTATTAATGGGGAGAAGACCACAGAAATGCCATGCTTTGCAGCTATCTGTGCTGAAACATGCAGGGAGAGGCTGGGAATGGGCTGAGAGAGGATCATGGACAGTAGCTCAACAAACTACACCAAAATCTCCATGAAGGGAGCACCAAGTGGGCTCTGGCTGCTACCCTGGCCCAAAGCTTGCTTAGGGTACTTCTGCACTGCAGTTAGACACCTGCAGCTGCCCTGTGCCAGCTGATTCGGACTAAGGGGCTGTTTCATTGTGGTGTAGAGGTTTGGGCCCAGGCTGCACCATAAGCTCTGGGACCCTCCCTCCTCAAGGGGTCCTAGAGCTTGGCCTGCAGAGAGAATGAGAGCTGTGTCCATATACTTCAAATGGATCCACCCTTTTCACTTTCTTCAGCTGTAGAGAGAAGTCTTGTGACTACTTCTGTAGTATGCAGTAATATGTTTTCTCCCAACTTGTTATAATACTGCAGATCAGGAACTATAATGAGGAGGTTTTACCTATAGCTACCGCTCATCACCAATGCAAATAAAGGAATATTTTATGTACAATTAACCTCGGAATTCATTGCCACAAGGTATCACTGAAATCAAGAGTTTAGAGTTGATGTTTATTGTCCTTAAATGTTTTTATTCTGTCTCATATAATTGTGCTCTCTTTGTACATATAAAGTATCATACTCCAGGGCATAAACTAATCACTAACTTCTAGGTATTGGAAAGGCAGTTTCCCCACATGCAAACAAGTGACAGAATTGTTCCTTATTGGGACTGTTGTACCTTCCTCTAAAGCAGTGGTGGCAACCTGCGGGCCACATGCAACCCGTTAGGGTAATCCGCTGGCAGGCCACGAGACTGTTTACATTGATTGTCTGCAAGCATGGCCACCCACAGCTCCCAGTGGCTGTGGTTCACGTTCCCAGCCAATGGGAGCTGCAGGAAACAGTGTGGGCCCCATGGATATGCTGGGCTGACTGCAAGGTACTGCAGACGCACTGTTGTGTAATTTGACTTAACTGGCCTACAGGTGGTGTCCCACAATGTTAATCTGTGACCGCTCTGGAGATCAGTCTCCACTCTGCTGCACTGCAGCCAGGTACACAGGAAACAGCTCCTCCACTGCTAAAGCTCTGGGAATTTTTGATTTCTCATTTCCTGTTTGATCAGCACTGGGAGGGTGCCAGCTTGAGCACAGCTGATCATGGAGACTATACGCCCAAAATGCGCTACAGCCTGGTTTGCACAGGAGGTGGAGGATCTCATCGATGTGTGGGGAGAAAAGTCTGTGCAGGCAGAGTTCCGATCCAGCGGAAGAAACGCTGACATCTATGCAAAGATTGCTCGTGGAATGGGGGAGAAGGTCTACACAAGGGACATGCAGCAGTGCCATGTGAAAATAAAAGAATTTGGCGAAGTCCATAGGCGCCAACCTCCCCTCTGCCCCGTGGGTGCTCAACCCCACCCTATCCCTGGCCCTGCCCCTGCCTCTGCCCCTGCCCCACCCTCGCCCTGCCCCAATTCCACCCCCTTTCCCCCAGTCCCTGCCCCTGCTTCACCTCTTTACTGCCTCCTCCCTGGAGTGCACTGCGTCCCCACTCCTCCCCCTCCCTCCCGGAAAGTCCTAAGTGCCACCAAACAGCTGTTAGATGGAGGGCGGGAAGCGCTGGGAGGAGGAGGAGTGGGGATGAGGCACACTCGGGGGAGGAGGAGGCGAGGAGGGAGTGGGGGTGGCATGAGCTTGGCTGCCGGTAGGTGTGGAGCACCCACTAATTTTTCCCCAAGGGTGCTCCAGCCCCAAAGCACCCACAGAGTCAGCGCCTATGGCCAAGCATACCAGAAGACGAGGTGAACAGTTATTCTGGTGCTGAACACCACATATGCTGGATCTACAATGAGCTGCATGAGATTCTCTGGGGTGACCCTACCAGCACTTCCACAAGCAATGTGGACACCTCACAGGTGCGAGAGTCTAGGGACAACAAGGAGGATGATATGGTGGATGAGGAAGAGGTGAAGGAGAAGAATAGGAGACAGGAAAATGGTGGATCCATTCTCCCTAAGAGCTAGGAACTATTTTTAACCCTGGAGCTTTGTGGGTCACAGGACATCATGGTGGCCAACCATGATGCTGGAGAAGGCACCTCTGGTGAGTATATAATTACAATGAAAGTCCAGTTAAACTTTAGCGGGCACACACGTTCAGTATTATTGCATGTTTACTGTGAAGAAAAAGTGAGGTGCTGTGGTTCTTTTCTTACAAGAGGCTGTTCCAGCTACGCAGACGGTGACCCCTGGAAAAGACTGTTTATGTGGACTGAGAAAGCCCGGGAATCCTCCATAGATATCTCTAAGAAACTTTCATGGAGGTACTCTGCAATCCTTTGCAGAAGGTTTCTGGGCAGGGCAGTCTTATTTCTTCCACCATGGTAGGACACTTTCCCATACAACTCCTGAATTAATTCTGCTGGCATCATTGCGGTACGAAGCACAGCAGCATAAGGACCGGATCTATACCGAGACGCTTGCAGCATCTCCTTCCTTTCTGCCTCTGACCCTCAGGAGACTGATATCACATAGGATCACCTAGGGAAAATGGGGGAATTTCTCATTAAAAGTGCTCTTACAAGAAAAAAAAAGGCATGTACATCCATCCCACCCCTCCCACATTCCAGATTGACAAACCACGCAGCCACTAATGTGACTTTACTGTGCTTGGCATGGGTCGGCAAGTAGGTTAACGTGGCTGATAGGGGACTGGGGCCCCACATGAGAGATTCCACAATTTGAGAGTGAAAACATTCCCCCCCCCCACCCTATTCATAAACAGCTTCCTGTGGTGCTGTGCAGAAGGCCCATTGTTCAACTAGCTACCTCTGCTCCTGACATGAGCCTGCCATAAACTTCATTAAAAGTGTGGTCACTCATGACCTAGAGGGGGGCCTACTCACCATAGCTGGAGCAGCAAAACGGCACAGTGAACGGTTATGGATTCTGATTATGTTATGGCTTGCACCTAGTGGGTTTTTTTATGAAAATGGCCTTGCTATGGAAACACTTTATTCATATACAGTGGCTCCTTTATTTTTTCCCCTGACTGACAGCTGGAAATATGTTCTTCAACATGTCATCAACACCTGAAAGCAGACTTTTGGTGATTAGATGGAAAAGAAAGAGAACATGGGAGGACATGGTCACCGAGATAATGAACGCCTCCAGGAAAGCTGACACACAGCTGAGAGCATGGGGGATTTCATGGTCCAAGAAGTTAGACATGAACATAGAGATCAGGAAACCTTCCAGTGAACGAGAGCGTGTGGCATAGGATGAGATGTTTTGGATTATGAGGAACCAAGCAAAAATGTTGAGGCATCTGGTTGAACTGCAGGAACAGAAATAGGAGGTTAGAGTCCCTCTGCAGGCCCTGGTGGACAGCTAGCCATTGTCACCTGATGCCGAATCACCCTCCCCCAAGCATTACATGAGGCATGGGCAGAAATTCTATTATCCCTTTCACTTAACTTGGGAGCGGGGAGGCAAGGAACAGAAGGTGCCCATTTACAGACCTTTGATGGTCTGGAATGACGTGTTATGTTACACAGCTGAAAATGTTTCTCCCATTCCAACTTTACAACCCCTTTTTCCCAAGGTTACCTATTTTTCTGTTCTCCCTCTTTACTTATGTTTGTTAAATGAATTCGAGAAATTAATGTTCTTTATTGAGTAGAAGCAGTGGGCTTGGGCAGGGGGTTGGCTTTACAACGACAGTGATACAAGGCAGGTGAAGGTTTGGGGAAGCACAATACAGACAAGCAGCTCACATTACTGTGACTCATCATTGAAATGGCTTTTCAAAGCCTCACGAATACGCAGCATCCCTTACTGTGCTCTTCTTATTGCTCTGGTGTCTGGCACCTCAAAATGGCTGCCATGAGATCTGTCTCAACTACCCACCCCTGCGGAAAATTTTCTCCCTTTTTATCACAGATATTATGGACCACACAGGGAGCTATAATCATGGGGATGTTCTCACTAGGGTCCAACCTTCTTAGTAAACTTCTCCAGTGCCCTTTCAAATGACTAAAGGCACATTTAACCACCATTCTGCACTTGCTGAGGCTATAGTTGAACTGTTTCTTACTGCTGTCCAAACGGCCAGTGTATGGCTTCATGAGCCATGGGAGAAAGGGATAGGCTGGGTCCCCCAGGATAACTATAGGCATCTCAACATTGTCAATGTTAATTTTGTGGTCTGGAAAGAAAGTCCCGGATTGCATCTTTTTGAACATACCTGAGTTCCTGAAAATGTGCACGTCGTGAACCTTTCCCGACCATTCTACATTGATGTCGGTGAAACGCTCCCTGTGATCCACCAGTACTTGCAACACCATTGAAAAGTATCCCTTTTGGTCTATGTACTTTGTGGCAAGATGGTCTGGTGCCAAGATTAGGATATGTGTGCCATCTATTGCCCCACCGCAATTAGGGAATCCCATTGTGGCAAAACCATCCACTATGTCCTGCACATTTCCCAGACTCGCTACCCTTCATAGCAGAAGTCGATTAATGACCCTGCACACTTGGAACATAGCAGCTCCCACAGTTGATTTACCTACTCCAGATTGTTTCCCCACTGACCGGTAACTGTCTGGTGTTGTAAGCTTCCAAATAGTGATCGCCACTCGCTTCTCCACTGTCAGAGCAGCTCTCGTTTTTGTGTTGCTGAACTGCAGGGCAGGGGAAAGCTCTGCCCAAAATTCCTGGAAGGTGGCCTTCTGCATTCAAAAGTTCTGCAGCCACTGCTCATCATCCCATACCTGCAAAATGATGCGGTCCCACCAATCAGTGCTTGTTCCATGGGACCAGCAACAGCGCTCAACAGAGTTCAGCTGCTTTGTGACTGCCAGCAGCAACTGTGAATTGTTTTTTTCAATGGCTTGCAGCAGGGCTGCTTGCAGGACATCGCTATGTTCTGTGTGGCAGATCCTACTTCAGCTCTGGAAATACTGCAGGAGATGTTTGAGATGCTCACAGCAAGAGTGCGCAACTGAGAAAGCTACATGCTTCTGGGGTTATGCCATATGAATGGCAGTTTTAAGCTGCGAAAACCACTGGGTTGTATGCCGTTGATATGGGATGCCGACGCAATGTTCCCATTCTCCCCTGCGGCAATGTTTTGGTCCCATGCGGCATTGCACAAACTTCCCAAAACACAGTGCGTCAAGTTGCACTTTTGGATAGCTACCCATGATGCTCTGCTTTGTGCATCAATGCAGGCGCTGCTAGTGAGGACTCAATCCATCAAGAAAATGATCATGGTGTGGCCACACACAATCAACTTCATTAATTCGGGGGCTCGAGATCTAATTAGATAAGGTCAACTTAATTTTGTAGCGTAGACAAGCCCTGAGTCTTTACAGTCTGCTCAGACTCTGTTCTTTCATTTACTCCCCAGCTGTGACCTGTGGTCTGTTTGCTGGAGGCACACTGAGAGCTGGCTACTCACATGCTGCTGGCTCCTTCTACTTTCGAGTGGCTAAATCACATTAAAAGAAGCCAAAAAGACATTAAATACTTTTCTGATGTGACTTGCTGCATTTGCCACAGGCACACAACCCATAGGAGAGAGAGGTAGGCCAGGCACGCACCAATGGGAAGAGAGGGGGGCCACTGGACCCACTTTTTGTTAAAATGTGGTCCACACTGTGAAACAAATGTGAGAGCCCATAATCTCTGGTTCTTTTTCCCCATCAGGCTTTTGTGTGAATCTCAAGTGTGACAGGCACATATTAATAAAGCAGTAAATAATTCTTCACCATCACCAAGTATTTCTTCACTCATATAAAACACCCATTGCTCTCCAAATAAGGAACTTTTCAGTGGCTAAAGAGCCAACAGGATGGCAAAAACTGATATAACTAGCTGCAGAGCGGCCGTTTTCCTAGTCAATTAGATACAATGTTTTCTCTAATCAAGGAAGCAAGCAAACAGGTCAGAGTTGAGATATTGATCAGATCACATAGCCTAGAGTTTATATTAGTGGTACCATTACATCTCTCCACACCCCCTGTCAGAGGGTTATGAGAGAGACACGTCTGAAATGCAGGCTCCAGTTGAATTCAGGGGTTTGGAGACTATCACAATTTAACTACCATGTGGTGATAGTGATGATGTTTTCTGATTATTTTATTAAAGGAAAACTCTTCTGGAGGAATCCAACAGAATTTAACCCAGAATCATAGAATATCAGGGATGGAAGGGACCTCAGGAGGTCATCTAATCCAACCCCCTGCTCAAAGGAGGACCAATCCCCAACTAAATCAGCCCAGCCAGGGCTTTGTCAAGCCTGACTTTAAAAACCTCTAAAAAAGGAGATTCCACCCCCTTCCTAGGTAACCCATTCCAGTGCTTCACCACCCTCCTAGTGAAAAAGTTTTTACTAATATCCAACCTAAACCTCCTCCACTGCAACTTGAGACCATTACTCCTTGTTCTGTCATCTGCTACCACTGAGAATAGTCTAGATCCATCCTCTTTGGAACCCCCTTTCAGGTAGTTGAAAGCAACTATCAAATCCACCCTCATTCTTCTCTTCTGCAGACTAAATAATCCCAGTTCCTTCAGCCTTTCCTCGTAAGTCATGTGCTCCAGCCCCCTAATCATTTTTGTTGCCCTCCGCTGGACTCGTTCCAATTTTTCCACATCCTTCTTGTAGTGTGTGTCCCAAAACTGAACACAGTACTCCAAATGAAGCCTCACCAATGCTGAATAGAGGGGAATGATCACGTCCCTCGATATGCTGGCAATGTTCCTACTTATACAGCCCAGAATGCCGTTAGCCTTCTTGGCAACAAGGGCACACTGTTGACTGATATCCAGCTTCTTGTCCACTGTAACCCCTAGGTCCTTTTCTGCAAAACTGCTGCCTAGCCTCTCGGTCCTGAGTCTGTACCAATGCATGGGATTCTTCCGTCCTAAGTGCAGGACTCTGCACTTGTCCTTGCTGAAACTCCTCAGATTTCTTTTGGCCCAATCCTCTAATTTGTCTAGGTCCCTCTACATCCTATCCCTACCCTCCAATGTATCTACCACTCCTCCCAGTTTAGTGTCATCTTCAAAATTGCTGATGGTGGAATCCTCGCCATTCTCCAGACCCTGAATGAAGATATGGAACAAAACTGGCCTCAGGACCAACCCTTGGGGCACTTTGCTTGATACCGGCTGCCAACTAGACATGGAGCCATTGATCACTACCCGTTGAGCCCAATGATCTAGCCAGCTTTCTATCCACCTTATAGTCCATTCATCCAGCCCACACTTCTTTAACTTGCTGGCAAGAATGCTGTGGGATGCAGTATCAAAAGCTTTCCTAAAGTCAAGGAACAACAAGTCCACTGCTTTCCCCTCATCCACAGAGCCAATTATCTCATCACAGAAGGCCATTAGGTTAGTCAGGCATGACTTCCCCTTGATGAATCCATGCTGACTGTTCCTTATCACTTTCCTCTCCTCTAAGTGCTTCAGAATTGATTCCTTGAGGACCTGGTCCATGGTTTTTTCCAGGGACTGAGGTGAGGCTGACTGGCCTATAGTTCCCCAGATCCTCCTCCTTCCCTTTTTTAAAGCTGGGCACTACATTAGCCTTTTTCTAGTCACCTGGGACCTCCCCCAATCACCTGGAGTTTTCAAAGATAATGGCTAATGGCTCTGCAATCACATCCACCAACTCCTTTAACACCCTCGGATGCAATGCATCTGGCCCCATGGACTTGTGCTCGTCCAGCTTTTCTAAATAGTCCTGAACCACTTCTTTCTCCACAGAGGTCTGGTCACTTCCTCCCCATACTATGCTGCCCAGTGCAGCAGTCTGGGAGCTGACCTTGTTTGTGAAGACAGAGACAAAAAAATCATTGAGTACATTAGTTTTTTCCACATCCTCTATCACTAGGTTGCCTCCCTCATTCAGTAAGAGGCCCACACTTTCTTTGACCACCTTCTTGTTGCTAACATACCTGAAGAAACCCTTCTTGTTACTCTTAACATCCCTTACTAGCTGCAACTCCAAGTGTGATTTGGCCTTCCTAATTTCACTCCTGCATGCCTGGGCAATATTTTTATACTCCTCCCTGGTCATTTGCCCAGTCTTCCACTTCTTGTAAGCTTCTTTTTTGTGTTTAAGATCAGCAAGGATTTCACTGTTTAGCCAAGCTGGTTGCCTGCTATATTTGCTATTCTTTCTACTCATCGGGGTGGTTTGTTCCTGCAGCCTCAATAAGGATTCTTTAAAATACAGCCAGATCTCCTGGACTGCTTTCCCCTTCATGTTATTCTCCCAGGGGATCCTGCCCATCAGAATGCTGACTTTAGTGTAGAATTTTTGGACCAGTCTATCGAAATCTAGAGCAGAGAGCTCTCATTTTTTACTAATGTCAATGGGCCAGATCCTCAGCTAGTGTAAATGGGTATAGCACTTCTGACTGCCAGTTTACACCTGATGAAGATGTAGCATATATGATTTTACATAATTGCTATGAAACACAATTAGATTTCATAGAACTCTGTTGGTTTTGTGCCTTTAATATTCAAAAAGTACTTAGAAAATTGTCAGAAAATTATCTTTGTTACTCCATGTATCTGCTCCCATAGCCGGATTCTGATACCTTTACCTTGAGCAGTCCCAGTGAAATTAGTTTCCATTGATGTGTTTTCTACAGATCTATGCCAGTAGCAGTGATAAAATCACAGCGGTGTAACCAAATCAATCTAACTATAGAGAGGAAGAGACTGCACCGGAACCTGAAGTCCAGATTCTGGCTTCTCACCACATGAGCTATGAGAACTGCTGAGATGAGCAAAGTAAACATGAGGTTATTATAGGAAGCAAGTTCTTCAGACAACTGCATGTTCCTTCTGTTTTGTCCCCAGGTGGAATGTGCTTGCAGATGATGTGTCAGACATCTACCGTTACATCACTTTGTAGTACCACAACATAACTGATACAATTGGACATGATGAATCATAACAGGGCTCTGGGAGTGTAATGGACTGGCATAGCCCTGTGGGATACCAGCAGCATACTGCATGGCACGGGACAGAACAGTAGCCAGAAGGGAATGTAATGGGATAACATGGCACTCTGTATGGTGAGGAGGGTAACAGGATGGCATCGCATGCTGCAATATCAGAATGGCAATAGCATGGTAGAGTGAGATGGGGAGGCTTAGTGCCATGCAAAATTGTAAAAGCAATGACCTAGCCTGGTGCAGTGTAATGCCAAGAGTCCAACAGAATGGCATGGCAGTTTGGTGATGGGACTACCTGGTGCAATGGAAGAGTAGGACAGCAGTGGACTAGCATAGTGCAATATGACCCAAAATGGCACTGCTGGAGTTCAGTTAAACAGTATGGCACAGTGTGATCCAAGGCATATGATGGGATGGAATGGAGAAATGTTCACAACAAATGGAAAAAATGTAGAATGTGGGGAAAATTAAGATTAAAAAAAATATTTGTTCACTTGTAAAAATACCAAAATGATTAGCAAATAGCCTCTCCTGTTAACAGCTGGTAGGAACTGGAAACCTCATCAACTGGGTTTACTCATGAGTTCTGCATTAAAATCCTCAAGGACAAACCAATCCCTTTGTATATTGGCATAATCCTCAGAGGGGAGGGGGCAGCTTTGAGATGGACATCACACCAGCCCAACAGATATTCTATGCCTGAAACTTCCACATGGATCATTCCCCAAAGCTGGTTCTTGAGAATCATTTTTTTAAAGAAGCCAATAGTCAAGTCCCTTATGTGCTAAAGGTACATTTACTAAAATCCCTGCCCTGCCTCTATAGTGTTAGTATGGGAACCACAAACAGATCTGTGAAGTTTGCTCCTTTAAAAGAGTGATATTTTGGTCCCATAGGAAAGGTGTCCAACTGAGCAGTGGAGTGTAGTAAGGGTGACACACTGTGGATAGAGAGAAGTATAATTTTTTTCACCCTGTTTCCCTTTGAGATGTTTAGTCCTTTTTTGAAATTGTTGATTGAGTCATGTCCTTTTGTGTTGTCTGACGAGCTAAGGACAAAGCATTTTCAGTGGAGTTTGCTTACAGGTCCCTCCTTTGAAGTGGTTGAATCATTGTGCGTAGACTTTTACCTACAGCATTTCTAGTGTGTCAGGGGCACAGCCTGCTTTCACACCAAATGTTTTAATGTGATTTATCTTACAATGTCTTCATGCCAATTTAAAACACTTCCTTCCAGGAACAGCTACAAGTCACCGTTATCATCTGATCAGTAGAAAGAACAATTCTGAAAAGATCACACTCGCTCTGGAGATGAAAGACCTTGTTTGACCTGCCAAATGGAGTAATGAATGCCTTAGCAACACGCTGCAGTGCTACAGTGAATATACCGAACTCTGGTTGGCAAGGCAGGGGTCTCCAAAGTAACAGTAAAGGCCTATCAAACAGAATGGCTGGATAATATTGTCACCTATACTAACTTTGGTCATTTTAGAGAAGAGAGCATTGATCACATCTCAAGCTGTACAGTATATTCTATAAACTTTACTGGAATTCGTCCATCTTTCCCGCATAGAACATTGCAACACTGGCCAGCTGCTTTATGGAGGAGACACTAGTTTTAGGTGTAGCCTAAGCTATTGGTCACTGAGAGAGGGAGGACACAGGACTTGGTGGACCAGTGGTCGGATCCACCGTGGTTTAGCCTGTGCAAGAAATGTTCAAAGTCATTGAAAAGAGTCCTTGTGTGATCAAAAAATTCTAGGATGGTTTAGCCCCAAAATGACCAGCAAGGGCAGGTGATAATATCAGTTGGAGATAATTGACGTTGACCATAGAGGATAGATACTTGCTCATTTCCCAGATTTGCCATCTACAGTATCATTTCAAACCATGCAGATTTAATTACTTTGTACTTTTCTGAAACCAGTTAACTGGAGATTATGACGTATATAGCATTCTGAGTGGGCTAGTGCTCAAGAGAAACAGATGAAGAGATGTTTCCTGCCCCAGAGAGCTTCCAAATAAACCAACAATTTACCAACTGGGGAAGGGAAAGGGGATGCAACAAAACTGAGTGACAGAAGATCATGCTTAATATATATCTTATAGTGCCATGGTTTTGTCTGATTTTTTTTAACATCTGTTAGGGTAACCCTTGTCTGAAGGGAGGACGAGAGTTTGTGCACCTCATGGAAGAAAGCTGCTTTGAGCAGGGACCTGCTTCCTAATTGCAACTAGCAAGAAACTAATAAAAGGAAAATTACAAAAAAGAAAAGCAGAGACATGAAATAAAAAAAAACCCTCCTGTCAAGGTTTTGAACAGAACACACCAAAGTGAGGAAATTCAGAAGCCAAGGCTTCCAGCACATCACTCAGCCTACGCAGCAGAGATTTTCCATTCCTGTGTTGCTAGTTCAATGTAGCCAAAAGTGTCCTTTATTTCCCTCAGTTCTGTCCCTTGCTTTATGAAATTTTCCTCTGTGCTTTTAATAAACCCAGATGCAAAATAACCAGGTGTGTCACTTTCCACTGTTGAGACAATTTAGGGGGTATTAATGATTGAATTATTATTGAAATGTTTATCAAATAGCCTATAACAAGACAGGTGTTTAGTCTCTACAACCACACAATGAAGAAAATTTTTTTTTCAGAGATGGGTGATTTCTGTGACTCTGGTGATTTTGGTTTGCTTTTGTGCTGGAAATATTTATATTCTGCTTTTGCAGTGCGCTTACTCTTTTTGTTTATTATCATATATAATAATAATAATACCTAGCTCTTAGGCAGTGCTTTTCATCAGTAGATCTCAAAGATAGAGGTTTCCTTGGTCCTAATTTAAAAGCCTGATCCAGACCTGAACCTGAGCTGAGCACAGCCGACCTGAACCCAACATGAGAGTGTCGAGCCATTTTCAGAACCAATCTGATCCCAGTGTAACACTTCCCCATTAATTTGTGTCAGTGCCACTGCTGCCGCATCTCTGGGACTTGGCCTGGTGGGGGCTTCCTGTTCCTTATGCCCTGTGCCCATGATCAGTGTCTGGCTATTGCCTACCACTGTGGTGTCAGGGCAGTGATGAGTAGGTGCCCCACTCCTGCCATCCGCCGCTACCTTGCCTCAAGGCACTGTGACTCGTCACGCACTCACTCCACAACACACACAGTTGAGCAAGGTGGTGATGGCAAGCACATGTGGGGCACACAGCTGCTGCTGTGCCGAACCTCTGGGCAGGAGGAGGTGATTAGAGATGACCCAACCTGAACCTGACTATTATAGTGAGGTCCTGTTGGGTTCCGGTTCAGTTGCAAGGTACTACTCAAAGGACTTTACAAAGGAGTTCAGTATCATTATCCCCATTTCACAGATGGGGAAATTGAGGCACAGTGAGGAATAGTGACTTGCCCAAGGTCGCCCAGCAGGCCAAGTGCAGAGCCATGAGTAGAACGCAGGTGTCCTGAGTCCCAGTCCAGTGCTCTAACTCAGACACGGTCCCTTCATTTCACTAAATGCTTCTGTTTATTGTCCAGGTCATATATTACCTTTCTGTAAAATGTGACTATCAGTCCCTTCTCATTTGATCCTGATATGTCTTATCAGTGCAAAATCTGTTTACTGCCATTAATCTAAGTGAAATAAATAAAGAAGAAAAATTAATAATAATCAGCTGACACATACACGGAGCTTTTCATGTTCAAAGTGTAACACACTGGTTTTAGTGCATACCTCCATGCCGCCCTCTAGCAGCCAGCCTAAGTAGATATAACAACTGCTATTTATCCACAGCTGAGCTCTAGCATTCAGAGCACAGAATAGACTGAAATATATTTATAGAGACATATAGTGACAAACAGTGATTCATGAGGAACAAGGGAGGGACTGTTGCCTGTGGTTTACAACAGGGCCCTCCAAACCAGTGTTTGTGGGTGCTAGGCCTGGCTTCGTCACTGACTCACCATGTGACCTGACAATCTTTGATTGCCAGTCTGTCCATGTATAAGATTTCCGAGTAACACTGTATAATATAAATGCAAAGTACTATGCACTCCATATTCCAGCAGCTTGCCCAGATATGGTCTAGTGGAGACTGGCCAGATAAAATGAAGCTGTCCCACTGTTTTCCCACAGTCTCTGTTTATTCTGCCCTGCCTTCATTTCACAATTGCCTTTAATAATGTGTTATTATTTAAATAGTGCCACAGGATTGCACTGTGCATTACAGGCACTGAAAAGACACAGCCCCTGCCTTGAGGAGATTACTGATTGCCTTGAAGAATCTTGCATTTGTAATCCACACCCACTCGACGTAATGCTCTGTCCTCCTCTAGTGGTGGTTAAGCCACACTTAGAAGTGGATGAACTGCTAACAGAGGTGGGTCTTTTAGCTCATGCAGTAGAGGTTCATGCCAGTGATCTGAGTTTCAATCCCTGTTGCCAGTGACCCACACAGTGTGCAATGTTACATATATATTTTGTGCACCATGTGGAATACTGCCACTTTAAAATTCTCATTCTAAATCAATTCCCTTGGCTGCTTTACTCAGAGCCCCTTGGATTATTAACAGTGAAAGGATTTTTAAAATCAATTTACTCATTACTGTTTATGATTCTTTACAGATTTAAAGCCCACTGAAGTCTGTGGGAATCTTTCCATTGGCTTCATCAGACTTTAGGTCATGTCTT
Source organism: Chelonoidis abingdonii (assembly GCF_003597395.2). NCBI lineage: Eukaryota > Metazoa > Chordata > Testudines > Testudinidae > Chelonoidis > Chelonoidis abingdonii. Next base: position 84,141,209 of record NC_133776.1, read on the forward strand.
TATTGAATATTTCCCAGTTTGGACAATAAGATCAGTGAAGTCAGTTTCCCTATGAAAGTCTTAGCATTGCAGTGGCTGGTGCAATGCAGACCAAATTTTGTTCATGTCAAAGCAATTGTTTCCATTTGAATGGAAAGAAAAAGAGTGGGAACATTTCTTTTGGCCCTCAGTTTGACTGAGAGTTTGTTTTTACACAACTCTAATTTTGATTGACAGTGTCCCTTTAATTCTTTCCACCATTTCTACATGGTGCATTGCTATTTTCACCACAGAGGCTCAGTAAAATTGAGTCATGTGGCTTTGGTTTACTTTGGAGCCAGTGTAAATGACAATGATATCAATGTTTGCCCCGTGGAGACATGAAGCATTTACATGTGAAATTTAACAGAAAGATGGAAGTATGATAAAAGGAGAATTGAACATATTATTTTAGCCATTGCACTGGTCAGAAAAAAATAACGCCAGGACACACTGGCTCTCACATTACTGGAAGATTACTACGCACCATGGGCCCGCCAGTCACATGAAGGCGAATACAGTCCCCAGAGTTGCTTTGGTTTCACTAGACTGTCATGTGCAGTTCTCAGAATGCTTCGCTGATGAGCTGGTTGAGTCTGACTTAGCCGTTCAGCCCCAGACCTGGCAAGCGAGTACACTGATCCTGCCACTGCTCTGCCTGTTCTGTGGATAAACACAGCACTTTTGCCTCAGGGGCTGTCAATTTTGCACCTTTCAAAAATGCTATATTGGCATAAAAGAAGGAAACAATGTGTGCACAAATGGGCAGGTGCAGACTGGTTAGAAACACACACTAGGGCAAGTTACACCTCAGTTCCTCAGGGATATGGCAGGGAGACAGCAGGAGATGAAGCAGTGAACATAGCTGACTTGGATTTTAAGAAAACTTTGGACGAAGTGCCATGTAAAGATTGATGAGGAAAGCTCATTGATGAGGTACCTCGTTTGTAAACCAGTAGAGGGGAATTCTAATTTGGGATTAGGGACTGAGACAATCCTAATAGTTTCTTGATTCATGTGACCTTTTAAAGGCCCACTAGGCTCTTTCTATCTTGCCATTTCTGCAGCTTTACAGGGCTCAAGTTTTCCTCTCTCTCTTTTTTTTTTTTTTTCCTAGCCCAGGTCTCCTTTGTGCTTGGGGAAATGTGAACAAGCACCTCTAACTCCAAGAGGAATATCTAAGGGATCCTGCTGATGAAGTGGATAGTATTTGCCATTTTCATTTGGCATGTCAAGGAAATCCCCACTTACCCCAGACTGAGAGAGAGAGGGGTGGGGGTAAGAATCAGAATCCCAAGTTAAATAAACAGGCATTCTTGGTTGCTCAGCCTGAGGCCTATGGCTGGGGGAAGTCCATGTCATTCACACTCTGAAGTTCAGAGTGCGTCCAAGGCAAGCCATTTCAGTTTGATGACTTGGACAAAGGGGCCTCAAAGGGGCAGGATATTTTTGAGTTTTTTTTCAACACCGCATATAGACAAACCAGGCGCTTGAACTTCCCTGCCCTCGCCATGTTGATGTCTTAGCCTTGTTGTCTTGTGACAGAACCAAGAACATGTACTTGAGATCAAACCCCAAGCCTGTGCTGCTTCTGCTGCTGATTTTCCTTAATGTTTCTCTTGTTTTACTCACTTGGCTCCAAAGTCTCTTTAGAGTTCCAAACCAGTCAATCCTTTCTCAGAGCCCTATGGCCCTGGGGAGCCTTGGTTATATTTATCAGCTGCAAAGAGCATCCCTGGGCTCTCTGAGCTCTAAAGGATTACAGTCAAACAGCTACAATGAGGTGCTCAAAAATAACCTCGAAGAGGAAATACAAAGAGTGGGAATCTCAGACACCCCCCTCCCTGCCAAATACTGTAGTTTAAAAAGCAAACCAATGCTCATAAGTGCAAGTCAAATAATAGGAGGAGATTGTCTTTGTGCTTTAATCTTCCTTGTTGCCAGCAGAAATAAAATGTGTTTCTTCCTTCCAGAGTTTGAGTACATCAGTGCAAGAGGCATTCTCTGTCAGGGCCCTTGGCCCATAACCACCAGGGAGCAGTAATGTAAGAACATGAGTAAGTACAGTTAGCTGAAGGACTGGAGATAGGTTGGGCTGGGACCATTGGAGTAGGTTGGGTTGGGGTATAGGATGGCATGGAAGATGTGAGAATGGTGAGTGCCTGGGAGGAATGCCAGGCAGGGCTGGGTGCCAGGTAGGAATGGGTGCCAGATGACACTGGGTGAGGATTTCTTCTAATGTCTAATATTTATTTATTAAAACAAAATAGATGAGAATATTATATTACTTTTCTTACCTTTTATTTTTAAATCTCTGCTAAATAACCCGGTGCTGTTGTAAATGTGATAGCCAGTGTAATTTAATGATTGTAGGAGGGAAGTCAGGAGACCTGGGTCCTATTCCCAACTTTGCTACTGACATTTCTATGTGACCTTGAGCAAATCACTTAAACTCTGTGTGTGCTTCATTTTTCCCATTTGTATAAAGGGGTAAAGTGCTTGGAGACTGTATTGACAGTCACTTCCCAACCAGACCTTTCACCAGCTTCTGCTCTATGGCAGGATTATTATGTATAGTCAAGAACTTTTGCCATTAGGTTTTTATTTTCCTGTGTACTGTGCATATGAACCGACTGTAGCTGTTCATTTGTCTTCTCTTCCCAAAGGGACTACACAATGGCTTTGATGAATGGAGGCCTACCATGGCAGCTAGTGCCAGAAGGGTGGATCCACACCCTGGATGGTGCTGCGGCACTTGTCAGCCAATGGCAGCTCTCTCGTGCCAGGACGGATGCTATTGGTCAATTTCTGCCTCTTCTAGGACTGCATGGGGTGGGATCAATGATGGTGTGTCTAGATAGAGAAAGTACACAAGGAAGTGGAGAGTATCTTCACTCACGTGGCTTAGCGACGTGCAATCCTGGTGTTGTTTTCATTCACTGTCCCACTTCATTCCATGAGTCAGATCAGAGGTAAAGTGCCAGATCTTTGTGACAGTCAGGTGGGGTAGCACACGCCTTTGTTGGGCACTATTAGATCCCCTACCAGATATCAGTCCATCAAACAGCTCATCTCAAATAAATAGGATTTGACTTTGTGGGATATTGTTTTATGCCCGATGTAGCAGAGTGAAGTGCAACCAGCAGAGATTGTGAGCAGACAAAGGTGTCTTTCATTTCATGGCCATATTCTTCCAGGACGGAGCATCATTTGCTCATCAGCTTTCCTGTTTATCTGTGGTAAAGACCAGTTCTGAACACCTAATACAAGCCAAACATTCACTAGCCTGCAGCTATGCCACTTTGTTGTCTATCCAATCTCACAAGCTAAAAGCACAAGGGCTTTTTGTTTGGAGAACACCCGTGGGTTGGAGGAAGTGGGATTGGTGATTCGCTAGACAGTACCCTTCCATCTGAGTCAGCAGTGACCCAACAGCACTGCCTTAGGAGATGCCTCTGTTGGCTGACATGCTGACTAACTGTTGACATAAAGTGCTAGATCCTTTGGCTAAAACTAAACTGCTCAGAGCACAAGGCAGGGTGCCATGCAAATCTGGCTTAAAACTCTGATTCTGCTGTGGCTGTCTGAATGGCCATCCCCCTGTGCTGTGTTAGAGCAGCTTGAGAGGCACTTTCACTTGGACAGGGCTGCAATGGCCACAGGGGGCAGAAAACACAATTGAAGATTACTTGGGGCCAACCACACCTTCTTTTCTGCAGCTCTTTCGCCTGCTACATCAACATCAGGAAGGCCCCTATGTTGGCTCTGTACTACTGACCCTGGGAAGATCTTTCATGAGTTTGTTAAGCCAGTTTTGCTGCCAGATTACACATCCAGTTTGTCACACGAGGCTGCCCTGCCCTGTGGGACCTGGCTCTAAAGAACGCATGCACATTAGGTAAGAGTAGAGGTGGTAGCCCTGGAATTCTGGCCAAATTCTTATTCTCCCCATTTAAATCCCCCAGCAATTTAGTTAGATACAGCATTCTTCATTTCCTTCTTTTTATGTAATTGATTTGATGGATACATCTGAACAATCTCCAGGTTCCACCCCAGAGATGGCTGCATATCATTAGCTGGTGAAACGATCTTTCTGTAGTCTTTATTTAAATCACGGGTGTGCTGTGAGACTGAATTAGTTAAAATTTGTAAAAGGCTCTCAAACTTCTTTATTGGCATGAATAATTGTTTTATTATTAAGTTATATTACAGTTGATAAGTTGCTTTTTTATGTTTCTGGGAATGGACCTTACCATTTTGTTCTGTAAGTCTGTTATACTTTGTGAAGGCTTACCTTTGCCACATGTGTACTGATATGTTCAAGAACAAGATAGGCTATTGGTACTAATTTATATCAATTTTGAGAAAAATAAAGAATTCAAAATAAAATCATCCCCAGCGTAATTTGAACAAATGTTGGCATTCAGCTTTTGGAAATATAGATAAAGATGAACATGTGCTCGCCCTTCAACCATTAAAAGATACATTTGAAGCATCTGAAGAACAAGAATTTTATTTTACTGCAGCTGGTTAATAATGTCATTCAATCCCCAAATTGTGTGCACACCCTCAAACCCTCTTGTTGCTAATTGTTTGACTGAACATTTCAGGAATGGCACATTCACTATCCAGTTCTTATCTATTGCTGTTTGGTTTGGTATAGTCATACAGAGCTTTCTGAAAATCAAAATCCATGTGGGAAACTGATTTTGAACTACAGTCTACTCCTAAAGAATGGGAAAGAGGTTCTGGATTATGAATTTAAAATTAGCACCAGGGTAGCAAAAGTACAGAGACTGCATAATAAGATAGTTCATAAAATCTGTTGGACTCTGTTGGAAAGATATAGCTTGTAAATATTGTTGGAGGTGCAACCAATCTAGAAGGAATTTGATAAAATTTAGCATATTATAGACATGCCCCAAAATTTGTGATTATGAAGCCAAAATATCAGATACTGCAAATTTTAACTGGAAATTTTATTTCCCCTGAAATGCACAATTAATCCTACGTGACTGTTCTTTACTATTATCCACTATTATGAGATTTAAAAGTAACTCTCCACAGCTGCCTGAGCTGCAGAAGGAATTTCTATCCCAGACCATCAGTTCAGAATTGGTACAGTGATTTGGATGAGGATGTGTACTCTGATGTATTAATTTATAAAATACAAAAGGGAGAGGTACATTTCTTGTATTATATTAGAAGTGACTCGGGTATTAATATTCGTATCAACCTGATAACCTCTTGTGATATTGAGAACACTGTATCCTAATTGTACATCATGCATTATTGTAGGAAACGATTCATTGGACTCAGACATTCAGAATTGTAACACTTTATTGTAGAGTTTATGTTTACGGCTTTCCTGGATCATGTTTTCTGATCAACTGATGTTTGGTCACCTCTGTTGCAAATTAAAATATGTAATCAGATGTTCAACTGTATTAATCTCCTGCTCTGATCTGACTGTATTTCAGTATTGTGTATATATATTTGTCACATGCTTCAAAAGATAAAAACAAGATTTTTATATATCAAAAAAGGGGAACAAAAGTTCAGCTGACCAAAGTTCATCTTCACTAAAATCCAAGTTATCAGATTCCCTTGTAGATTCCAATGCACAGACTATTATTCAGTTCCTCTTCTGAAGACTGAATGAGCATGAGACTGAATCCCAGCTTTGCCAGTGATCTGCTGTGTGGCCTATGACAAATCATTTAACTTGTGTCTCATTTTCTCCATAAGTAAAACAGGAATAATAATCTACTCTATCTGTCCCCGATCAGTGTAGGATCTGAGCTCCATAATACTGATCTGCCTGACATGGGAACTGGCAGGATTCATGTTACTGTAGTGCTTTGGAGATGTAAAGTGGTGTATAACTTAGGGATATTATTGTTGCCGGGTAGTGCTGATAGCACAGAATGGCTCCCCATTGAGATCTGAGCCAGGGGTGCATTTCCATGCTGAGTGCGTGATCCCCCTGCATACAGATTATAAAATCCTTTTAGGATACAAGCTGATAGATATAGGTAAGTTATTAACTTATACTGACAACAGCTGGGCAAACCACTGGCAGTTATTCATTCTTGTGAAAAGTCTGGACTTAGGCTGAACTGCCCACATCCTCTTCCTTGGAAGATCAGCAGCATCTGGAAGAGGAGTGTCCAACTCTGGGCAGGAATGGAAGAGTACAGTGACTATGCACTTCACAGGGTCCCCACGGCTTCTGATCTGGGAGTGCTGCTCTCCCACGCTAAGGGCTTGGCATAATCAGAGCAAAGGCATGAGGCCACGCCAGCAAGCTCAGCTGTGTGGGTGGCATTGTCTACACCCAAATACCTGGAAATAGTGCTTAGATACCAGACAGTTGTGGGTGCTATCTCAAAATCCAAGACAGGTCAGAGCGAGAAATCCACCTAGTAGACTTTTTTTTTAAAGAGTTTGCTTTATTGCATTTCGGATGAAAACATTTCTAAAACTCTCTACAAAGTGAGGGGCAATCTGCTTTGCTTGCAGCAGCATCCCAAAGATTTCTGATGTGGTTGGGGTGCCAAAACTTATAAGTTAAAGCAAACCTTGCTCTTTTTCCAATGCTCTGTTTGCATCAACTCTTTATTCTTGCCACTCTTTGCTCAAGCCATCCCACAGGCTTGTGTGTGTGTGACACACACATCAGAAAATGACCTGCATCCCTCAATATAAAAAATACGAATTTTAAAGTGCTTTTAAAGCTGCACTATGGTAAAACACCAGTTACATTCCAAAGGGACTCGATCAGACTGACATCAGGTCAAGAAACCAACTTCTGTTAAATCCGTATATTCTGCTCATTTAACGTTGGCTGATGGGAGGGAAAGAAACACCAAGGCAAAGCAAAACACCTGTATGCCGGTATCCTGAGCAGCTGCCTTACTTCCCAGGTTATTCCAGCACCTTTACAGACAGAAAACTGGGGCAAGTTTTAGTTCCTCGCCCACTCTCCTGTGTGTTTCCTTTTGCTTGTCGGTGTCTCTGGTGCACATGAGAGAGCTCAGCACCAACGCACCTCTTAGGGCCCAGCGCCCCCAACCCCAGGTCCAGCACCATTCCGTGGAAAGGAGTCCAGGGGCACATTGCCACCTGAGGAGCTACCTCGACCAGCCTCTGCCTCCCATTTCGCTCGTGCTACTGCAGCCTGAACTTGCTGTCACCTGCCTGCCCCGAGCAGCCCTGCCCACCTGTTAGCGAGATAGGCAAGAACCAGCGCGAGGGCTGGCATGTGTGTGAGGGTTTGAAATCTCTGCCGCAGCCCTGGGAGCCTTAGCACTGGAAAAGTGACAGCGAGCGAGAGAGCGAAGCTCCCCCCTGGCTGTGCTGCTGACGTCTCTCCTTCCTCTTGTTCTTTCCCTATAAAGAATCCCAGGCGCACACCAAACATCCCAGCAAAAGCAGATCAAACTGGGAGGGGTGGGGGAGAGAGAGAGAAATACCTAAACTGTGATCTGCCCAGGCACAAGTCCCACTCCTTGCAAGAAGCCGAAACGGTCGCCTGCTCCCGGGCTTGTGACTCCACCAGCAGCATGTAGCAGAGATCCCGTGGGCTCGTGTCAGCTGCAACAGCTACTGGGACGCAGGAGTTTTGTTTTGGTTTTTTCCCCACTCCTGTCTCGCAAGCCTGAGCGAGTTTAAAGGCTTCTTCCTCCAGATCCCTGCAGCACCTGCACCTCCCTGGATAAACAGACCTCAGCAGAGACTTTTGGTTACAGACACTTTAACCAGAGCCCAGCCCAAGGGAGGAGAGCGACTCAGAAGCAGCCGCTCAGTGACTCGAAAAAACTTTGCACCAAAACTTTTTTTGTTGCGGCTACTTTGCTTTGTTAACCCCTTTGGTCAGTTGTGTGACAGCTGCTCTTTTCGCTGGTCTCTCTACTTTAATCAGAGTTAGCCAAAGAAAAAGAAAAGAAAGAAAAACCAACCCCAACAAACAAAAAACCCCAGATCATCCCATGAGTTAGGAAGAGGGAAACAAGGAATAAAGTTATTCTGAAAAAAAAAAACACATTTGGCCGTCGAGAAGAGAGGGAGGCAAACAAAAACCTGTAGCAAAGCGAGGACGCAGTGAATGGAAAGCGCAGTTTCACTGGAATCAACAAGTGAGAACTTCTGGACGCCTCGTTCTTTCCCCCCTCCCCGCCCTTACCCAGCCTGAAGGCTTTGAAACGTTACTGGAAAGAAATTGCCCCTATTGACAGCTTTCCCTTCTTGCACGTTTCTAAAGGATATACTCATAAGTCACATCTGCACCAGCCATGATCCCAAAGCACTGCCCCGCCCTGGCTGTTGGGGTGCTTCATGGACTGCTTTGGCTACAAGGTAAGAGCAGTTTACACGTGGTTTTTTCAATCTCTCTCACACACTCACTCTCCTTTGATTTCACAGCGTATTTTTGCCCCGACAGCTTTCTCTTCTGTGTTGGCTCACTCCGGTGCGGTATCCAGGTTAGAAATGGTTCTCCCCCCAACCCCCATCGGCTTAAGGCCACTTCACAGCAAGCCACCTTGTCTGCCCCTTGTCAGAGGGACCAGTTCAAAGCAAGCCACTCCTGGATGCTGGCTGGCGGATTTCAATAAAGAAGAATGATAAATCCCTGGGTGGGATGGAGAGGAACGAGTTCCGCCGTGGGGGGAGGGTCTTGGTCGATGCCCCTGTCCCATATGGCTCTAGATCCTGGATTTCTAGCTTGGCCCAGCACCTTGCCCAGAGGGGGCCAAGAGCAACACTAGGGCTGGCTGAACTTTCCGTGTGTTTGTTTTTTCTCCCGCTGAACGCAACAGTGCACCTGAGTACACTAACCTCCTAGCGCCATGGGACACTGCGCGGTGTAATAACGCTACACGAAGCAGCAAAGCAAGGACTCTGTTTAAGGGCTGGGGACTTGTTAAAGGGGGAATTTGCAGTCCGGCTCGGTCATTTTCCGGGCCAGGGGGGTGAGCCTGTATTGTCACAGAGTTAAAATTGGTTTCCTTTATGGATGCAACTATTTCAGCTATGTTGTTGTTTTAATGGCCTGGGATGTTCTCTCCTGGATATGGTTTCAATTACTTTCTCCGGGTTTGGGCATCGTAAAGAGTCAAGGTAGCAGATCTGGGCAGCTGCCGCTAGATGGCGCTTGCAACTGCACATAGGCATCCCCGGTCCCGGTGGGGACTTCCCTTGCTGAAGTTGAGAGAAAGGGTGGCTTTGGGGTGGGTTTTCAGGAGAGCTGTGTGAGTGCTATGGGAGAGCTCACCTGGAGAGCAGACAAGCTCTTCCTTTGCATTTTAGAAAAGGAAAGTAAGCTTGGAAAGAGAGCACTGCTCTACCTGTCCCTGTGCTCTCATCCACCCACCCCAGGGCTTTGACACTCAGGTTCCTGTGCTAGTGAAGGCTCCATTCTCGGTCCATGACTCACATTTTTCTCCAGTCTAGCATTACTTAGCACTAGGGTGACCAGCTGTCCCGATTTTGTAGGGACAGTCCCGATTTGGGGGTCTTTTTCCCATATAGGCTCCTATTACCCCCCACCCCTGTCCCGATTTTTAACACTTGCAATCCCATCACCCTGCTTAGCACTAAGCTGCTCCCAGGCGCCCATCAGAAGAACCTTTGGGTTCTTTTCTTTTCAGCCCTAGCTGAACTTTCTCAGAGAGGCCCCTGAATTCATAACACTTTACTTTGAGCAAGTAATAAGCTTTGTGAGTTGCTCCCACAAATCACTCCCCTGTGCTTGCCCTGGGCTTTCTTCTGGAAGATCCCCACCCCCATTGTAGATGTGATACAGCCAGTGAAATGCCACACTGTAATGCCTAATTAAATAGGCGGCCAAAGGGCCAGTGAGGAATTGGCTTTGAAATTTCCTGTAATAAGTTTACAAGGGCTCTCGCTAGATATCCATTCTCTTACCAACAGCAATGGGAGCTCAGGTTTGAATACTTAAAAGGGGTCAGTGCTTCATTAAAATATTTGGAAATAGAGAAAGATGTATCTTGACATGAGATGCATTTGAAGGATTCCCCCTCAACACACACACACTCCTCTAGCTAACACTTCTGATCCCCCGCCTTGAGGCTTCAACAATTAGTTAAAAATAGCAATTTGTGGGGCTTAGTATCTTTCTCCTACAAAGGAACATTTCAAGTTGTATTTGATCATCTGAAACACCATGAAGAAAATGAGGCTTCAAAAGCCAAGTCAGTATGAAGTGTGTCTCTAGGCTCTAGGGATGTGGTTAATTTCCACCAACAATAATCAATAACCAGCTATATCAGGAAGACAGATCTGCTGAGGGATTCTGGTAGAACCGTAAACTGCCAGAGCTTCATTACTAGAATCCACATATTTGGTTTGGTTTATTCAGAGACTTCTAAAACACTCCCTCACAGTGCCTCTTGGTGTACGTACCAACATTTTAAACACTTGCTAGCAAGGGTCAGCCCAGATAAACTCAGAAACAAGCTCCATATATTCCTCACAAACATGCCTGAAGTAAACATGAGCTTTACATCATGCCTTAAAGGGCCAGTTTGAGCTCTGCAGGATCAACAGAGGAAGTGGATTCCATAGGCAAGAGTCATGAATACCCTGCGACCAGCCACCCTTAGTAGAAGTGCCCTAGCTGACCTCAGTTATTGTTAGAACATGTGGGGAAATAGGTGATTCCATAACTGATTGGCCTTTGTACATCAGTAGCAACATTTTGAATTGCACCTGGAAGCAAATAGGAAGTTTGTGCAGTCCTCAGAGAATTGTTATAATGCACTGTCTCTGGCTGACACTGCAAGTACACGGCCAGCTGTATTCTCCACTAACAGTAACTTTTGAATGGTCTGCAGAGCTTGTCCATATAGGGCATAAGACAGCAGTCCAGCCTGAAGGTTACAAAGGCATGTATTACCATGGCAATTTCTCTATCAGAGAGAATTAGTAACAAGTACCTGGCCAAGCACAGGCAGGAAAAGGCATTTCTGGCCACCAGTTCTTGCTGGGAACCCACAAGCACACTTACATGGCAACTGTTACTGAAAAGGGTGAGTTTACTCTCACAAAAATGGGCCAGGTACCAATATCACCCATTGCACCCTCTAAATATACTCCTTACCTGGCAGTCTTCCCCACACTGTATTTAGCAAGAGCTTCATCCAGCTCACTTTCATCCGTGCCCCGTCGGAGCCAGGCACTGAGAAGGGAGAGAGAGAGAAAATGCCCTATCCATGTCTGACAATAAAGAGGGGTAGAACTTTGTGTCATAGAATCATAAAACCATAGGGTTAGAAGGAACCATAAGGGTCATCTAGTCTAATCCCTTGCCAAGATGCAGGATTTGTTGTGTCTAAACCATCCAGGAAAAATGGCTATCCAGTCTCTTTTTGAAAACCTCCAATGAAGGAGCTTCCATGACTTCGCACGGCAGTTTGTTCCATTGTCCTACTGTTACAGTTAGGAAATTCTCTTGTCCTGCCCTTTGTGGCAAGACAGAACAACTTCTCTCCATCTTTTTTACGGCAGCATTCAAGTATTTGAAGACTGCTATCATGTCCTCCCTTAATCTCTTTTCCAAACTAAACATACTCAGTTCCTTCAGCCTTTGCTCACATGGCTTGCACTCCATCCTTATGACCATCTTTGTTGCTCACCTCCCAATCCTTTCCAGTTTGTCTACATCCTTTCTATACAGCGGTGACCAAAATTGGACACAGTACTCCAGCTGAGGCCGAACCAGTGGTACTAACACCTCTGATGACTTGCATGCTATGCCTCTGTTAATCCAACCCTAAATTGCATTTACTTTTTTTGCAGCAGTACTGCATTGTTGAGGTTGTGATCCACCATAACTCCCAGATCCTTCTCAGCAGTGCTGCTGGCAAATCAGTTATCCTGTTTGGGACAGACACCAAGGGAAAAGATATTTTCTTAGCTAAAACCCCAGCCACAATAGAGGACTTCAAGTACTCGCTCTGTTGCAGCTAATTAGTATTGGTTTGAGATGACTGCCACCACCACTCTGCCATCAGCCTCATGTCACAGGTCAGGAGACTACCGCTGTGACCTGTGTAGATGGCACATAGGGAATCTAAGAACATTTAGGAGTCACTGTATTGATGGTTGAGGACAAAAGTTGTGTCTGACTAGACCACTGATAGGTTGTATTTTCCCTGAAACCTAATCATGCCCATGGATCAGCAATGGGTCCTGCACCCTGACCATAGCAAAGCTGAGATTTGATTTCAGATCAGAAGAGGTAACAGGCAGACCATTGCTCGTTCCAGCAATCTCCAGCCCCGCTCCAAAATACCTAGATGTACTGAAATCATCTACAATAGTTCCATGCTTGTCATGGCATTTCTTCTTTGACGTTGTTGCATAGTTTAGTACTGATTCCTCTTAGCACAAGGTTGAAATGGTTCTGTTTGACTCTTATTGCATTTACAGTCTTTATTCTCTAAATACGAGGGCTGGTGGAAATTTTTGGCAAAAAAAATGTTGTTATTTTTCCTGGCTGAAAAGTGATTTGTTTGGGTGTATGGTGTTTGTTGTTGTTGTTCATGGTCAAAAAGGGGTTTTGGTTTGTTTGTTTTCAAAAACTCCTTTTTTTTCATAAATAGCTGACATGGACAAATTTGTCATTTTGCATGAAAAAGTTAATGCTTTTTTTGTTTTTAAATCCTGACTTTTTTTTTATCAAAAATGATTTTCAGTAAGTCAAAAATTCCAGTAACCTTTTTCAATAGCATCTTTCAGTGGTTTTGAGAACCATTTGAAAATAAAATCATGACAACTTTCAAAAAAATGAAAAGTGGATCTATTTTGAACTTTTTGACATAAAAACAACTTAGATATTTCAAAAAACATTTTGAAAATAGGTTTTCATTTTTCAACCAGACCTCCATATATTACTACTATTGAAAACCATCCCAATCATCGTGCTTCAGAGCATAAAATGATCACTGACTGGGGTCAGAAAGAAAGTTAGCTCCATGGGAAAATATTGCAATATTGTGCATGTTTTTGCCTTTCTATGAAGAATCCATCACTGGTCTCTGTTGGGGCTGGGATACTGGACTAAATAGACTATTGCTCACTTTTAATAAAAGCAAGTCTTATGTCCCACTGCTAATGTGATTTTCTAGGTATCTGCTGCACTGTGGAAAAATGTTATAAACAGTACAGAACTCTTTTTAAAAGCTAGTGTTATACTAAATTTCCTGTCTAAAACTGCCACATTCAAAACTAAGCAGAAAATAATTTTACCATAATTAATGTATTAAAGGAAGATTAAAAGTATTTTTAAAGTCCCATAATTTCCAGAGAGTAAAATCATACAAAACAGTTTACTGAGCACACAGAACAAATTCACTTGTTCAAGGTTTCTATAGGAATCTCCTTTTAATTTTTTTCAAACACTTTTTTCATTGAAAATGTTACAAGAATATGCATATACATAATTTCCCTCTTCTTCCTCCCCACCCCACATTAACACATCTAAATATATTCATCCACTGTTATAAAATGTTTCCAACTACAATACAGAATTTCACCAGTGCAGTCAGGAATAGGAGACTAATAGTTGGTTTTCCAAGCAGCCAGTGTTGTGTTTGAATGGCAAATGGAGAATCTGTAATGTGCCGTATGCACACATTAAATTGAGCTAGAATGTCTTATGCTTCTGTTGCATTTTCATCCAAAATACTTCACAAACGGTACACAACAGGGGTCACTTTCTCCACCACTGAAATGCAGGTGGAATGGGGAAGCTGTTTTCAGCTCACTTTGTAACAGTTTTTAAAACTGCCGGACGAATTTCAAACAAGTAGATTCTAACTGTCCAGATGAGCATTTGGGCAGGACATTGAGGCTAAGCCCCGTGTAGTTGCATAATTAACTTGATATTTTCTACATTTTCCTGGAGTGCTCTCTACCTTTTATTCCTCCTCTGCACTGGCTAGACTTCCCCGTTTTTGAGACTGAAATGGGAATTGCAAATGGCAGTAATTAAAAGACATTTTGGCTATCCCAACAGCCTGAGAGCAAAATAGATCATAGCCCCTAACATTTTCCTTCACAGCTTGTCTCAGATGACTGGCAGGATATTAAGCCTTCCTAACGCTGATAAGGCATTCTTGCTCCTGGGTACCTCATAACACAGGAGAGAAATAGGGCAGAGAGCCTAGCTCTGTATTCAGCCACTCTGGCCAGCAAGATAGGTTGTTTCAATAAGTGGAGATCCTGGTGTAAAAGTGTCTACAGTTCACTGGAATAAATGGTCTCTCACCTCACTGGGCTAGACACTTATTTTCATTTATTTTTTGTAAGGCACACGGAAAACAGCAGAACCTGCCAAAATCAACCAGTGCAGATTATTATCTGGAAATGCCATTTAATATAAATAGATGGTTGAAATTTACCATGGGAGCAATGCTGCACCAGGAGAAAGCTTGGGATCGCAAGCAAACTATATGGAGATATTTTCTGTATGACAGATGGAATCTTAAAAATGCATCCAGGCCCATTGTTCCTCAAATGAGGAGAAGGAGGAAGGCTAGTGGGATGGAGGCTAGGAGGAGACCATCTGAGGTGAAATGTAAACTGTCTGTATGTTGAAGGTACAAAATGGTCATTGCCCAAGTGTGGTGGAGTATATGCAAAAATAACATCCCATCTTTCAGTAGATTGATATGGCAGATAAAGAGCCAGTGACCTTCAGAAAAAAGGTGCCATGGGAGTTTGGACTGAGCTGGAAGGACACTCAAGATGGATGGAGTCACAGATTCTGTCCCAAAGCAGCAAAGGGGGTTGAATGGCCCATGATTACATTGGAGAGGAACTTCCCCTTCTACATCTGCCAAAGCACCCACAGCTGCAGAAACTGGCCATGTCATGGAGCTTCTGGGGGCTCAATGCCACAGACACAGCAAGGGCCAGGACTAATGTTAGTGTTGGGACTAGGATTAGTGTTGGGCTCACAGTAGAAGTGATCCAAAATGTGGCTAGATATACAGGGCTAGACTTAACCTTCAGGCTCAGCCCTGAGTAAGAGGCAGTGCATAGCTACACCATGCCAGGAGCAATCTGGGAAGCCCCTTAGGGTGTCACAGTTCTGCCCCTGTTGCTGTCTTGCTCTGGCTTCTTCAAAGAGCACCATTTAATTTTCCTCTTGCAACTGGCCAGTGAAGTGTGAGGGGGACCAAAGTCAGTCTTCGTCCTCAACCCACCCCTCTCCAATTTCTCTGTGGTGGTAGGAGTTTAATCTAGGGCTAACCTCTGCACCAAACCAGATCCAAGTTCCAGATAGCTGAGGGGAAAGAGGTTGTTACTACCCAGCTTGGCACATGCCAGTCCACAGGCTTTGCACATGAGTAGATAGTGGGTGGCATCTTCTTTTAATCTTATGAAGATTTTTAATTATGTTTTCAGCTTGACCCCATGGTAGTGCGAAGAGCACACCTGATTCCCTCTCACTGGTGAGGCTGATCCAGCATCTCTGTGCTGGTGACACAGCTCACTTAGAACCATCAAAGAGAATAAAAGCAGAACTGAATTGTGCACATGATTACCATTGGGCTTATCATATGACCTGATCCACTCTGCTTTATCAGCATTGAAACAAACTTCTATTTGATAGTGATGATGCTTTGCATTCATATGGACTCTTCATGGGTCTGCTTCTCCAAAGAGACACCAAAGCCCTTGTTGTGGTTCTATATCATGAAAGCTTCCAGCACTGTGAAGGAATTAGTAAATTTAGTGGGCTGGTGATGTCAGTAAAGTTAAACTGATATAAAGCCACCGTGAGTGAGATTTGAGTCAAGCCCTGTATTTTCAAAGCACTGTGCAAAATTTTACTAACTCATCCACTGATCTAAGCAGGTTGACCTGTTGCTCCATGAGAAAGTTGCCATCTTTTTAACAGGATAACTTAAAGCTACACACTCTGATTGTTTAGGAGGAAGTGAATAGAAATGGTTTTGAGAGGCACTGCAGTGCCTGCACCTTCAAGTCCTTTGATTAGTCTGCTCTTTAAGTACCTACTTTGTTGCGCTCACTACATCCTGTTCTCCCTTCCCTCTGCCAAAGCATTACCCAATCTACCCTCAGGTCTCAGGATTCCTAAAATTGTTACAGTTTGAAAGACCTAGAAGAATTTCTGAGCCCTGCTGCTAGTGGAAGCCTGCACAGTTTCTCTTCCTTGTACCCAAATTAAATTTGCTTCTTCCCTTTTAAGTTGGGACTAATGCAGAGGTTTGGCAAGCCAATGTGGGATTGCTTGTGGTTTACAGTTTAATCTCTTTAGCTTTCTTCAGTCGGATGCAGTAAGTTTTCATACCGTGCTGAACTTTATGAGATGTGACTTCTGCAAGCTTCCCTAATACGTGTAATCACAAAGGGATTCACAACTGGCCGACGGTGTGCTCTGAGCCAATGCAGCAGGCCCTTGTTGTGGTTCTAAAGCAGTAGTTTTTAGCACTGTGAAAGAATTCTTGAAGTTACCAGGCAAGAAGAAAACCACATTGTCTAATCTGTGAAGTGATAAAGGACCAAACAAATCAGTTTCCCATTATGCCCTAGAGGGAATGGCAAAAGCCATATGGTCCCAAAGATTTCAAAATTCAGCCAAAAACTGGACTCAGACCAGTATGTAAAGGAAATGTATGGACTTTCCTTCTATTTTCAGATCACATGCCTTCGTCTTTTGCATTTCCACATAGGTTTCCTTAGATCTTCCTGTGTTTTTCTTAACTGTGGGAAAGAGATTGCCAAGGAAGTGCAGAAAGGAGCTTGCAGGCTTTCTGGAATTGTTCTTCATTTGGGGGGTCAAGGAAGCTTGATCCTGTTATTATCTGTTCATTTTTTTAAGCTTCATGAATCCAAAACACCTCAGTCAAAACGCTTGCTTCCTTGGGGTTGCAGGTTAGGAAATTTCACGCCATGGGTCAAATTCTGCCTCATGATTACGCTAGTGTAAGTTTTGCATAGGAGCCCTGACTCCCATGGACTTACTTTGGATTTACCCCAGTATAATTGTAAGCAGAATTTGGCAGCACGTATTACTCACAGAGGTCTCCCGAAAGAAGACAGTTGCTGTTTAAGGGGCCAACCCTATATGGTGCTTTAACACACTCGATTACCATTGATGGCCATTAATGCTGGGTACACAACTGGAAAATGTTGACAATAAATGGAAAACAGATTTTCTAGCTTTTCCCACCTTGCAGGACCCTAGCCTAACTTATCAAAACTGGTGATGCAACAAACAGATTTCTTCTCCATCCACAGAAGGATGCAATCAGTAATTGGGGATACACAGCAGAAATAGGCTTGCCCCTACAAAGTTCTGATCCAGAGGCCAAATTCCCTCAGTCTTTAAAAACTGAGATTTAGTTTTGGTCCTTTATAGACAGAGGGGTCATCGGTGGTGATACATCTGAATCTGAACTTCCCAGATGTTTGGAAATGGTGGGATCTGGGGCTGGGGTCCAGGCCCATCTCCAGTTTGCATAGAAGTACTGTGTTTATTCTCCAGTGATTATAAAAAGATATTTTTTCCATGCTTCATCGCATGGTGCACTGCCTGCTTGAAACTGCCTCCTGGTGGGCCAGTAATACATGCCCATGCTGTTGTATTTGGAATGTTTTCTAACAGCAGTCCTAATTACCGTGCTTCTTCATAGAAGAAATGCTTGTTGCAAGACAGTAGTGTCTACCTGTGTTTGCAGAGAGGAAAATAAAGTCTTGTGGATGGTAACCAGCAAATCACAAGGTCTCTGTCTTTCCTTACAGAAAAATTAATCTCCCATGTGCACAATATTCTGCAGTCTCCAGCCCTATGTCACTAGCCTACCCTGCCTTGTGTGGCAGTAACCCACTCTCTCCACTGCCACAACTCTCATTGCACTTCACCCATGAAGGCTCTTGCTTCATGAATCCACCTTACAAAGAAGAGTGCAGAGGGCATGTGGTCATCTGAACCAAAAATCCTGCACCACTTTGTGAAACAAAAGTTTTCAGATCACCCCAAATGCTGTGGGCCAGAATCCCTTCTCCCTTGCACTCATGAAAGTCCAGTGGGACAGATTCTGCTCTCCATCACCAAGACATAAATCCAGACCTTTGCTTTCAGTGATAGTACTTCAGGTGAGAGGAGAATGGAGATCTGCATTGCTGCATTGTACTATGTGTCTGTTTCAATTACAATATTGTTGCAGCAGGGACAGTTGGCCAAATTCATCACTGACATAAGTGCAGCACCACTGAACTTGGCCTCGTATCTTTCTGGTTGTTTTCTGAAGTGCCCAACAAACGCTATTGACAATAGTATCTCTCTCCTCTCTCCACCAAAGCATTAGATACAAATAAAAGAAGCTAGTAATAAATACTGTTGGATGTGTAAACTGAAAACAACTGGCCTAGTCTAGCTATCTTGACACGAGTTCTCCCTCTGAAGCCAGTGGGACTACTTGGATGAGCAAAGATGAATCGCTTAAGTAAAGGTTGTAGGAGGAGTCTTACAGTTTGAACAGACCTTCCTAACTCAGGATGGGCAAATTTAGTTTGGGTTAAATAAAAGCTGAGATGAGTGTTCGCTCCAAATTCTAATGAACTGATTCTTAGTTATTATTTGCATTACTGTAGTGCAATGAAGCACTGAAGTCAGTTAACTACTTAAAAACATCATGAACTGCCTGAAATGCCTTTTTTCAGCCATAAGTGGAAGATCCAAAGTAGCACAAGCGATTTCATCAGGGTCCTTCTGGGCCTGCTGAAGCCAGTACCTGAAGTTTCCCTGAGATACAGCCTGATCTGGCCTGCCAGCTAGAACAAGGAGAATAAAGCCTCCATGCCGAACTTCTGAACCTTGTGCTCAGCTGCTAAGTCTAACATATGGGGAAGGAACATGATTTGAAAAATTGCTCCCTGCGCTTTCCAAAGACTGAGGTTTTCATTTGATTCAGTTTCCTGGATTGTCTGTGTTGAAGGACTGGGATTGCCAAAGAAGCAACTCACTCCATCTTGCAATTGCGCTTTTGTGCAGGTGGAGACAAGATTAGTTCATTTTTAAGCCCCATTCCTCTATCTTGGAGGGTGTATAGGTAGCACTTTTTTCCAATGCCTGTCATGAATAGTCAGATGAAATAATAGTATAACGTGTGGGGGGACACTTTATCTAGATCTAGCTATAAACAAACACGAAGCAAAGAAGTTAACAATGGTTTCAGCTGCACAAGGCCGCAGGAGAGAACAAAACAGCAAATTTGGCCAGTTTAGAAGATTCTTCTGCTATTACAATGAAACGATGATTCAAGTAAACAATGATGTCACCTGGAGACCCTTTTAAACACAGTTTAAGCTATTACACAGTGAGAGACAGAGAGAACCAGCTAACCTTTCCACCTCTGCACATTTTTCCTTTACAAATGGATGGCATCGATGTAGTTTTTATTTCATTGTCATACATTGGGCTAAATTCTGCTCTCAGATATACAGTGGTGTAAAACCACAGT
The DNA here is from genome assembly GCF_003597395.2 of Chelonoidis abingdonii. Lineage (NCBI taxonomy): Eukaryota > Metazoa > Chordata > Testudines > Testudinidae > Chelonoidis > Chelonoidis abingdonii. The sequence goes on from NC_133776.1 coordinate 84,160,747, forward strand.
AGCTTGACTGAACACCATGGAGAGACTCTGGATTTGCTCTAATTAACAAAAGCAGGGTTGTTGGGTTTTTTAAAATTACAATTTATTTTAAGTTTCCTGGCATAATATAGGTCAGATGGGAGGTCATTGAGAACTTCTTTAGTCAAAGCACTGACACTTCTTAGTAGGGCTCTAAACTATGGGTTTCATTGATCATGTCTGCAAGTCCTGTCTTATGTAACATACTTGTAAAGTGTGTCTTGTCCCCCTCATGTGACTAGTCCACATAGAGGATAACAGCCTGCTACTGTTACTAGCTAAGGGAGTTGCTTCTTAAGTTCACATCTGTTTTGGTGCTGAAGAGCCCACACTCAGGTTTTACACAGTCCTTACTCAGGCAAACTTCCCACTGAGTCCAGGTCGTTGGGATTTGGCCCTGTAAGAATGTCCACAGAGATTCACTAAATTCCCAGAGTCCTACTTCAGCATGAACTAGGGCTTGGTATAGAAATTCCTAGGGGCAGTGTCTCCTTTGGCTATCTCAAATTGATTAGCCTATTCTGCTTGGAAAGAGTGCCACATTTTCATCACATTCCATCATCGCAGCCTAATGACGACTTTCCAACATGTAATGATACCACGTCTCTGGGAACTGAGAGGCTAATTACCAAGAAGTTGCTAATGACTACATTTACAGTTTAATTGCTTGATCCACTGCTATTTCAGGCTCTGATTTTGTCCACTGAAGAGACAAACTAGACCTTAGGTTTTATTTGTTTATGTTTTTGGAATTCCTCTTGGCATTCTGGGCTGCAGTGATATGCGGGCTGTTTCCTCACTGTTTTCACACCAAGGCAAATTAATACAGTCAGCATCATGCTCTAGCCCATTGTGGTTTTGTAAGTTTCACAAACACATAAAATGTAGCTTACTCCTCCAAAACAACTTTGTGTGTAATGAAAGAGAAGTAGAGGTCAGAGGGATGGCCTCACACTCAGGAACTGCAGAGTCCCCAGCAAGAAGCGTGCAGGAACCAAAGTGTGGAGAGAAGAGGGAACTCGCAAGAATCTATCAAGTCTTTTTTTTTTTTTTTGCACCTTTTTTGGATCCAGACAGTGTTGTAAACCAACATTCTCATCACCAGTCATTTAGTTAGGGTGCCCTATAGGAATAAGATGGCTCATGTCCTTTGACCTGAAACCAGTAAGATTCTGTTAGGAAGCCTTTGATCAAACAAAACAGTGTGTTTTCAAGCTGAAATAATAAAGTGTGATTTTACTACCCTAGATAAAACATGCTGGGTTGATCTGCCTTAAAAATAACCTTTACACTTAATCTTTCATATTATTGTTCTTTATTTGCTTGAAATGTAGCCACTTTTTTTACTCCACGGTCAGTTACCTATGTTTAATAAATAAGATGAAGAGGGTGGATCGTACTTGTCTCCTGCTGGGGGCTGTAGTTAATTCTTATTGGAGTTGTTTGTGCAAAGTATTTAATATTACTATTACCTATAAGTACTGGCCTCTCTCTTCCCGGTTGTACTATCCAACAAGTCAGAAGAAGTTATTGCCCCACCTAGACTTATAGTCATAGAGGTTTAGGCAAGAAATAACCACTAGATCAACTAGTCTGGCTTCCTGTATATCACCGGTCACCAACCCCACCCAGCAGGCTAACCCTAAACTTGTCTTACACAACACAGCCAGATAGAAAGAGGGGCTGGGACATCCCAACTAGCCTTTCAGTGCAGGGTAACACCCTTTGGAGAGAGAATCTCCCGTTATAGTCCCAAGAAAGTGTGCCATCTTTTTGTTGTTGTTGTTGCTTTAAACAACCCTCATGCCTGAGTCCAGAAGGCTCAGAACTCTTGGAGAGTTTCTGCTGGGTGAATGCAGCAAGACAAAAGGTGGTCTTTTGTCTGGTTATAATCAGGCCTGCCGACAGCAATTCTGGGCCCCAGAGCAGAACAGTCAATGGATGCTCTTCCGGCATGGCCAGGGCTTCCTCATGCCTGCCTGGCTGCCTTTGCCACCATGGGTACCACCCCGCACCTGTCTAGGAGCCCTGTGGCCTGCCCGGGCGATTGCCCCGTCCCCCACTTCCCTCCTCGTCAGTGGGCCTGGCTATAATCCAGAGTTTTCAGTTGCAAAAATGGTTCTGTGCTACTGAGAAAACTTGGGGCAAAAGGCTGGAAATGTCATGCTCTGATTGGGTCTGGTGGAAAAACTCGAAATGAGCTGGTTTGGATTTGCATGTGAAATGGTTGCGTAGCACCATCCCAAATCCATGTGCATTTTCAGCACATTCCTCACCACTGCATTACAACATGCTTTAAAAAATCCCCTTCTTTTTGACATTATACATTGATTTGCTGTCTGTTGTTAAGCCATACAAGTTTGACACTGATGGGAGAGATTATACCTATTATCATGTTGGTGTCTGAGCTGTGCACTTGAATTGGGAATTCTGGTCCAAAGATGTTCATCTTAAGACAGTTTACATTCATAAAATAACGGTGTCTTTCAGCAGCAGGCAGCATACTGCTTGGGAAATGATGTACAATGAGGACCGATCATTGTTGGAGAAATGATTGACTAGAATTACCTAAACAAGTCAGAAAAATGAGGGATACAGTTAACAGCATCAACCTCTTATCAATGTAGATCAAATCCATCCATTCATAGAACTGTCTAGGAGAAGTTCAATAAGACGCGTCACAGAGATGTGCTGCAGTAACCAGTAACACTGCCAATGCAATTCTGCAACGTGTCCACTAGGTGCTGTTCTGCTCTGTAGAGAAGTATTTTTGCTGCCCAGATACACAGCTCCGAGGGAGAGTGGAGAGAGGAACATGTATGCTGATGGAAAGGTCGTTGTCATCTCTGCAGCTCCTAGGCTAGCTGATAGGGGACAAAGCATTGGTCGACCCCTCTCTCTACCAAGTGTCATGAGCCGTGGAGCCAGTCTGAGGAAGTGCACAGCACGGACCCTATCAGAACAGAGTGCAAGCCTTTGTCCTGAGTGAAGGGCCAGATATGGTCCTTAGTCCATAATCCAGTGAGTGATTCTCTGCACTAGGGAAATCCAGCGGGGTCACAGGTAGGGGTATGTAGTTTGTACTACAGGCTTAGGGAGTCTCTGGAGCTGCCACTTCCACACACTCTTGGTGAAAGGAGATTAGTGGGCATACTCCTCCCCAAATACTCGAGATGTGACACATGCACACCCATGTGGTGGAACAGGCCAATCCACTCCTGGCTGTGCTGTACCAAATGTGCTAGTAATGATCTCTATGTCTGTGATATAGAAATAGGGATAGAATCAGAGAGGGAGGAGGGGAGGGAAATACTGGTAATCTCCCATTCCCACCTATAAAGCAAGCCTTGCTCACAAGCTAAGCCCACCCACCTGAAATGCCAAAATGAGATCTGGCGTGTGCAGATCTTCACAATATGATTGTCCCTCTCCTTTCTTGCATGCTATGATCTGCAGTGAAATAGTTGACAATGCCATCGTTAAAAGCATCAGCATTAGGGTTCAGAGTTAACACTTCATTGTGCTGAATAAAGCAGTTATTGTTTTGCCGAGCTGTTGTTTCAGGCTTCCTGTGTAAGCCACACCCACTTCATTATGATGAATAAAGAAGTTATTGTTTTGCCGAGCTGTTGTTTCAGGCTTCCTGTGTAAGCCACACCCACTCAGCAAGGCTTTGTTCCCAACCAATGGTGGCTGGGCCACAGGTAGAGGTTGGTGAGCCTGGTACAACATGGTTTACAGCTTTGCCTTTTAGGTGTTTAGATCCAGAGGGCCAAGGTTCAGTCTCAAAAGCTGACGACCCAACAAGGGGCACTGTGTAACACCTGCAAGCTTGGGTAGGCACCAGTTTATAGCTAGCTCACACTTCTGAAGTTTTCTGTGCGATAATAAACCCTGGAGACTTTTTTTTTTAAAATGTAAGCTTAGATTTTGCCACACCAGATCACATTTTTCAAGAAAGAAGTATCAGACCTCTGATCATTGTGAGTAAATCCAGAATAATCCCTGTGCACAAACACTGTGCTTTCTAGATTTCTTATAAATATATACATTTACAAGAACCAACAAACAGTGAACATCAGTAAATTCTAAAATGTCCCTTGTTTACACTGGTTATACATAATTCCTTGAGTGCAAATGGAAATTATTTGTACTTCTCAATAAAATGGGAAAGGCAAGTTCAAATATTAATACAAATATTAATGTTAACATAAAAAACAACTTTCAAAAGAGATCACATAGGTTAAGAATGGCCATACTGGATCAGACCAATGGCCCATCTATCCCAGTATCCTGTCTTCTGACAGCGGCCAATGCCAGGTGCTTCAAAGGGAATGAACAGAACAGGGTAATTATTGAGGGATACATCCCCTGTCATCCAGTCCAAGCATCTGGCATGCAGAGGCTTAGTAAAACCCAAATCATGGGGTTGCAGCCCTGACCATCTTGACTGGTAGCCATTGATGGACCTATCCTCCATGAACTTATCTAATTCTTTTTTGAACCCAGTTATAGTTTTGACCTTCAAAAAAATTCCCTGGCAACAAGTTCCACATGTTGACTGTGCATTGTGTGCAGAAGTACCTCCTTCTGTTTGTTTTAAACCTGCTGCCTATCAATTTCATGGAGTGACCCCTGGTTTGTGTATTATTTGAATGGGGTAAATAACACTTCTTTATTAACTTTCTCCACACCATTCATGATTTTATAGACCTCTGTCATATTTTCCCTTAGCTATCTATTCCCTTAGCTTAACAGTCCCATTCTTTTTAATCTCTTCACATGCAGAAGCTGTTCCATACCCCTAATCATTTTTGTTGCCCTTCTCTGTACCTTTTCCAAGTCTAATATATCTTTTTGCAATGGGATGACCATTATGGCATTATGGTATTTTCTGTCTTTTGATCTATCCCTTTCCTAATGGTTCCTAATATTCTGTTTGCTTTTTTGACTGCTGCTGCACATTGAGCAGATGTTTTCAGAGAACTGTCCACAACAACTCCAAGATCTCTTTCTTGAGAGGTAACAGCTAATTGAGACCCCATCATTTTGTATGTGTGGTTGTGATTATGTTTTCCAGTGAGAATTACTTTGCATTTATCAACACTGAACAGCTAGGTTAACAGATATAAAGTGTAGGTTCAGTGTCACAGACTATTTTTTAAGTGACAAAAATAGATTTTGTGATTTAAAAAAAAACCCTGCATAGTCTGAAGGAGCTTTTGAAAACAAGACGATCTTGACTGCTGGATTGCAATCCATGGGGGAATAGCATTCTCAGAAAAGAATGTGCTGAATGTAACTGGTCCCTTATGTGTGCTATGATGTTGCATGCCTGCCTACTCCAAAGCATAACAATTCTGCTTTGCATGTTGTGGATTAAACCTCACAATTTTCCTGTGGGATAGGTTCAGTATCTCTCATGGCAGAGGAGAGACAGGACTAGGCTGCAATGAATATAAAGAGGGATCTTTATTGAGGTTTCTGGACACAGGCAAACTTTGTGGTTCTCTCTGGTTCTTTAACATAGTCAGTGCTGCCTACTGTCACTACACAGGGAGTCCTTAAATTTTGGCATAGACTGAGAAGCCATGGAAGAGCTGCTGGGTTTATGGCACTAGGTCCATTTTACAGATGTTGAAATGGAGGCACAGACATGAAGGTCCAAAAGTGGCCTATGGTTTCTTTTTTGTTTGTTTGTTTGGTGACTTGAGTCTTGGGTGCCCTGTTTGAGACATCCTAAATCACTAGCCACTTTCAAAAACATTGTTCTAAGCAACAGACTTGCCCATGGCTAGAAGGGAAGTCACAGAAGAGGTAGGAGTAGAATGCAGAACTTCTTGCCTCCCTAAGGACCATCATCTTGCCTCCCTAAAGACCTTCCTTCGTATCTTAGCATTAACCTCAGGTTCTGCTGGGGACCAGGAGTCACCTTGATTGTGTTGTGCTGGGGTGCGGTAGAGGTTATTGAATGGAGCGCTTCTATCTGCAAAGTATATGACAAGAGAACTGAGAGGCAATTTAGTGCAGAGTTCTTGGTGTCTCAGCTGAGGTCAGGTAACCAGGGTTGAACTGATGTCCTTGAGAGTAGGTGGTAATGCTAGCTTTTGAAAGGCTGCCTTTTTCTTTTGGTCAGTATTGTTCTAATTAAATAGTAGGAAGAGGTAATGCTAAAACCACAGCATTCTCTTGTGAGCCTACTCACTATTAATCATCCCGAGCGGAAACTGAGCACTCCTTCAACTAATTTTATTATATACAAACTAATTAGTCACTGACCTTCTGGAATTGGATGGTGCAGTTGCTTGAGGCATTAGCTTTACACCTTTGGGAACATGGGTCAAAATCGGGCTTGATCCTTCATAGCTGAAGCGAGTTTGATGTGCTCAGACTAGCCCCTTGCTGGACATATTGCTTGACAAGGAGGCTCTGTTCAAGAGAGGCCCACCAGGTTGGAGGTGCATTGCAGAACATCATGGTGTGAGTGGGAGGATCAGGGGCAGAAGAGCAGAGGCTGCTGCATGTCAGGACTGAAGTGCACAGGTGAAACTCTATGAGGGAAGTTAGCACAGTGCCTGGCCAGAGCTAGCGCCAGTAGAGAGGAAGGACATTCCCATGGTTAGGGGCATTAGCCAAGATCTTTGGAAACCTGGCTTCCATTCCCTGCTCTGCTGAAGACTCCTTGTGTGATCTTGAGCAAGTCCCAGCCTCTCTGTGCCAGATTTCTCCCTCTATAAAACAGGGATGATGGCACCTCAGTAGGATATTGGGAGGATATACATTAAAGACTGTGAAGTGCTCTGATCTTACAGGGACTGGGGAAATCACAGGACCTTGACTAGTTCCTCACTTCTATCAGCAGTTAAAAAAAAAGTCATTAAGTTTATCCTGATGTGTAAGAAATCACCATCTCTCCAGTCCTCTGAATAGGCTGGAACATGTCTTGGTTTTGACCATTGCTCTTTTGCACCTAGTATGTTGTGCCACAGGCGACTTTGAATAGAAATGAAGCCAAGCAGATGAAAACGATTTAGGAAAGAACGGATCTGTCATTGTTATCCTATTTTCTGTAAACAGTTCTCAGCAGATTATAAAATGCATGACACCAGCTGATAAAACACCACATAGTCCATCCACCACTCCCACTGGCTGGTAAACCACAGGGCACGCCCTGTGCATCGCCTGCTGTGTATATGCTCACGGTTCACACTATCAACACCCCCAGTCACATTCCCAGAAGATTTACTTACATCGATTTTTTACACATAATCCCATCCCTGGTTGTCCAATGCAATTTGCTAATTTCCCTGGGGGGGACGATGATCATTGTATATTCAACGGGCCCCTAAAATAACAATAAATAAAATAAATAAAGGGTGTCACTTCGATTGTGAATTTGCTCCAAAAAGCCTTTAGTTTTATGTTAAGTGTGTCTGCAAGCACAGGGAAATTCTCAGTTAATTTCCTGCTCCCTCTAATGGGTTTCTTTAGTATCTGCTGCAGCTAAAGGATTCCAGTTCGATAGCTGTTCTAATCGTCCCCCAGGTATGCCAGCATCTGAGATGCTTCTTAAAGAGCTATCATACGGTGCTGAAGTGCGATCAACTTGTTCTTGCTGTCACTGAAATCAAGTTCCTACGTTGAACTCAGATGATGGCCTGGTCTCTCACACCTCCACAGCCTGCATGCTTTCTTACCCATTAGTCCCAGCACAAATAACCTTACTGCTATCAGCCTGTGCAACAAGTTCATAAAGAAATACTTTATTTACCACAGCTGAGGAAGCAAAAAGAGAAATCCAGCTCATCTGGAGCTTGTTTATTGAGGAACGCTCTCTGCGACCTCCTGCGTTTTTGGAAGGGATGATTTGCAATTGGAACATCACTCTATACGAGAGCTGAGAAACATTGATCTCCATTTGTCTTCATTTGTTAACCTCCCCCTAGCTCTGTGTATTTGCACAGTTTGAGGCTACAAACTAGGAATATGCCTTACCTTGTGTAGGGGCATAGAGTGAGCTCAGTCCGACTCGCACTGCAGTTGAAGGCAGTCTTTCCAAGGAGGATCTTGTCGTTAAGATATAAGATTGGGAGCTAAGTTACCTGGGTCCTAATTCCTGGCTCTGCTGCAGACTTCCTATATGACCTTGGGTAAGAGACTTCCTTATTTGTGCCTCAGTTTCCCACTGTGTATAACAGAGATTACTTAGCAACATCACAAACATGTTATGAGGTTAAATCCCTTGGATGTCCGTAAAGCACTTTGCAGCAGATCCTCGGATAGAAGCGACAAGTATTATTACTGTTGTCCTATTAGAGTTGTGTTTTCTCAATTTCATGCATTCTCATCTGACAGCAGCACCTGCCCAAAACTAAATTGAGAGCTGACAGATAAGTTTAGGTGTCAGTTTCCACAAAAGACCCTCTGATTTTGAGAACGCAGGATAGCAGAGCACCATTCACATAGTGACCTCAGCATATGTACATAGATACTTCAACAACAATGTCTATCTGGGATGGTCTAGATAGTATTTGGTCCTGCCATGAGGGCAGGGGACTGGACTCAATGACCTGTCAAGGTCCCTTCCAGTCCTAGAATCTATGAAACACAGAACTAGATACATAGCACACATAGATCTACAAACCAAATAAATAAATAAACAAACCCATGCATGTACTGGGAGTCAAACATCTCTGGCTTTTACTATGTCTACACTAGCACTTTTGTCAGTAAAATATATGTCGCTCAGGGGTGGGAAATAACACCCCCCCACCCCACCCCCGAATGACATAAGTTGCACCAACAGATGCACTAGTGTGGACCATGCTATGTTGGTGGGAGATGCTCTCCCACCATCATACCTATCGCCACTTGTTGGGGGCGGCTTAATAATGCTGTGCGGAGAGCTCTCTCCCTTCGGCACAGAGCGGCTACACTGGAGATCTTACCAAGGGACAGCTGCATTGCTCGAGCTGTGCCGTTGTAAGGTCTCTAGTGTAGACATAGGACTAGCCAATTTGTGACGCTTCTGTCTATGTGAAGGATTACTCGTACCTGAAATGCTTGGGCCAGGCAGACACATGCTGATGAGGATATTAGTTTCCAGAGGGTTACGTAACATAGCAGGTATGTTGGTGTGCCTCATCCCCAGCTGGCAGGGTACCACATCACAGAATTACTGCCCTTTATGGCCCTCTCAAAAAAGTCTCATCTGAGAGGCTGAGGACTGACTGGATTATGGATGACAAATTCCTCTCTCACCCTTAGAGCAGATCAGAGGTACGTTGGTGGAACAAGTTTGGCCTAGTGAACTCTGTACTATGCCAGGTTTTTGGACAAATTTGGCTTTGCTTTCCAGGGCTTATAATCTGGCACCTTTTACAGACTAAAAAAACCAATCAAATTATTTGGAGGTGTATAAAGTTGATCTCTGCAGCCAGACTAAGAATTTCATGTACTTAATCCCTTACTGAGGAGCTTCACTCACTTGAAAGAGAGCTAACATAAATGAGTTTTCCCTGGAACAGTCTCGCCTGGCATTTAATTAAGAGGACAGCAGCTACATATTTAAAAATTAGCTGGGCATTATCACTTTCCAGGGCTATCATTCTTCTCCTCAGGCACAGCAATCCATTTGGACTACACTGTGGGTTCAGTATCTTTGTGCTCAGGCGTGCCATATTCCCAAGCTTGTTGTCTTTGGCACATTCACTATTTTATCTGCCGGAGCCAACGTTAATGAAAAATTCCACTTTTCAACACAGCGACACTTCTGCTGGGAATAACAACCTGCTGTGACCCCTTTCAGCATCGGAGAATGGCAGGATAACAAAAAAATGGAAGATATTTCTGAACCTCTGCTGGCCAGGGCTTTGGTTACTTTGTGATAGGTATTTCTGGTACTTGCCAACCTTTTGAAATAATATGAGCATTGCCAGGTTTAAAACTCTCTTTAGTAGCAGCCGCAGAAATCAGCGTTTCCTGTATTGATCTTGCACACCAGAAATGTTGACCTGTTCAAATTGTGATGCTTTTCCTGGAAGAACTCTCTTCTAGATTTAGTGGCACAGCAGAGTCATCACTTTGCAATATTCTCAGACATGTATTTCTTTACAGCACCTGTAAAAGTACCCCTTGGGGGTCCGATTTTATAATGGGCCTTTCTCCTCTCAGAACCAGGCTTCCCAAACTGTTGCAACTTTCATACAGTACAAAGAGTTGGGTATACCTTGCTTAGTGGGCAGAAGCATATGAGATTCCTTACAGCTAATGGGAGCCTGTATCTTTCTATTATAAATCTGGATTGAATCTACACTGGGCCCTAATTCTGATCTCACACTGGTGTCAATTAGGAATAACTCCACTGAAATCAATGATGCTACATTTGTGTGAGGAAGAGGGGGATTAGACCTTTGGTGGTGTTGGGTTTCCTGTATTTGGGAATAGTGGTGATCCGGGATGTCAGCAAACAAGTAGTGGTGGAGGGAGCTTTACTAGCAGGCCAGGTAAGAGCCAATTCTCCATGTGCACTGTGACCCCCAAGTTTTCAGAACTGTACGTGCAAAATATGTATGCACAGTGTCCATGGCTGTGTGCACAGTCTTGGTAATTGTGTGTGTACATGACAGTTAAAAGTCTAACTGGTCATGTACAAATGCATTCACTATAACTGCAAACGCTAATTAGGTGTCCACACTGCACACAGATGTGTCTGAGCCCAGGCATGCTTCTACAAATAAACAACTTTTGGGAATAAAGTTTCAACCCTAAACAAGACCCCAGCCCTTCACACCCACACACTTCAGGTGTTAAGAAGCTGAACAGTGTTTGAATGTCATGACTTGTGACCTTTCCATAATGTAAAAGGCAAAATCTCAAGAAGAACACGCCAGCACTCAGAGGTAATTCTGGTCTGGATTTTAACTTTGTGAATGGGCTGCTTAGGGCCAAATCAAATTCCCAAACCTGAAAATCTCTGCACTTGGAGGAGGGCAGGGGAGTCTGAAATCAGAGTCCAAATACTGCAGCTCTGACCCATCTCTCTGCAACCCACCTGATAGTGTGCAAAGCTTTCAGTGAAGCTGTTGTATTTACCAATTGTAAGTGGTACAGTCCATGTACCATAAATGGCATATGAGCTGTGTTAATATATATTGCCCCAAAGTGAGAGAAATGGCTTAGATAAAATAAGAACCACCTGGCCCTTCCCTGTCACTTGAGCCTAACTCATCCTGAACTTCCTTTGTGGTTTGAGCGATTCCAGTTCCTTCTTTCAGAACGATGTTTTAATTGTTATCCTGGTCTGACAGGGGGCAGCGCTTGTGGTGGGCATGGGAACATGACTAACACAGGTTCCTTGGTGCAGGCATACCAGAATGTGACAGATATGTGTGTGTGGAGGGGCCCAGCAGGACAGAGAAATGCCATTTTCCAGACCCTTGAGGAGATGCTAGAATTATTCACACGACTGACATAGGAGAACTAGCCCTGTGAATGGAGAGTCTCATTGAGTCTCATTGAGCTTATGTGGAGGTGGAAAGAAACACGCACATGCTTCCCTTCCTCCCCATCCCCAGCCCCCGCACCATTGATGGCAAGACTCAAACATTTGCTTTATACATGACTCATGGGCACAACAACTGAGGACTGGGGGAAAACGACAGCTAAGGTGAATTGGAGTCTCTGCTAGACTGTCCAGCAAAAAGTGAGGTAAGTAAGTCATGTAACTAATCCCTCAACTCTCAGGGTCTGTGGTAGCTGTGCACCCCTTTGCTATCCAGACAGGCCTATGCCTCTTTCATGCATTAAGCAGACAGAGTGAAAAATGGACCAGTGGGAGAATTTGGTGCCACAGTCCAGCACCAGGGCTGATCCATGCAACACCTCTTCACTCCTTTGGCCCAAGTGACTAATATGTAATTTCTTGCAATAGAATTCTCTGACTTGGAGGCCTTTTAAATGGCTGTGTCTGGGCTCCATGGGCAGTGAGCACACCCAATGTCCGGTGCGTAAGCAAGACTTTGGCATGAGTGCATCCCGAGCTGTTACCCGTATTTTGGTTTGAAGGGAGCGGGGAAGGGGCGGTAGAGCCCTTCTCCAACTCAGACTTGCCTAAATATTTAGTTCTGTGTTTCTGCTTGATTTCTGGATTCAGCGCAGGGCTGAGCCTGCTGAGAGACATCAGTGGTGATGTGCATGAATCCGAGGCAGCATATCTGGCTCTGCCTGTGAGCAGTCAGAGAATAAATAAAGAGGCCAGTAAATTCCAGCTGCTGAGCTAGTCATAGGGTATGTCTACACTACAGGATTATTCCGATTTTACATAAACCAGTTTTGTAAAACATATTGTATAAAGTCGAGTGCACACGGCCACACTAAGCACATTAATTCGGTGGTGTGCATCCATGGTCTGAGGATAGCGTAGATTTCTGGAGCATTGCACTGTGGGTAGGTATCCGTAGGTATCCCGACTCCATAGTTCCCGCAGTCTCCTGCACCATTGGAATTCTGGTTGAGACCCCAAGTGCATGATGGTGCAAAACATGGTCGCGGTGATTCTGGGTAAATGTCGTCAACTCATTCCTTCTCTGTGAAGCAATGGCAGACAAATTCATTTGCGCCCGTTTTTCCCTGGATGCCCCTGGTCCACAGACGCCCATAGCACGGCAAACCATGAGCCGTTTCGAACTTTTTTTACTTTCACACTATGTCTACTGGAATGTTTGCTAAACGAGCAGTAACTGCAGGCTTACAACAGCAGCATTCATTTACCCTGCAAGATAAGCAGAGATGTTATCAGTTGTTCTGTACCGTCTGCTACTTCATAGGCTGCCCCTGCTGAGGTTGGCGGGGGCGCAAATTGACAAAAAATGGAATGCTACCCCGAGGTCCAATCTCCTTTATGATAATCTAAAAAGTAGTCAGTCTGCTAGAAATATGGTGCAAGTGGTACAGTAGAAACAGTGTATCACGCGAGCCTAAGCCGCTCCGTGTAGATCCACAGAATCATGGAGCGCATGCCTATCTAGGGGGTGCGCCCTGCAGGACAACCCACCCATTGCTTCCCTGCTGCCCCAACCCTCCTGGCTGAACCGTTCAAGTGTCCCCCATTTGTGGATGAATAATAAAGAACACAGGAATAAGAAACACGACTTGTTAGTGAGATCAAATGAGGGAGGCAGCCTCCGGTCTATACAGTCCAGCAGGAATTAAATGTGCGGGGAGAGAGAGCCCCAGGCTCCCACTGCTATATATCCAGTAATACAGATCTTTTCTTTATACATAAGGGAGGGGGCTGAAATGGAGCTGAAGCTGCCCCTTGTTGCTACGATGAGACGGTACCCAGCGGTTCTGTACCATCTACTGGGAATGACCAGGAATCATTCCTATTTTTACCCCAGCGCCCGCGCAGCCTTACCTGAGGCACAGCAGGAGCACTCACGGCTGATGTGACCGCGGAATCAGTCATATTGCACCTCTGCCCACCGGGAGGGAGAGGAGGATACTGCCTTCACTGCCGCAGCATCGGCGTCTACAGCAGCATGCAGTACGACATAGGTGACACTGAAAAAATTCAAGAAACAATCTTTTTCCCTTTCTATTCACGGGGGGGAGGACGGTTAACGAGACTATACCTCCACACTTCCGGACAATGTGTTTGGACCCTACAATGGCATTGGGAGTCAGGCAGAATGCAAATACTTTTCGGAAACTGCGGGGATTGTGGGATAGCTGGAGTCCTCAGTCCCGCCGCCCTCCCTCCATGAGCGTCCATTTGATTCTTTGGCTTTCCGTTACGCTTGTCACGCAGCACTGTGCTGTGGACTCTGTATCATAGCCTGGAGATTTTTTTCAAATGCTTTGGCATTTCGTCTTCTGTAACGGAGCTCTGATAGAACAGATTTGTCTCCCCCATACAGCGGTCAGATCCAGTATCTCCCGTACAGTCCATTCTGGAGCTCTTTTTGGATTTGGGACTGCATCGCCACCCGTGCTGATCAGAGCTCCATGCTGGGCAAACAGGAAATGAAATTCAAAAGTTCGCGGGTCTTTTCCTGTCTACCTGGCCACTGCATCCAAGTTCAGATTGCTGCCAGAGCGGTCACAGTGGTGCACTATGGGATACCACCCGGAGGCCAATACCGTTGATTTGCGGCCACACTAACCCTAATCTGATATGGTAATAACGATTTCAGCACTACTCCTCTCGTCGGGGAGGAGTACAGAAACCGGTTTAAAGAGCCCTTTATATCAATATAAAGGGCCTCATTGTGTGGACGGGAGCAGCGTTAAATCGGTTTAACGCTGCTAAAATCGGTTTAAACGCATAGTGTAGACCAGGCCCTACTGCAGCAAGGCTCTTATACTCGTGTCATCACTAGTCAAGGAGAAAAGCCCAGGGTGCCACTACATCATATGACAAGAAAAGGCGATTCCTCTAGGACGTGTGTGCTGGCAAACCTGTGTTTTTGCACATAAATACTTGAAGAGTGAAGGATCTTAAATACTTTCTTTAAAATGAACTGCAAAAAAGTGCTGTTCCTAGTGAACACGGCAACAGGTCTGCCACAGTGTCTGCCAGCACTGCCAATGTTTAGAACATTTCTAAGACATTCTGATCCTTTATTTTTGGAAGTATGTGGTGTGTCGTTTCTTTTATTAGATGGATTCTTTCTCCCACCCCCCCATTCACAGGTTTTAACGCCAGCACTTCTGTTGCAACTTGCTTGCTCCTAATAGTTTCCTAATTTAGATTCCCCCATTTTATATCCCAGATTGCAGCCAAAACTGGCAGGGAAAGGGGCACTTCGGTGTGTTTGTAACACATCAGTTACCACCTCAAAATATAATCAAAGGGCTTATATAATATAAAATATAATATAAATATAATCAAAGGGATTATATAATATAAAATATAGTATAAATATAATCAAAGGGATGGTCCTTCTAGCCTGGAAGGAGAGATGGCCATTTTTCTCTCCCTAATTTCAGGAAAGGCTGATGTTGTGTGATGATTGTCCTCCTGCTTTCTCTTCCCCCTCAGGACCAGAACACGTTCCAGCACCCCACACCTCAGCTAGCTTAAGAAACAAGAAGCTGCAGCCAACCTAGGGAGTTAGGTGTCCTAAAGGACAATGCTGACCAGAAGATCCCCTAATTGGGAAAGATCAGGAGTGTCACTTCAGGAAAATGTTAGGACTTAGATAGCCAGGTTCTTGCAGGTCAGGACTGTAGGGCATTGACAGAATGCTTCATGTGTGGTGGGATACGCTTGGACAGTGCCCACTTACACTATATGCAGCATCTGACTCTTACCATAAACACTTGTCTCAGAATGGAGCACTGCATGCTGGTCCTTGTAGAGCGGTACACCTCTGTTGAAAACAAGAGCCATTGCAACCAGCTTGCATGCAATCATGGTGCAAATTATGTGCAGTCCCTGGCAAGTGACAAGTATGGCTCTTCAAGAGGCAAAAAACTGGAGTGAAAGCATCTGCAGAAGCCTAAAGATTTAGAGTAAAACAAAATAAATCAAAGCCCAAATACACATTTCTGAGCTTGATCACTTCAACCCAAATCACTATGAAGAGCAATCAGTGCGCAAGACTCTTCAGCGTGTTTCCTTGATTAGTTTAGAAAACCAATTTTAGGTACTTTTTAAAACAGTGGAGGTCAAATTTACTATGAAGGGCAAAGACCAGTGAATCATTTTTCCTTATTCTTCATTGTTACTCTTCACCTTGAACAACAAAAGGGCCTGAAGAGCAGAAAACATTTGTTCTTGAATCCTGCCAAGGCAGGACTGTTTTAAAAAAGAACCATCATTAAAAGCAAGGACTGTTGCTTTAACGAAAGGAAAAGAATACATTTGTGTACACTTAAGAGACGGGAAAGGGCTTGTGAGCCAACCCTAGTCACAGATAAAGGAATTCCGGACATTATTCCTTGTGCTCCTAAGGGTTGTGACATGGGATTTCCTTTCGAACCGGTAAATAGACTGAAGGTTGATATGCAACAGCAGAGCAGGGTGGTAGCTAGTTTCTGAAAAAAGGGAAGAGAAGATGTGAAAGCACATGATGGAAGTAAGAGAAGCCAACTGAATCTTCAAAATGAGCCATAAAAAGTCAGCATTTTTACTAGAAAAAAAACCAATTGAGTAACCGCATCCCTTTGATTATATTTTGAAGAGGTAACTGATGTGTTACAAACGCACAAAAGTGCCCCCCCTCGGTTTTGGGGTGGAGGGACTGGGAATGATCCTGAGTGTAGGGAGATATGAATATAAAGCCTCATTTATATTTGTGTCCATGTACAGAGCAGTTTCCAATCCTCCCTTCCTGCTGCCATTCTGAAAACACTGCAGATCCCAAACCTTGCTGCTAGAGTAGGGGTCAGGGAGGAGTGAAAAAGAGGCTTGCACATCACTAATCTTTCCCCAAGCTCCAGAATCCAGGTTTTCAGAAATGATATATTCATTTGGTACAGCTTAATGGGAAAATTTATACTTATGGTGCCGACATCAGCTTTAACTCTGCCTTCCCCTGCTTTGCTATTGGATATATGAATTACAACACTCTGGTCTTGTACTGTATGTTAATATAACCCCCCTCCACACACACACACAGACTACTACCCTTCTGCATCAAATACCGGGAGATGCCAGGTGGAAAAGATGGGATGTACAGGGTGTTGGGTGGTACAGGGTGACACATCACACTCCGATCTGGTGTAGGTGCTGCTAGTAGTAGTTGTGGGTTACCGCTACTATAACCAGGTTGGAACTGCTTTGGGGGATCATGCCTCAACCATTGGGGTGAGATGCTCAGAAAGGTAGCATTGGTACCTGAATTGTAAATGCCGTGTTGGAGCTGCAGCCTTTATAGGCCCTGCCAGAGGGTATTTTAATTGATTAAGGTCTGTGAGAAAATTGCAAACTATCTCCAGAATTAGGGACTCCAAAAAAGAAAAACATAAGCTTTTTCTTCCTCTTCTCCTCCCCACCCCCAGCATTCATTTTCAGTTATTTTTCAGTAAAGCAGAGAAAAATAAGGCCATTTTGTACATGACAGTAATGAAGAAAGGCTAGAAATATTACACGTTCAAGGTACACAGCATGTTGAGCCCTGAGGAGCAGCAAAGAGACAGTTTAAATGAGTCATACAGAGAATTACTAATACATACAAAATTTGAAATTATATGCAGGTCAGGATTGCTGTTGTGATTTTGTAGACAAGCTAGACATGGAAGGCTTGATTTGCCTCTTGCTTACACAATTTAAATCAGGAGGAAGTCCACTAATAGCAATGAAACAGACATGAGACCAGAATCAGGCCCATAAGCTGGAGTTAACCATCAGCATGTCTGCTTGTTTAGCTTTTTATGGCAGCTGTTGCATCAATAAAATGCCACTGCACACCAGGAGTGGCTCCAGGCACCAGCACACCAAGCTCATGCCTGGGGCGGCAAGCCGTGGGGGGCGCTCTGCTGGTCGCCACTAGGGCAGCAGGCAGGGTGCCTTCGGCAGCTTGCCTGCAGAGGGTCTTCCGAAGCCCCAGGACCAACAGACCCTCCGTGCTTGACGCAGCAAAATGTCTAGAGCCACTCCTGCTGCACACACATGAATCTAATACCATTTTCTTTAGCTCAACAGCTAGCTTTTGCTAGAGGTATTTTAGATAGATAGATAGATAGATAGATAGATAGATAGATTCTTGTAAAACACTTTTGAAGGCTTTAAGATGAGATGCATTTGAGTAGCCAGAAGAACAACAACTTATAATGATTTAAACCCCCTAAACCCAGTATTTTTTCCAAGACCCATAATCTGAAAATAGCAACTCTGATTAACCACAAACTCTAAAAGAAAGGAAAAAAAAATACCATGCCCCCCATTTCTCTTGCATTATGTGAGCGCATGCATGTATGTCTGGAAGAGGAGTCATAATTGGGCTTAAAATAGAAAGTGCTTTATCATTTTAGGGCCAGATCCTGCAATTGGATCTAAATGAGTGGGCTCTGCGTCTATTCTGAGCCTCATTCTGACCAGTGGGGCTTCACGTGAGTTTAAGATTCTACTCACATAGAGTCGGTTGCAAAATCTGGCCCTTAATCATTGAGTCATTGCCATGGCCCTAACAGCATCATCTCCTTTATCTTGGACCATTGGCTCTTTGGCAGGACCAATTATACTAAACACAACTCACTCCAGCTGAGTTGATGCTTTGTTTTCAGTTCTCTGGGGCCTGACCCTGTGTGCCTTTCTCCCACAAGTGTTCTCACTGAACTCCTGTTCAGGTCACCACTACTACTTTTGCAGGATCAGATCCTTGACTTACAACTCACTTCTGTTTCAGAGGGAGCTTTTGGGGTCTTCTGGAGGATTCTCTCATCCTGTTGCCTCCTAGTAAAACCAAAATGAAATGCCTCAACAGCTCCATAAATCCTTCCTTTATTATTGTCGCTCTGGTATGAGCCACTGCTATGTAGTTAATGCTGTGTAGTTTTTTCTACTGTACGATCCTTTTGTTGGGGGTTACAACTTGGCATTCAAGGCCTCAGCCGGAAAACCAAACTCTCCGCCCACCCTAACCAATAATCTGCTTTAAGTTGATATAACTTTCTCCAAAGAGTGCAAGAAAATCATCAAACTCCTCCTCCATTTGGAAAACAAGCATGCCTCTTTGAATCAAAATGTTGCAAATCATTGGTCAGAAGCATGGGATGGTGGCCAACCACAGCTAGCCATGGCCATGAGACTCTAATCTTCTGCTTGGACACCTAGTAAATCCAGAGCAAAGAAAAAAACAGTCTTGCTTGGAGTGTGGTATACTTACGCCTCCAATGTATATTTTTCTTTCCCATGGGCACAGCTTTTTCCCCTCTCATTTTATATATCCCAGGCATATATAACCATATTCAGTAGGAGACAACAAGGAACCTGCTTGTTTTTCATCAGCATATGCAGAAATCCTTGAATGACACAGGCAACTTGTGCCAGGCCAAAACTCATTTGCTGAATTAAGAATTGTATTGACTAATCAAGACTAAGAGTAAACAGACCTTTGAGAGGATCAGAGAAAGGACCCCAACTAATGCTTGCTCTGGCTTGCTGAGTTTTTTTGTTTACTCCACAGCATGTTTCAGATCTGTTTTCTGTTATAATGGTTAGTTCTTCAGAATTCTTAGTGATGCAAATCATGGATGTATGTGATTTTGGAGGGTCGGGATCCTTATTAATTATCTCTGTACGTTTGCATCATTCTTTGATCTGCCATTCTGGCCTTTGTTTTGGTATATGATCTTGGTACTTCTGTTTTGGTACCTTGTCTTGGTATCGCTCTTTTTCTCATTTGATGTTTGTGATTTCTTTTCTTTTAGCCATGTAACGTACATCGTACCTCTCCCTAATTCTTCGGTCATACCTTAAAGCATGGCTATAAACAGAAAAGGACTCTGAAAAGCAGAAGCTGCTTCCTCCTTAGTTGTTCTTAACACTGAATTTGCTGACTCTTTTAGCAAACCAAGGTGGGAATGAATCTGGCTTGTAGTGTGGGTCTTGAATCCACAGTGTAGCTGGTTGACCCCTACTGACACACAGGCTCTGTCTATTTATGGGAATTACAGTGAACTCCAGGGCTGAGGACAGGAAACTGTTGGGAAAGTCACATTGCAAAAGGCCTGTTTAATGGTAAAAAGGACTCAGTTACATCAATAGGAGCAGTGGCGGGCTAAGGGCACCTGGAAATATTTTCTGTTTCAAGAAAGTTATTACAATAAAATACATTTTAAAAGCAGGATCCTACTGGGCCAATTCTCCCCACTCTTTGGGACTATGAAAGTCACTGACTATGGCAGAACTGGTGCAAATGAGATGTGGAGAGCCTAGATGGGGCCAGCACTCCATCCCTGTCAATTGTATATTTATACTCCCTGGGAACTTCCTCCTCTCTGCCTGGGGTGTTTCAGAGGAGGAGATGGCCAACTGGATGGACTCCACAGCTAGGCCATCCCTTACAGCAAGGCATAACCTCAAATCTGCTCTAGCTCCCATAGTGCTGTGGGAGCTAGTGCAGATCTGAGGATGTATAGTGAGAACATTAATTTCTTCAGTGACTGGCCTCCCACAAACGCTTTAGGATAACACACATGGGTCAGGATTTAGCACTAAGGAAGTAGACTTGGATTTAGCCATCACACTCTTGCTGTTATCCACCTGAAGCCCCTTTTCTAGGCTTTGTTCAGAAACTAACCTGCCTCTCCTCTGAGTATTTCCATGGTCTTTAGCCAGTTCGGAGAAGTGGGGAAGTTTGTCAACAGGCAGCCATGTTGCATAAAGACTTGATAAATATGTAGAGTGCTAATGGAAAGCAGATTTATGCCTTGCCACAAGCAGAATTCCTCCAGACCCTGCCATCAAAAACATTATGTCACAGCTGCCGCAAAGCCTAACCAACAAGGGAGACAGCGGGGTCACGTAAGGGTAACGGCGTGGCTAAGGCAGCACAGAAATGGTTGAAGCATGACCGAGTGTGTCACTAAGGACATCAGAAATGATTTGCACCCATCTCCAGTATCTGATTGGTGTTTTCCAGTTTAATGTAAACCAGCAAAGAAACCACTTTCCAGATCTCGTGAGCCCAACCTACACAAGGAGGTTTCAAACAGTGAATAATGCACCCAGCCTGCAGCAGCTCAGGAACAACAACTGAAACTGCTTTTGGTGTTGAAGAATATTGTTGGGTTATTTCCCTCTCTCCCCATTTCAGACAAACAACTTCTTTTGTCTTTCCAAAATAGCAAATCCCCCAAAAAACTTCCCTTGAAAGAGCGACACAGACAAGAGAAACACGAATGGAAGAGTTTTGATTGAAAATAGATTTGGGTGTCAGGTCAAATGGGATATTTTTTAAGCCTTTTCTTCTTAATGGGGATAGTTAAAAAAGAAAGAAAAGAATTACCCACGAGGTCATGTTTTACCCATCACTTAGCATTTTCTCATTCCCAGCAGAAATGAGCCAGGCATTTTGATCAGGTACATCAAAGTTTAGTATGGAGAATTAATAGTGCTGATGTTAGGAGGGCTTGGCTCATTTGCTTCTGTTTTTATAACTTGTGGAATGATAACAGCAACAGTGGCCGAAAGCTAATTGTGGGTGTATTTGCATTCTACTTCAGCAGTGCCTGCACGTCCCTCTTCAGAATTTCATTGCCACATCCATTTAATTCACTCCCCCGTCTGCTACTTTTCCGGGCCGACGAATAAGATGAGGGAGCAGGGAGGTTCTTTTCAAGAAGTTCTCTACTGAAGCCATATCGACTAATAACCTTGGCGGCTTCCCACCCCCAAGATATAGTGATAGTGAAAACAATCCCAAGTTACTTATCAAAGATAAAGATTTAAGAGATACTGAGTAAGGATAATGGAAACAGAAATGGTTACATATAAAACAAGAAGTGTAACATGCTTCTAAGAGTCTGCACTTAACTTTAACAGACTCAAATCCTAGTCTAAAGGTGTTTCGTATCTAAAACAATCAATCAACATGGCTGGGATCCACTTGTCATGAGTGCGAAAAGTGCCATCCTTTTGCTTCCTCCGTGTTGGATATCAAAATGTCCTTTTGCTTTGCTTTGTATTTTCCCAAACTCATTGTTTTGGCCCCAGAGTCAAGATGACCCCACCATGGTTCCTTCCCTGGCGTGCTGGCTCCAGATTCTCTTCATGTTCCTATGTTAAGTCCATACGCCAAACAAGTTTCCATTGTGTTGGCTTACAATGTCTGATCTCCATCTGAACCTAGGCAGGCAGGTGAATATCCATCCCTTTGTCCAGTCAAACCTGTTTGTCAACCCTGCCTGGTCACAGACTCTAAAATACCGTTTCAGTACATACACACAACTCCTTAAATATTATCCCTACATGCATCTTGCAACATGTATGCAGATCAGCATGACATAAGCTTTTTATAGACACCTCACATGGCCCATGTTGGAAAATTCTGTGAAAGCAGAGTGCTAGGTGCAGGGAGTTTGCCAGGCCTGGTAGGAGTTGCTCTTACAGAACAAATAACACTTTGCCAATTGGCACTGAAGGGCTCCTAGGGTCACAATACCTTTCACTGCTGGGAAGATCAGAGAGTGAGGAAATCATCCCATGTAGAGAGGACAGCACAAGAACTATGTATTGCTTAAGTCCCACTTAAGCCTTCAGTATAGTGCTGAAATCTTTGTATTGGTCTTCTGCACAGGAGTCAGTTTCATCCCATGTGATCTTTAAGAAGATCCGCAGTAGTTAGAGGAAGGAAACACCATCTGCTGTCACTCATTCAGTCTGATCCCCTGCATCCTTGCAGGATTTCACCCTACATCGTGCCAAACAAACTGGCTTATCTAATCTATTTTTGAATCTTGGTGATGATGATGCCTTAACCACCTAGCCTCAGAGAAGTCATCAATAGATGACCCAGTAGGGCAAGTCCAGCACTGTGGTCCTGTTGGGCCACCAGAGCAGCACAAAAAGGCTGTAAAGCTGCACTAAATCGGGCATCTGATGCACTTGAGGGTCTGGATCATGACCTATAGTTCCTCTAGTTTCAGTGGAGGAATGTTCCTTACAGGATACCTTTTAGTGCTTTGGCCAGTCTTATTTTAAATACCCCAGACGAAACGTCTGGCCCCAATTCATTTAGGAGACAAATGCCATGGTCTGCTATAGTTCAGCCTGAAGAAGATTTACTTTCAGCTCTGCAGAATCATACATCTTGCAACAGTGGAAGCAGATGGACGATTGCTTTCATGATCAGATCTCCAGAATTCTGATTCTGCTCTACAGGCATAAAGATGACAAAATCCACATTCAGAACATTATCATGGTTGTTATGGTAGCATGTAAGGATCTCATCATCCTAGGTGTTGTACAAATAACTTAAAGACAGTCTGGAGTGCTCAAGGTTTAAAATTTAGAGAAAATCGCAGTGACAGCAGAATAAACAGCAGAGCAGAAGAAGGGATGGGGGACAAAACCATTGTTAGATTTGCTTAACGCTTGGGAAACTGACAAAACAATCATTATGGGCTGAATCAAAAACCTTACATGCAAACATCCCTGAAGCTTGAGGTGTTAGAAATGTGGTTTTAGATTTTGCATCCAGAGTCTATCTTTACTATCTATCCTAAAAGTTTTCCTTCCTTAGCTTCAGGCTCTCAATACTTGTCTGAGGATCCCAGCATACAGAGGAATAGAGATACTTTGAAATAATAGTTGGCAACGTGCAAGTAAACTTGGAGTTTCTGTTTTGAAGAAAACGTAATAGCACTGGAAGCCTTTAATCCTTTGGCAGGTTTGAACCATAAATAGTGATGTGGGGGTGGTTGTCTTACTCCCTGGCTCGCAAATCACTTGAACTGAAACCCCACTGTCTGAAATCTGGTGCTATCAAGTTTAAGACCTTGGTGGCCTTGTCAAGATGCAGTTTTCAACAAATGCTTAAAAAAAGAAGGGCTGTGTAAGCCAGAGTCCTTCTTATTCCTCATCCAGGTCCCCTGACTCATCTCCACAGCAAACAAATCATTGCAGCTTATGAAGATTTCCAGGAAGGAAAGATATGACCTAGAAGGGATCCACGTTGCATGGTTTTGGTCAGTCCATTGTCCAAGGACCAGGCTGGTGATGTCTCTTTCAAGTCTTAAAATGGCCATTATAAGAAATTCCCACTGAGGGCTCAGTTTTCTCTAGTTTATAGGTATTTGGGGGCTGAGTGTGAGCCAGGAGTCCCCCTCCCCTTTTGTGAACCCATACAGGAGCTGAACGCAATAGGAGTCCTTTCACTGCCATGAACACATTGCACATTTGCCGGAGTAAAGACAGCAGGACTGGGCTCTTAATTTTCCCCCTACTCGTTTTAAATTCGCTCTAGGGTCTCAATCCTGGGTATTTCCAAACCCTTTCACCTGTAGAGAGTACTGAATATTGTCGTGTTTTATTGTGAAATGGGTACGTTAACATACAGCTCAGTATTTCGGTTTCTTCAGTATGCTGAAATACTGTATTGTGCATGACTATTACTTGCAAAGTATCTGTGCGAATGCAGCAGGATTGCTGAGAATTTAAACTCACAGAGTTATATGTCCCTCAACAGTGATAACCTGACTTCATTAAACATATAGCTTTTGAATTAAATATTTACCAGCCCTTTAATCTATGCAGTATGGCCAAACTTACCGAAGGCTACGTCTACACTTAGAACTGGGGGGCATGATCCCAGCTGATTTAGACATCCTGGTGCTAGCTCTCATTAAGCTGGCACACTAAAAATAGTAGCATAGTTGCAGCAAGGCGCAGCATGGGCCAGCCGTTCTGATTATATACTCACAGAGGTCAGGCTGGCTGTACTCAGAGCGGCTAGCCTATGCCACTGCCCATGCTACCATGGCTACACTACTACTTTCAGTGTGCTCGCTCAATGATAACTAGTGCCAATATGTCTGTGTGAGCCAGGAATCACACCCCTCGCTTCAAGGTAGACATACCCACATTTACCAGCTATTGGAGTTTTGTGCATTTACATTTTCAATCTTAACAATTTTTACATGTATAATTCCTTTGATTTTTTTCAGTCTGGACCA
Organism: Chelonoidis abingdonii; assembly: GCF_003597395.2. Classification (NCBI taxonomy): domain Eukaryota; kingdom Metazoa; phylum Chordata; order Testudines; family Testudinidae; genus Chelonoidis; species Chelonoidis abingdonii. The sequence goes on from NC_133776.1 coordinate 84,185,389, forward strand.
AATGAAATTCCAGCTCTCTTAAAAGACAAATAGATCATGTTTTCCTGTTATTATATGATTGAAGATGGTTCCATAATTGTATTTATGGTTCAAAAATGTTAGTTAATAATGATAGATTTATGCATATAACACACTTCTTTCTCTCTTTTTTTTTTTTGTGTGTCTATGGTATTTGAAAATAGAAGGCCAGATTCTCACCTGGTGTAAATCAAAATCACTTTAATACAGTTGTGTCAGTTTACACCAGCTATCCTGTTAACATCCTTTCCGGTTAGCTAGGAGAAAACTTTCCCTAGTATTTATGTTGACAGTATAAAGTCTGACCTCTGCTGACAGTAGATGTGAATTATTAAGGGCTATTGTACCATCTCAAATTTTTAAAAGCTGATTCCCTGTTCAGAAAAATTAAATCAATCACATACCCATTTTCACCGTGCCTTGTTAGCAGGGCAGCCTGGAGGTAACTTGTGCTGTACCCCCTTAGTGCCCACTGTGAGTTGCACATCACCCTCTGGAAACAATGGATTAATTGTATGTAATGACCCGTTTGTATATTTCTAAGCCTGTTGACAAGTGTGTAATCGGTATTAAGATTGAAACATAAAAATTAACAGTTCTGTAGCTTTTTTAAAATGTCTGAAATAATAATAGTACTGTATCTACGCAGAGGAGGAAATGGTGTTTTCTGGAAAGTGGTGATTTTTGTTGCTTTAGAATTAGAAAAATGTAACCTCTCCTATGGGCAACTGGAGCAGAACACTGATATCAGAAAGCTCCTCTTTATAATAATGGCCATTCTCTTTGATGAACTAGTTCTGCAGCTCCTTCTGAATTTCAGGCTAAAAGTCAAACATAAATAGGCGTGGGAGGATTAGATTTTTATTAGTAAATGTTGATTTACATCGATTTTACCATACACATCCAAACTGACTAGAAAAATATTTCCATCAACAATAATGAAATTTACATATAGGCAAAATGAGAAAAATGCTGCTTGAGAACCTATTCGAGTTTGTATATTTTGACATGTGGTGTTTTAATGGTCCTAAAACGTCAGTGTTTTTGAATCTCAGTGACTGACTAGTGGCAGTAAATAACTCTTCTCTGACATTCCACATAATCAGCCACAACCGGGAAAATTTAAATCAATAAAAATAGAAAAAAAAAGCTCTAAAAACATATTTTTACGCAAGTGTGAAAACTTAAATAGAAAAAATTCTGTAAAAACTCTTAAAAATAAACATTGATATTATCAACTGAAACTATAAAAGAAAATCAAATTCTGCCAAGCCTAAATATAAATGTTAAAGCAAAGTAGGAACAGGAGAGAAATTATTGCTTAGGCAAATACAGATTTACTACTTGTTTTTTTTACCAGAGTCCTGGCTCACATCAGAATATATTTCAATAAGGAGTGATTCTTTCTGTACGTACTCAAAGGTTGGAGAATAATTCTTGGAATGGAGTCAGCACAACAATTGCTTTCATTATTTGCAGCTGTACAAAACAAATAAGTTTGAAAGAAATATAGAGGGGTGCCAAATGTAATCCCAGTGATGTGTGAGCGAACACAGTATTTAGTGCCACAGCAATGACATACATGAAGTTCACAAGTTACTGCTGTTGACTTTCCTGCCTTGCATGTCACTTTTGATAAATGAGCTAATCTGCTGATAAGTGCTCAAAATAATAAAGTAATTTAATTAAAGGGGTTTTAAAACATTCCTTCTTTAGCATTCAAAACTGTCTAAGTCACTGTGCGCAACATACAAATGATCCCACATAGAGCAATCCTGATTAGATTAATGGGAAGTGAACAAAGCATTTTTGGAAAACTAGAAACCCTAACATGCAGCCCATTTTGAATATGTCTGCATCTTTGAAGAGGTGTCAGGCTGACACACAATAGAGGTGATGATAAATCAGTGCACAAACACTCCCTCCAAAACTCATCCCGTATGAGAATTCTGAGCTAACACAGGGACATAGGATTGGCCACATCAGATCAGACTAGAGATGGAGCTATCTGGTCCTCTATCCTGCCTTTGTTAGTGGCTAATACTGGTGCTTCGAGGGAAAGAGGAAAAAAACCTGGCAGAGATCCACTCTTGTCTCTACACAAGACTCTAGAAGAGACTTCCAGTTGTAGCATTTCCAGTAAGGTGAGGCTGAGGTGGCAATAAAATCATTGAGGAGGTTTGCTAAATGCCTCCTACTGTCCAAATGGTAGCTGGAGAGAGGCTGTAGCTGGGCAGATGAGTCTGATCTGCTATCTCACCCTTAGTGGTATTTCCTCCATACTATTAGTAAGACATATTAGGCTTGATCCCAACCCCATTGAAATTGAGGGAAAGTTTCCCACTGATGTCAGTGAGCATTAATTGGGTCAAGCCCCTTGGTAGGGCAGTGAGATCGTTCATTGCTGCTGTCCATACTAAGCCCATTCTAAGTTGAACAGCGGCCCTCATTCTCCAGGCCTATCAATAAGTAACTTCATCAGCACTGAAGTCCTGTCCTGAGAAGAGACACTTCTTTTCCTTACAGTCAGTCCTGTGGGATGAAGAACTGAAAGGCCTGTTTGCAGTTCACATTTAGTAATAGTGTCTGGGAAACAAGATGTGAAACACTTGCATCTGTAACCCTAACAGCTTCTTTTGGGAGGACTAGGTGGGAAAGGCCAGTGCAGCCCCTTGCCTTTTTTGGTTTTTCTAAAGAGTCCCTAGTGCATCAAATCAGCATGGATTCCTCTCTCACTCCCAATGGCTCTGCATATTTCTAAATCCTGGAGCTGTGCCAGGTCTTCTCTTTCCCAAAGGAATTGCCATCATTTTGACCATGAAATAACATTCCCAGCCTTTTTTCCATAGCTACGAGATTACTGCATTTCCCAAATACTTCAAACCACTTTTGAGTGCATATCACTTTGCAGCTGATTGCAGATGCTTCTACCCCCTTTCCCAGCTCTCGTGTTTATCTTATGCCTGAAGTTCTAAACTGTGGATCTGTCATAAAACTACGAACAAAGGACACGCCTATGGCCCCTCCATAACTCAAACTGGACACAGAGTGGTGAAGCCTCTGTCTTTATTAAGCTCTCTATGCACCACGGTGTCAGGGAGGAGACAATGGCTCTGATTAATGAGTTGATGCAGTTCAAGACCAAGCAGTCTTGACCTAACACCACTTTCTGTGGCCCCTTTCCATAAATCTGTAATTGATACAGTGATTGGTATGAGTCAGGAAAGCGTATGGCGTTGGCTGCTCGAGGAGTTTCCTCCAAGCAGGTGTGGTCAGAATGTGACAGCTGCATTTCTAAAGCAGAGAAACAAAGGGTGAAAGGCCCTGATAATTAACACAGGCCTTCCAAACGTCAACATGCAAGGCAATTGAGGGACCCCTCCAAAGGGCTGCTGTTGATTAGAGGAGGAAACCAGCGTGAGTGACCCTGTGGCAGTTTGTCAGGAAATGCTAATGTGTCTCTGGGTAAGACAGCGTTGCAGGAACTCAGCAAAGCCCATGAGAACGTATCTTATCTTTAAACACTGCTAAGCAGTTGTTTTTACTGTGATACAGTAGATCTCCCCTCCACTTGGGATGGATGATGTTATTTTTGTTGATGCTGGAAACATTCACACCCAAGCTACTGTCTTTAGCTGAGCCGTGCCAGGCGTCTGTTTGTGAAGCACAAAAAACAAGAACAGGTGTGGACTACACTGCTCACGAGTAAGCTAAACTAATACTAACTCCCTGGCTCGGAAAGTCGGCAAAAATAGTGCTTGGCCCATTGTCACAGCTCTGGGATCAGGGTCTTTATTGACAGCTTTTCAATGGTCTGTAAAGCAGCTCTATAGATTGTTTTCCTCTGCTTTGAATGAATTCGTTAACCTTTTCTAGGAACTGGATCCATAACTTTGGGCGACATATTGCCAAGGCTCTACCCACACCCCCTCTTTTACACTCACAGAAGTATCCATGAATATGTGGCTTTCTGTGTTCTGTCTTATACATTTCCCCTAAAAACCCCCACAAAACCTAAAGGTTTCAAAAAATTGTAAATGTTGACCAATTTTCCTGCCAAGTTGTTTAGCTTCAGCGCAAGGAAGAATGGTCTCATGGACAAGTAATTGGACTCAGGAAACTTGGGTTTGAGTCCTGGCTATGCCAGAGACTCCCAGCTTGACCTTGAACAATTCAATCAATTAATGCCTCAATTGCTAATCTGCTGCATGTATGTTGTACTCCTTTTTCCCACCTCTTGTCTATTTAAATTGTAAGATGTCCAGAGTAAAGGGCTGTTTGTTTTGTGTACATACAGAATGTAGCTCAATGGGACACAGACATTGGCTGGGGTCTATGGGCATTCCTGTTGTATAAATAATCATATCAACATGGCTTCTTCAGGACAGGCACATTGCTTCTATTCGTTTAATGCCTTCCAACTCAAAAAAGTTTCAAAGTGCTCTATAAACTGAGTAGCATTCAGTTCATTTCCCATTGAGCCCTGCCAGCTCCAACTGAATCCCATTGAGTTGTGGGTATTCAGCACCTGTGAAAATTCACCGCATAGACCAGATGTGTCTTTAAAATCCACAATAGACCTGTGTTTGCAAAATCTTCTTTCTAGTGATTGTAGCGTGAACTCACTGGAAATGTGGCTTCATATTTTATGTGACAAACAGAAGCTACCCACTGCTGGTGGTCTGCCTGCTTGTCACACCTTACACAATCCATCAGGTACTTTACCTCTTTGCAGCTAGTCTCCAGCTGAACTTGGTGAGCAGCCCTCGTCCATGTAACATACCCCTGAAATCAGCAGGATATTGGGCACCTGAAACATTAAATTCATCTGCCAGCCTGCTGTCTCTCTTCATACCTGAAACATTCAGCAACAGCCTGTCATTTAATCTGTGGTGTGTAGAAAGCTTTAATCACGGGACTTTTCAAATGTGGCCACAATGACATTCCCTTCCACTGTCAAACTGAGTTCACCGGGGGGTTCTCCCAGAAAGAGGCACAGAATCTTACCTACTTGTCAGCACCCAGCTTCAGGATACAGCATCAGCCCTGATTTTCCCAGGGAGCAAGAAAGAGGGCAGATAGATCAATGGTCAGATGATAATGAGAGCAGAGCTCTACCAACAGTGTTAGTGGTGCTGACGGCAGTGACAAGGCAGATGGCAGTGAGGGCATACAGGTTGACACGGGTGACATCCATTGCTTTGGTTCAGAGGTCCATCTCCAGGGCATTTACAGAGAAAGGCTCATCAGTGATCTTCCTTAGGAGTTTTCTTTTACAGTCAAGCCCTATGTTTGGAGGCCGTTAAGTAGCTGCCGTGCCTCTATATGCTTAGTACTGGGCTTCTGTTTAAAAATGTGACTGTTCCGCGTGCCTGAGAAACACGTGCATTTGAAATTTCTCGAGCCTGCTCTGATGGTTTGGCAGGTTGCTACTGACTGTCTCTCACTTCTTTAAGGAGTTTTGTTTTCAAGGCCAGTATTTTATTTTCACATCACCTTTGAGTGTTTTTCCCAGTATTGAAGAAGCAGGTGATTGTTGATAAGCACAGTTTAGGCAGCATGCAGAAGGGTGTGCGTGCCAGCACCAGGGCGCAGGGAATTTATTACACTGGTGAAGATCTGAGCTAAGTCACTGGCTAAACCATACCTTCTCTAATTCCTATAACATTCCCACTATAATATTGTCTTTATCATAAGCTTTGAATGCTGTGCTGCAAAATCTTTAACAGACAGTGTTATTCATCAGGGCAACGTGCACACAAACTAATATTGCTTCTGTTATCTGTATTATAGCAGCACCTAAAGAGTCCCATTGCACTAAACACTTTGCGAACACATAGAAAAAGACAGCTTAAAATCTAAATAGACCAGGCAGACTGTAGAAGGGTTTGGCTGGAGCTTGTCCCTCTCCAAGGCAGCGGGGAACCACACCACCTCGCTACGTCTGTCTGGTTACTTCAGGGAACTAGTCTGGCTGTGGGGTCTCTTGCCACAGCAACGGTAGAGATGAAACAATGGTTACTCATGCCCAGTTGGCAGGCAGTAGTGAGTCCTACTCTCTGGTCATTGGACAGGGCCGGAGTAAACTGTTAAGCAGTAAGCCCAGGCTCTGGGTTTGGGCGGGTGGCAAAGAGTCCGTGGCCCAGCCCGCAGGCAGGGCTGAGTAAACAAATAAATTCAGGATGCCCAGGCCCTGGCTCTGAGCAGCTGAGGAGAGAGAGAGACTGCCGCCTGCATGTTGGGTGGCAAGGGGGACGCAGGCCCTCCCACTCCACTGTGTCCCATTTATTCCTACCCTTTGTTTCCTATCTTTTAACCCAGGGGTTCCCAAACTGGGAGTCGGGACCTTATTACCTGGGGGGTTGCGAGCTGTCAGCCTCCACCCCAAACCCCACTTTGCCTCCAGCATTTATAATGGTGTTAAATATATAAACAGGTGTTTTTTAATTTATTGGTAGGGGGTCGCAAACAGAGGCTAGCTATGTGAAAGGGGTCACCAGTACAAAAGTTTGAGAACTGTTTAAACCAATTACCAATCCATGAGAGGATCTTCCCTCTTATCCTATGACAGCTTACTTTGCTTACAAGCCTTTGGTGAGGGATCTTATCAAAGGCTTTCTGAAAAATCTAAGTACACTATATCCATTGGATCCCCCTTGTCCACATGCTTGTCGATCCCCTCAAAGAATTCTAGGATATTGGTGAGGAATGGTTTCCCTTTACAAAAACCATGTTAACTTTTCCCCAACGAATTATGTTCTGTGTATCTGACAATTTTGTTCTTTACTATAGTTTCAACCAATAGTACAACAGCTTGGACTGGAAATTGAATGGCAGCCTATATACCTCACCACCAGAATAGGCATATGGATCCTTTCATCAGATTTCATATTGACGTTATCTGTCACTATAGATGCACATATTCAGTCTCTCCAATCTCATCTGCACAGATGATGCTTAAAATCATAAATTAAAAATTGACTTGACCAGTACAACAAATGATACCTTTGTTTACAAGTGAAAGATTATTACAAGTGAAAGAATATTGGACATAATTTTCTTCCCTTTACAGTTACTGGATTACCTTTTGCATTTGACTCAGCTTCATTCCCAGGTATTTGCATAACGTGGTTGTGGTTGTGCTTTCAACATCACAGAGAAATGTATTAAAAAAGTCCCTGGAAACAGCATAATGTAGTGGCGAGGGTACTGGCTGGGAGCCAGAAGAAAGCTGGGTTCTGTTCCTGGCTCTACCATTGACTTTAAGCATAGTCACATCCCCTATTTGTGCCTGTGTATCCCCTCCCCACCATGTGTCTGTTTTGCCAATCCCAAGTGATCAAAAACCATTAGATTTAAAAAAATAATTATAAATGTGGAGATCTTTTTATTCATCATCCGGTGCTGGAGCCTTTAGGGTTCACATTTTCAAGCTCTTTTCAACCATGAGATCAAGAAGCTCACTTGTTTAATAAGATGTTTACCGAATCACCTGACTCCTGGGAGTGGGGCTTTAGGAAAAACTACCAGATATTCTGAGACTTGTGATAAATCATGAGAGTTGGTGACAGTGCCTTGGACTGTAAGCTATTCAGGGCTGGGGCTGTCTCTTACTCTATGCCTGTCCAACACCTACTGTAATGGGACCTGACCACACCCATGTGCTGCTTGTAATACAAATAAATCATTATCACGCTAAAATGCTTTTAAGTGCTGAGCCTGGACTAAATTACCCAGGACCCCAATCACCTCCCCTCACATCTGTATGCAGAGGGAATGCTGTACACAGATGTGGCCCTCGCTGTGCAAAAAGGATGGGGGCAGCCAATTCGGCAGTATTGGCTCCTCCCTCCCATCCCAGACTCCAGGAATCTGTGCAGGGGGGAAGTGGGAGGGGACCAGGCCAGCCACCCACTTCCCCACCCAAACCCTGCAAAGCAATGAATACAGGCTGTATTAACTTCACTGCAGTTCCCCCTCTGCACCGTGCACCCACCATTAACTCAGGGAGGAGAAGATGGCAGGAGCAGTCACCGGTGCTTATGAGTTTCCTGTTGCTTTTATGTATTGTATTGCAAAGTGGAAACAGGTTTCCTGCCTCCTCTTCATTGTACGTTTGCTTTGGTAATGAGGTGGTTGGCATGAACACTTATTATTAACGTCATGACCCTTGTACTCCTAGGAGAAGGACAAGAATTATTTACTGGGGGAAAGGAGAATGTTATTCTAGGCCCAGATTCTGCAATCTGAGCTGGGTGGGCAGAGCCCATTGACTTCAACAAGAGTCTGTCCAGGTCCAGGGACAATCTGCCCAATCAGATTGGGTTGTAGAACTGAGGCCTGTGGGAGTCACAATGGAGCCTTTTAAGGGAGATTCTGTAAGTGTCTGGTTGACATTTTTGATTGAATGTGCGTGAGATTAAAAAAAGCTTTTTGGTAAATGCTGAGAGATTTATTGATAAAGCCATAAAATATAAATAGCTCACCTGAATACAATGAGCAGGGCAACATTAGAATTCACCATGTTTCAATAAATAAATATGCAGTGCGCTGGACAAGCTTCCTAGGACTTCTAAAAGCTTCTTCATATGAAAGCGAACACTGAATTAACTTTGGCCTGACAGGACTTTCAAGGCTAGATTGCTCAACCCTGACATCAGTGGCCCTGCTCCTGTGAGTAAGCGCTTACCAGGGAGAGTCTGAGCTGCTGTAATAAGCCTCTGTCCCAAATCTGGACCTTAGCGTCCAAAATCTGGGTGCTTAGCATGAACCTCCAAGCTTAATTACCAGCTTGGATCTTATCTCGCTGCCACAAATCAGGATTCTGAGTACCTGATAAACGCTCTGGTCTCGCCCAACACTTTCTTTGGGGACCCCCAAGACTCAGATGCCCTGAGCCTCCACAAAGGGAAATAACCCACTTCCCTTCCTGCTCTTTACTTCTCCCAGATTTTCCCCCCTGGGGATACTAGAGATTTCCCTGCTTCAATGCCCTTGAAACCACAAACAGAGACGATTTACCTTCCCCCCTCCTTCTTCTCCTCCTCCCAGTCTTTCCCTGAGAGAGACAGTACTCCTGGGCACAGAGATTCCTATCCCCTTGCCTTAACTAGGAAAAGAAAATCCTACAAGTTTTAAAAAGAAAGCTTTATATAAAAGAAAGAAAAAACACATGACATGATCACTGCCTCAAGATGACATAACACAGGGCTATTGCTTAAAATAAAATTATGAATAATCAGCCTTATTCAAAAGATATCCAATTTAAACATTCCAGCAACTCCACACATGTAAATACAAAATACAATATAAACCTATTGCCTTCCTTTTGTACTCACAACTTGGAACAGAAGGGTAGAAAGAAGCTTGGAGATAGAAAAAAAAACTCTTCCCTCATAGCCGAGAGAAACCAAACAGGCAGAACAAAGACAACAACAACACCCAGAAGTTCCCTCCCTCACTTTGAAAAATCCGGTTTCCTGATTGGTCCTCTGGTCAGGTGTTTGGTTCCCTTTGTTAACCCTTTACAGGTAAACGAAACATTAACCCTTAGCTATCTGTTTATGACAGCAGCATATCTCACCCCTAAGTTCTGCCACCCGTCCTCGAGCTGAGCAGTACCTTATTGCCACAAGCTCTCTCATTGATGGTATTGTTCAGTGTGAATAGGGGTGCCAGAATCCAGCCCTAACTAAATAAATATTAGGATGCAGTATTTGGGGAAAGGGGATTCAGGTATGTTTTGTTAAGTATGACTTAGCTTATTTGCCCTGCCACTCTCTGCTGGAAGTTGCTTTCATAATTCCACTGGCTTCTCAACCCCCTGAGCCTCTCCAAATAAATAAATCAAATATTAAAATAGGCAACTCCCATTTTTGTTTCCCAACATGTCCTGTGGCAGCCCCCAGCCTTGCCTCCAAGAAAAATGCTCTTTTGGCTAGCAGGGCAATGATCTGGAAAATGGAAGCAAAGTCAGGTCCTGATGGGATCACAGGAGGGATGTAAATGTCACGTGGGGTCACCTTGCCAGATTCAGCATCTGGTGATTCTAATTCAATGCGGCTTCAGTTTTCCCACTGGTCCACCCTCTTCATTTCATCTTTGATTTTTTTTTCTGTCCACTCTCTAATATGGCTTTGGCAAGTAGGAGAGGGCACACGCTGTGTTTATAATACCCCTCCTGTTCCCTGGCTGCAGTCATGAAGTGTGTGTGTGGTAAGGATTTTCCCCCTCTGCATGAGGGAGAAAAGCATTGAAATTACACTTTGTTTATTCTGTTCTTCAGCTTCCTGAAGCCAAAACAAACTCTGTGAAAGAGGTAGCTCAGCCACATAAACAGTGTAATTGAAAAACACTTTTGTCTTTTGCAAAAACATTTTCAAGTATTATGAAAACCTCACAACTGCCTTGCTCACCAGTAACAACAGCAGCTCAGATCTAATCAGCAAGTGCCAGCCAAGAACGTGCTGATTGTATTGCACTACAGAGCCAGTGCAACAATGCTGCATTCACTCATTAAAGGTGAAATTCAGTCCTGTGCATAAAGCCAGCATAATGCACCACTTAAGCCCCATGTTAGACCTCAGAATCACTTCACCAGAGGGACCAGGTGAAGAATTAAAATTTTTATTAAAGTTAATGTTTAAAGTCAAATTTACACAAGTTAAGAGGGAAGGTACTGTACATCTGGGGTCAGGCTTGGGTTATGAGGGATCATAAGTATCAGTTACAAGGTTCACAAGATACATACATAGCACATAACCAGCATAGACCCAGATTGGGATGAGGTGAATAAGTGATCTCAGGTATGCCACCCGTAGAAAGTATTTAGAGTCCAAGTCAGTATTGGTGGAGTGAATAAGGAGATAGATGGGGTACGTCCTTTGGTTCATCAGGGAAGGAAGGAAGTGGGTTATTTCCCTGACCGGCGGTCTCAATTACTCGACCTGGTACTTATGGTGTCCTGTGATGCGTTCCATGTATACGTCTCTTGACCACCTGATGGTGTCAGACACCATGAGCTGTCTCATGAGCTGGGCAGAGTGTCGACCGACTCTGCACGCTCTCAGCACCGGCTCGTTGTGAGGGTCCCACGCGCCCAGGGCTCCCACAATCGGTGTGGATCTGGACCTCGTAGCCCTGGCTCTCAGGGTGTCAGCCAGCGGGATGTATTTCAACATCTTACAAGCTCGGGTCTCGTGGAAGGCCGGTGACCTGTTTTCGAATGGCATCCTGATGTCCACCGCATCAGTCATGATGATTCGGGTCACAGTCGGCTGGTTACAGACCCAGTATTGCCAACTTGTCCAAGTCAAGTAGCAATTGGCTGAAGCCACCATGCAACTAGCCCGAGTCACATTAGTGACTATATCCTGAGAAAACCAGCTAGATACACACAAGACTCAAATAAAGCTCGGTTGGCTATTTAAATGACAAACTGAAAAATATTTCCAAACCTACTGGCCACTGATAGGTTGTTACTGGATGGCTGTTATTGAAAAGATAAATGTGTTGTCTTAGAGGAATTGAAGTAGCTGAAAAGTGGATCTGTAACAACAAGTGTCAAGTTACATAGGTGGGTGTGGTTATGCAAAGGACAAGTTAGAAAGCGAGTGGCTATGCTAATAACTGGGTTAATACTCCGTGCATGCGAGTTTGAATGAGATATTTCCAGAATACAGAGCAAACTCCAAACTGAATCCTGGGGCAGTTAGTAAAAAGTGCTGGGACCCGTTTCTTCACAAACTGTTTCTCCTGAGCCCCTACTGAACATGACACTGCACAGCCTGTTATTGCTTAGGAATAACTTTCACCCTTACTGCAATTCAGCCCCCTCTGGAGTGGCACACAGCAGTTACTGTGCACCCATGATATTACCTGCTGTAACAATTTTCAGACAAAGAAGTGATGTATAAGTGAAATTGAAGCTACAGGGTAGAATGCAAAATTTGGAATTTGGCCAGGACACTGAAGCCTATATAATATTTGTAGTCATACAAAAAGTACCATGGGCTCTCTAATGACGACAAGTAGTCAAGACCTTGGTTTAATGTCTCATCTGAGAGGGAGCTTGCAGTTCAGGAAGACAGTTGGTCTCACCTACTGAGGGTTTCTAGCAAAATGTTTTTGAGTGGAGCCGTCTTTAGAAAGCAACATTTTTAGAAGGCTGGAGCTCTGGGATATTAGCTAGTCTCTGTTGAGTTTCTGATGGGAGTTTGAATAGCTCATGAAAGAAGCCAGATCGCTGTAAGTGGAGTGAGTCACTCTTCACCAAAGGAACATTGCATTTCACATGAATTTTTTAAAAGAGAAATTTGGGAGTGGCAGGAGGAAAATCACTTTTTCATCCAGCTGAAAGCTCTTTTTCTCTTTGTTTGATATGTTAACATCACTACACTGCTGAGTAAAATGCCTTTGTTATAAGCCAAGCTAAGGATTTCTGGCTTAACAAGTTCAATGTGAGGGAGAAGATGAAGAATTGAAGTGCATACAGGGAAAGAAAACATAAGATTTTAATGTCATAGCTCTGGAAAATGAGAAACAAATCTAAGCATATTTGTGGTTGTGCTGATTACTCTCCCCTCAGTGTGGGCAGGCCAACTGATTTCAGTTTCACTTTTGTTTCTTGTCAGTTTCACTTTCTGCAGCTGTGTTTGGTTTCATAGCATAGGAGGGTGATGTTTACATTTGTTGAAATCTACAATGAATACAAACACTTCAGTCTAGGCTAGGTCTCATAAAAACCCTTTTAAAACAAAACCTAATCTTTGGACCTTGAAATCAGTTGGCAGGATCACTTTAAGAGTTCAATCGAATGGCAAATTCTGCCAAAGAGAGGAGCAGCAGTGCACAATGAGCAGAAGGCACCATAGTAGGCATCAGCAAACATGGGTTCTTCTCTGTGCTCTGCCAGTGACTCACTGTGTGACCAATGCAAAGTCACTTCGCCTTTCAGTGCCTCGATTTCCCCATCTGTAAAACCGGGATAATAATGTTAACCAATCTATGTAAACTGCTTTGAGATCTACCTTTGAAAAATGTTAAGGGCGATTTACTAATACTGAAGGGTCAAAATAAAACATATTCTTAGCATCCTCACTGCCAGTTATTAGAGAGCCCTAGGGAATTTGATGGTCAGGAGAACATCCAGTAAAAGCTGATGTCTGCCCTATGGAGAGAGCTTTGCACATTAGCCATCTGACAGGACCACAAACACAGCTGCAAATTTGCCTTATGAAACAGTGCTATACTCTGCAACAATAAAGCCCCCAAACAAAGCAAGTGTCACTGCCGCATTTGTGCCTATTACTCAAGAATACTGCAGGTTTTGTCGTTGTTGTGTTGTTGCAATACTGGATATTGCAGGACTTATAAAGGGAAGGCAGTTGCTCCCCAGAAATTTTCCCCATGTATGTAGTTCATTAAAGGAAAACATACACTTAAAATGTATTGTCTTGTGTGACAACTTGAATTATTCACTGAGGATCTCATGCACTTCACTTTTATGTCAGTGTAATGGACATGAATAGACTTAGTCTAGCCTAAAACAAGAGTAACATGGGTGGGTCCACCTCTAGATGAAACAGGAGTGGGGAAACACATGTTATTTCCAGACATTAGAAAAGATATTGTAAACACTGGAAAGTAAAAGGGCCAAATTCCATTCTCATTTAACCTCATGTAGCCCCGGCTACAGTGAAGTAACATGAGTTTAGTGAAAGAGAATTTGGCCCCAAAGATATGAACTTTAGAAAGCCTCCCTCACATGCAATTGTGTCTGTTCTCATAAATGTATCCCCTGGAAAACATTCCTAACTGTGTATTTTCTCCTTTATTTTGGCTCAGGTCTTGCTCTGGAAGAAGTGCTACTGAAACCAAAGTTAAACATTACAGAAGATCAAATTGTAATCAATGCAGGAGATTTCTTTGCCATAACATGCAGGTGAGATTTTCCCCAGCAGTGTCAGATTTCCTTGGTATTTATTGGCTGCCCTGGCACAAAATAACCCTGGGATCAAAAGGGTATTCCTCAGCCACAGCTGGGGAGCTTTCGCTGTATTTTTCCCTGACATACATTTTCATGTGGAGTAGGATCTGATTTAGTCTAGTAGAACGGAGGGGAGAGAACTTCTTCAGATCAGTGGGACCCTCTACGTTGCAAATGGGTGCAGTCCAACTCCCAATTAAGTCCATGGAAAGACTTCCATGGTCTCAGTGAGTGATGGATCATATCAGGAGACAAAGCTCATTTTGGGATGCTGAGGATTTTCGGATAAGAATCTGTCTAGCTAAGGTTCAGTTCTGCGGTGTACAAATTCTCTCTTTCACTCCATGTGTGGAAATAAGCGACAGACTTGTTGACCACAGTCGGTAATCAGCCCTCTCTGTGCATACAGGCTGACCTCAAATGCTGTCTAGCCTAAAAGATGACCATTAAATAAACAGCAGCCAGCATATGTACATTTAAAGACCCATCCTGTTTGAATATATCATATCCTTTAAATCAAAGATAGCCAGGCCTCATAAAATGCAGACTGTTGGTTTTAAATTATGGAGACTTTTCACCCATTGACACAGTGTGCAAAACCTGCAGGAAATGTGCCAAATTTGGGATCAAGACTTGCATTCATGGGAAGATAAGCCTTGACAAATCTGTTCACTTGCAGTCGATTGACAGATGACCAGAGTAGTAAATGCACAGGGAGTTGGGGAATTTTCAGCTTTGTGAAAATATAAGGTTAGCCTCGCTGGATCAGACGAGAGGCCCTGGAGAGGGTGATATAAATCAGGGTAAGTAATTGTGAATGTGATTTATACAACAGGAGGACAGGCTTGTAGCAAAAATAAATAACCACCAGAAGGATTTGAGAAGATTTAAAAGCCTTGCACAAGCATGTGAGAAGGTTGCTGTTAAAGTAAGTCACGCACAAGTCTTTAGTATTTGTATTGCTGTAGCACCTAGAAGCCCAATCACAGACCAGTACCCCATTGTGCTAAGTGCTGTACAAACACAGAACAAAAAGACAATCCTGCTTCCAAACAGTCATTCACAGTCACACACACACACGTTATTTTACACCTTACACATCCTGCTGGTTGTTTTGCCAGCCACACTCACTCCTTCAGCACGCAAATGACATCGGCTTAGATTCATTCTACCACTTCATTGATTTACTAGCTTGTAGTTTACACTGATATTTATATCACCTCTGATTTTGTCCCAATCAGTATTGCCCATTCTGCCGGCAAATTCACTTGTCCCCCATCAAACTCACTAATTTGTGCAGTTGTTATACAACTCAAGGAGATTCTTTCCTGCTACCTGCACCTGGCACTGGCTCATGAGGTCAAAACAACCTTATGGTAATATTTATAGCTTGGCAAGCTGCGGACACTGGTGATGACAGTAAAGTTTAAACTGTCCTTTATTTCTTTTCATGATGTTAGGGGGTGTGAATTCTATAAGGTGCCCACGTGCTAATTAAAGAGGTTGGTTCTCTGTTTTGTTTTTTTAAATTGGTTGCTCTTTAATTTATTTGAGTATCACCTCATCCATGTATTGTCAGATGAAAGAATGAATAAATAAATAATGTGCTTTGCAATTCTGTAGTGCCTCCACAAGCGCAAACTGCCTTAGAGACACTAAGCCATAAGTCCTCATGGCACCCCCCTGTGTAGAAAAGCATAATTCTCCATATTCACATGGGGAAAACCAAGGCACAGAGAAGTTGTTACTTGTCTAAAGTAAAGCATCCAGTCTGTGCCACAGCTAGGTACAAAAGCTGGAACTTCTGCCCATGATTCATGTGCCTTAAACATTGGAACACTTTCATCAGGTCCTCAGCAGGTGTAAATTAGCCTAGTGCCATGTCTTGCACACACACACAAAAAGCCCTGTTTAAAGAACTGGCCTAAAACACATCATCTGAACTCATTCCTATTTTTAAAGGGAGCTGAGATGGTTTGGATTGCAGCAAAATAGAGAAGCATGGTTTGCACAGTAGCTGTCAGAACTGAGAGTACAGTGAATTTCCCTCTGTTGTATGTGGGTCCTTACACTGCCTCCGTCAGCAGCACTAAACCAAAACCAGAACACAAGACTCCTGACTCCCAGGCCCATGCTCCAACCATTAAACCAGGCTGCCTCTGAGCCTTGGAGACACCACTCCACTCTTCCGACATTGGGCTGAAAACGTGCCCCAGTGACAGTGTAATGTAGTGAATGCAGATGATGAGGGGACAGAGCACAACATGTTGCTCTGCAGTTCCCCTGGAGGCACAGCGTGACAGGCATTGCTGGGAGGCCTTCCTTTGCTAAGGGTGGTTGTTCTGACATGAGCCTGGGAAGAAGGGGTGGGGATGGAGAATTTCTCTGCAGAAAAAGAGCCTTTGGTTTGAGCTGCCCCCTAAAAGGCTTCTGTCCTCTGTGCATTTAAATACAGAAAGCTGGTGTGATGGATGAGGCTGGGGTTTCAGAGTCTCTGTGGTGCAGTGCAGCAGATCCAGTGATGCGGGTGAGGCTGCCCCTCAGAGAGGATAGCTACACGTTTACCCAGCACTCTCATTTACCCACATTCTGGGAATACCCTCCAGATTTTGGCCCAGCTCCATCATCATCTTCAGGAAATCTCCTTCCTTAGAGGTTTTTTAAGGTCAGGCTTGACAAAGCCCTGGCTGGGATGATTTAGTTGGGGATTGGCAGGAACGGTGCTAGGGGTTTTAGCGCCCTAGGCGCATGGCAATTTCGCCGCCCCGCGCTTTGGTCCCGCGGTTCCAGTGGAGCTGCCGCAGTCGTGCCTGCGGGAGGTCCACCAGAGCCACGCGAGCAGCCGACCCTCTGCAGGCACGACTGCGGCAGCTCCACCAGAGCCGCGGAGCAGCCAACCGTCCACAGGCACGATTGCGGCAGCTCCACCGGAGCCGCCTGCCACCTCCTCTGGCAAAACGCCGCCCACCAATAATCCTGGCGCCCTAGGCGATTGCCTAGGCTGCCTAAATGGAAGCACTGGCCCTGGGGATTGGTTAGGGTGACCAGATGTCCTGATTGTATAGGGACAGTCCTGATTTTTGGGTCTTTTTCTTATATAGGCTCCTATTACCCCCACCCCCATCCTGATTTTTCACATTTGCTATCTGGTCACCCTACGATTGGTCCTGCTTTGAGCAGGAGTTTGGACTAGATGACCTCCTGAGGTCCCTTCCAACCCTGATATTCTATGATTCTATGAAAGCAACAAAGGGTAGAGTTGAAAGCCAAGAGGATATTTGTATTAAGGAGCAGCAGGACCTTGCTGGCAGACACACACTCACTTGTGGCACCCACTACACATATACAAGGCGACTGACCCAGACCTGCAGAGGAAGATTGTAGAGCAACTCACTAACACCAACTCCCAGGAAGATGTAGTAACAATACCCGTGGAGCTCATATGCCTTTGCACTGAACAGATATGCCCTGAGTAGAGTTTTCCCTCTATTGCTGCTCACTGTAAGGAAATCCAGAGGTCACTACTCAGTCCTCTCTTAGGTAAATCCCTCTGAAGTCAATGGAAGTCCACGGAGTAAGGACAGTGTGAACACAGTGTCTTTTTAAAATTAAAGGCCAGACTCTGTCTTGCCTGGTGCAGTCATCAAGGAGAGGGGAAAGGCACAAGGAGTTTCCCATCCTTGCACCCATGGAGAAACAGAACTGCTTCAAACTAGCACTAACACTGGCCCTAGCTTCTCCACAGGAGTCTGGAAAAGGTTTGGTCCATGACTCCTCATAATGGTCAAACAGAACTAGTCCCATGCATCCTGTAGCAGGGGCCACTCTGGCCTTTGCTCCTCCACAGCTCCTGGAGTGCCTCCCTGAGACACAATGCCTCCAGGATCTCTCCCTGCAGTTGTGCACCTTTACACATCCCATGTGTACTACGGACCTGATCCAAAGCTAATTGAAGTCAGTGGAAACACTCCCACTGAAACAGGCCCTAATAGCCCGAGGTATTTAGGTTTGTGATTTATGTGGGATGTACAGGCATCAGAGACAGGACACTGCATTAGATGGATGAGACAGTAAATCTGCCAGGCTGTGGTAACTCCTGTGTTCTGAGATCAGTGAAGGGCCAAACAGAAATACTATACCTTATGCAAGCATATATCATAACGTCTGAACTCCAACTACTTCCAGACACTCCACAAAATCAAGATGCAGTCACCGCTAATTAAAGAAAAAGAGGGATGTGGATTTAAGTAAATGGCCTTTTCTCTCCCTTCCATTCCCCCGGTGTTAGGAACAAAGAGATTTTAACTTAATTGGTAAAATATGCAGAGATCCCAACTCAGGAGACATTTACAAATATATCTGATGCCTTCTAAAGTTTTTATAGCAATAAATGTAGACATTTTAAATGAGCTCATGTTCGCATTGTTCCTTCAAAATGAAAAGTACATTGTCCCTCCAGCCCGCAGGAAATGGTCTTGCATTTGCTATTGCTTCTCTCAGGAAATGTCCCATGCCACGGGGAGCAGGGCAGGGTAACTCCATCATAAGCCTTAGCTCCCTGAAGGTGCTGGAAAAGCTAACAGCTCATAAAATACATCACAAAGAGTTTTATCATTCCTCACCACGTGGCATGTTTATGAAAATTGGAATCACATAAATTCGCCACGGAGAACCGGCCCAAGAAATGTAGATTATTCCACTCATTATGCCTGAGGCCGTGACAGAATCTGTATTTGTGTTGTGTTGACAGGGGAGCAGCCGCCTTGACCTGGCTATGGGGAAATGAGCCAAACAAAGACATTCCCCACAGGTGGACTGTATCTGAGCACAAGTGTTCAGACAATGTACAGCAGACCTGCAGCAGGCTCACAATCAACAAAGCTATAGCCAACGACACCGGTTACTTCACCTGTGTTTATAATCACCACCGTTCTAACAAAGACCTCATGGCCAAGACATATGTGTACGTTACAGGTAAGAGCTTTATCCTTCTAGATCTTCTCTCCATGTTACCACGTTAGCAGTGTCAGCTAACATTTAATTGTTGGACACACCCATGCTAATTATAGACAGGCAAACCAATTCAGATGCATTAACAGCTCTCCTGACCCTTCCACCCACCATCACAGCAAACAGAAACAGAATATTCTAAAGAGGTTTTATTGACGTTTTTACTTTCATGTCTCCTGGTTTCATAGGATCAGATGTTAGAGATGGAAGAGACCTATCTAGTCCAGTCCCTAGACTGCATTAGTACCTTGTCCAGGCTAGTGTTTTGTGTCCCAACTGATGTACACTTCTCATTTCACTGCTCCCTTTGGGAGACTATTTCACACCCTGGTTAGCTCACTGGCAGGAAGTTTTTCTTAAGACTCAACCTAAATGTTTCCTTTCTTAATTTCATCCCACGGAAACCCCCTTATGCCACTCTAAATACTTCTTTTCCCTCCTAGGTATTTAGCCTCAGGAGATATTTGTAGACCACTTTGCCCTCCACCTCAGTTAGGCATTACTTGGGTATGTCTACACTGCAGCTGGGAGTGATCCTCCATGACCCAATACACAGACACACCTGCTGCCCTGGGTCCGAGTTTGGGTGGCTAGCCCGAGTCTCCACCAGTACAGCAGCATCTACATTGCTATTTTTAGCATGCTAGCTCAAGCCCCACTAGTACAAGTCTATCTACCCATGCTGGGAATCTGACTCCTGCCTCCAGTGTAGACATATGCTAAGCAAGGCTATACCAGTGTAGCTATGAAAATCTTTTTCTCGGCATGGAATTTAAGAAGGGGAAGGCTAAAAACAACCAACCAAAAGTGTCCCATTTAAGAGGGCCTCCAAACTGAACCCAGCAGGGTTCCTAGTTCTCTTATTATTCTAGGAGACAGGCAGGCTTTCTCCCTTTCCCCTTAGGCATCCAGGAAGGATCATAAGGTCTCACAGAAAGCAAACTTACAGTCAGAAAAATCAAAAGTATCTAGGGCTGAGGTCAGGCGAGTGTGCTAGGGCCTACAACCCATAGCAAAGCCTCTGATCCCCGCCCATTCCCTGTCACCTTCAGCTTCTTTCTCCTATTTATCTAGCACAGCCCCAAGGGTGCAGCAAGGTGTTCCAGTTGGCTGTAAACTCCAGTGTGTTTCTTACATAGGTTGTGCCTCCCACCCCATTTTCAAAAGCCAATCCTTTCAGCCCGCTGCTCATTTTTGGTCTTCTCTGAACTCCCTCCAGTTGGTCAGTATCTTTGTGGATTCAGTTGCAACTGCATGCAGACTCTGCAACAGAAGATAACAATGTTCTTCTCTACGGCAAAGTGAATAATTCAGAATGAATAGCATGCTCATTTAATTTAGCCTTTTTCTGCTTGTGGAATATCCACAAGAAGATCATTAGTTCCTCAAACGTATTCCATTCTTCACTTTTTAGTCTATAGATCTCAGATATTCCAAATTCAAATTGAGTTGCTTAGCTGTGATTAGTCAGATAAGTTATATGGTATTGTTTTTGTACCTTACTTGCGTGAGAACTGATGCAGATATTTGCACAGAGTAATTTATCATTTAGTTCCCATGCAGAAGACTGTGATTCATTCTCCAAGAACATTTGTGCCAGTAAAACTTGGTTGCCCTAATGTTCATGCAAAAGGAAGGTAAAAGGGCATGAACAGGGCTGAAGCAAGTTTAATTAAAAATTCAAGTGAAAATTCACAGAAAATATGTTGCATTAGCTGCCTGCCTCTATTATTCTCACATTGTTTCTAACTCTGATGAAACCCAGAAGTCCCAAAATGCATGATTTCCAGTCCAAAGAGGTTACTATATGCATAGACATCAAAACCCAATTGCTCAACCATTTGGTATATAACTGCTTGATTCATTTGGATAATTCTTTCCTCTCTTCTCTGTACTGGAAATAGATATCTTCCACCTTTATTCTTCCTTCCCAGTAAGTCCCTCCTTTTCTTGGAATTTTGCTTCTTAGTGTTACTTGTTAGTTCCCGTATCCATTTTCTTTTTCCCCTTGTATTTCCCTTCCAGCTCAGTCAGGAATTCTATTTCCTCACTACCCTATGCCCTGGACTTTATCTACGTTGATTCATGTGCTGACCTGTTTCCTTTTCTGATTACGCATTCCTCATGTGCCTGAGACTGTATTGACCCAACCCAATAGCTGAACTGCAGGAAATACTGTATTGGAAGGTCGATACCCCGTCCTGTCTCAGTGCCCTCACTGGCTTACAGGGACCACATTTAATGTGAAATGCTTTGACAGAAGCACAAGCAGAAAATCTTGTGGGATCTCCTGGAACTGCCTGAGCTCTTTCCTTAAGAAAATATTTAAAGCTATAAAACCGTGCCTATAATGGAAGCAATCAGCACACAGCTAATTTGTAAACACTACGGGATGGCCTCTCGCTCTCCTGAAACTGGCTGTCCTGGCACCCCTATGAAATCAATGCTAGTTGACTGTTATACCCAAATCACTGAAAAACATCTCAGATATAATTCAGATATAATTCACCTGGATGGGTCATGGCTCCTCTCCATTCTCATCTGAAATCCACCTATGCTATGAAAAGTAAATCTAGTAAACAAAGTAGTAAAGTATAGAGAGTATGGGACACTTCATGCCCTATGTTACATAGATGCACTAGTGAGGCAAGGAAAGGGTGTTGAGGGAATCTCTTCTCCAGGCCCTACGTTTAACAGTGCGGAGCCGGATTCCCATCTAGTGCAGAAGAGAACTCTAGAAAAGTAGCTCAGCTAACATACCCACTGGTGCCCTCTAGGGCGTGGCCTGACTGGCTGGGGGCGGGGTCAATCCCCCAGCAAGCTAGCTGGTTTTACATACCTCTGCATATGTGCCACTTGAAGACACACACTTTGTTTCTTCCTGCAATATCTATCTGTCTTGCCCTGCACTAGCAGGATAGCTTTTGGGCCAAGAAAGCTGATTGTCAGTGAGGCCTTCTATGTTGTATAGTTCAGACTCCCATCACATGGATTATTATCATCCTCATTTTTAGTAGAATGTATATTTCTTAGGCCCTCATCCCTACGGTATCTGGGCACCGTTATGTACATTTAGAAGAACGTCACTTACCTCAAAGTAAAGGAGTGAGGCTTCCTGTTACTGCCACACAGACAGGGGCACACTGAGTTCAGAAGGATCGGCTCTGGGTAGTTTACTGTGTGCAGCATGGACGTTTGTGGGGCTGAGCCACGTAGGGTGAGCAAACTTTCAGACAAACCTTAGAAGCTGAAGGTTCCGCTGAGATTACAAAGCCATTATTACCAAAGAAGAAGGGGAATGGGATTTTCCCCTCATTCCTGGCCTGCTGCTTGACACCAAAATGAGAACATGATTGTCTCGGAAGTCCTGCTCATTGGCTATTATTTCCTGTGCTTGCATCTGTTTTTACAGCCTCCCTGATGGAGTTTCACATTGCTGTGAGAATCTGGCATTTAGCAGCCCTCCCCCTCCCACTACAATTGAGCCTTGACCTCTGAACATCAGTCAGATTGTACAGAACCTGGTGATGGTGGGATCAAAATTGATGCCACTTTGAGAGACCAGGCACTAACTGTCAGCTGGATGGGGTGGACGATTGTTTGTTGACACCTTTTGTGCTTTGAGCTGCAACTGCAAATTAGCAGAAATAATAATAACAAAAGAAAACTCCTGTCACATGCCACAACTTCCGCTGGAACTAAAAATTAGTGAAGGGTTAGAATGTAAATATTCTGTGCTTTGTGACATTACTGTGACAGTAAGAATATTGGGTCTTGTGTCCTGATGGGGTCTCTAAGCACTTTACAAATGTTACACAACCTAGAGGCAAAGGGGCAACTTCTGGCGTGGACTATAGCAGCTGTTTTTTAACATGATTCAGTGGCACTGCAGATGCAGAGAGGCACTGAGGATGCAGAGAGGTCAGGGAAGTTAACCAAGGTCACACTGTCAGAACCTAGAATAGAATCCAGAAGTCCCATCCTTATTTCACTAAGTTGGGGTAGGCAACCTCTAGCACGCGTGCCAAAGGCAGCACATGAGCTGATTTTCAGTGGTACTCACATTGCCCAGCTCCTGGCCACCAGTTGGGGGGGCTCTGCATTTTAATTTAATTTTGAATGACGCTTCTTAAACATTTAAAAAACTATTTACTTTACATACAACAATAGTTTAGTTATATATTATAGACTTATAGAAAGAGACCTTCTAAAATAATTAACATTTATTACTGGCACGCAAAACCTTAAATTAGAGTGAAAAAATGAAGACTCAGCAAACCACTTCTGAAAGGTTGCCAACCCCTGCACTAAGTTATGCTGCCCGCAATGAGAAATGCATATGTTTATCCCAAACTTAAGGAGACCCTTTGAAATCAACCTGAAAATAGAATCTGTTGCCCATCCATTTGGGAACATTCATTCAAACTCTAAATTGCCGTTTGAGTCTTGTCTACACACAAAAATCACACTGCTTTTAACTAGGCTAATACAGTGGTTAAAGCCGTACAACCCACCTAGTGTGGATATAATATAATGCTGTTTATACCAGTATAGCGTCTTCCAATCAATGCTATTCTAGATATGCAAGGTACTGATTTAACTATTTTTGGCCGGGGGGGGATCACACCCCTAACTGAAATAGTTAAATCAGGACAAAAACTGTGTGTAGATCAGATCTTAGACACAACAGGGATGGGTGCCATGTAGAATAGAATAGAATAGAATAGCGTCTCTTCATGGCTCTTTGTTCTTTGCGACCATTCAGGTGCATGGGGTTTTAGACAATGACGGCTCGACATGTGACTACACCAGTTTTCTTGTGGGAACTAGGGCAATTGTGCTGAGCAACAGCTTTCATTATTCATTATTTTCCTAATAAAAAGTTTCAAGCATCCAATCAGGGGGCAAAATCAATATCATGTGTCTAAGAAACCAGTGACTCATTGTGAAGAGCAACTCACTACCGCAAACCCATTTGCAAAAAACCCACTGACAGAAAATTGTTCATTCCAACTACTCAGTGAATTCATATAAATAATTAAGATGCTCCCAGGGAAAGGGAAGGACTTGGGAGCAGGACAGAGGACGGGGATGAAAGGCACAACGAATATAATTCACAAAATGTCATTTGATCAGCTGCATTGATAACCCACGGGCCAGAACGAGCCCGGCAAGGCTTCCAGACATCAGCACAAGCTTTGCAGGGCTGGCAGGTAGAACAATCAGCTTTTGATTTTTTAAACTAATCAAAAAGGGTGCGGAAGTGATGGAGAGAATCTGTATGTGGCCCTGTCATGCCATTTTTACCATCTCCCTTTTCCGTTTGCACTCCCCTTTTAGCACAAGTGCCTCTAGTACTCATGCAGATCATTTCACGAGGCACCACTAGAGTTCTAAGTGGCTTCCTTCTTCCTCCCTCAGTCAGGTATTTCAAAAGCCTAGTGTCCCAGCTGTCCAGATGACCTTGTGACTCCAACCTCACTGGACCCATCACAACACCGCCCCTGTGATGCAGCTCAGTCCTTTTTGCAAAAAGCCTCCTAGAGAACATCTAAAGTTTCCCTTTTCCTCTCCTTCCCCCTTGAGCCAGCCAGAAAGGAGAAGGGAAACACCCAGTCAGGACTGCCGACTGCCAAAGCACACATCTCACTGCTGCTGCTGCCCATGAACTGGAACAGCAAGAAATGCCCAGTCAGTCACAAGAGCAATTCCCCGCTGAGGCAAACATTGGGAGAAGTGGGTGGGTTTAGAAACACTGGACCAAGCAACAGATCAAATCCACCTTTGTCTCTTCTTTATATGCCAAATGTAACATGCTTTCAGTTCTGGTACAGGATGCACCCCTGCCCCGCCCCCACTTCTTCCTCATGAAAAAGTGGCTGGAGAGGATGGGAGAGCTTGAAAGCACCGCTCACATTAGCTGATCTTTGGTTCTGACATTCTTTGAAGCCGATTTCTGCCTCCCTAATTCTCTTGACAGCTTGCAGCGATAATCCGAATGTGAGATGCATACACTCAGGGCAATGGTGACAGGGCTGACTTTGGCTTGCTTTGTGGTGGAGACT
Organism: Chelonoidis abingdonii; assembly: GCF_003597395.2. Taxonomy (NCBI): domain Eukaryota; kingdom Metazoa; phylum Chordata; order Testudines; family Testudinidae; genus Chelonoidis; species Chelonoidis abingdonii. Next base: position 84,210,469 of record NC_133776.1, read on the forward strand.
ATCAATGAGAACAGCGGCTGGCGGCCAGCGGGTTGGGTTTCTTTGGTTTTGTTGTTTTTGTGGAGACAGCTGCACTTTTCTGCCAGACACTCAGCCAGCCAAGATAGGCTAGCGCTCCCTGTTCACTCAGTGCTGAGCCAAGCAGATAAGTAGCTGATTCTCACAGTGACGGAAGGGTTTGGCAGGTATGTTCTAGTGAGAATTAGACCAGCGCAGAATGGGGATGTAGCTTAGATTGGGCTGCAGGCTGCCAAAATGATCTTCCCAGGCAAGGGATCATTATGGTCCTGATCCAGGAAGGAGGAGAGCACTTTCATTTCTGAACAGTCTCCCAGATCCTAAGATGCACTCTCAGGTTGAGTTGGTGTGTAAGCTCTGACAAGCCAGCACAGCATGAGTTACTGCCACCAAGTCAGTGACCGCAGTTGATTGAACTGCGGGAGGATGTGCTCTAAGTGACACCCAAAACCAGACACATCCCTCCATTTCCTTATCTAACTGTGTCATAATTAGCAATGACTCAGGCCAAAAGTGGTTGGTTGCTGTCAACGTGAGAGACAAATTCTAACTAATGATATTCCAGGTCAAGTGGTACTGTAAAAACACACCCTTCTATATTAGAGGGAGCTTTCACAGATTTCCATAAGGACTACACGTTTCAGGGTCAGTCTACACTACAAATGATGTCGACCCAAGTTACAGCCACCATGGTAATTAAATCATTTTTGCATGTCCACACTACACGCCTTGTGTCGGCGGTGCACATCCTCACCAGAAGCTCTTGCACCAACTGAGCTGTCAGTGTGAGGCATTGTGGGACAGCTTCTGAAAGGTAGAAACAGTCTATGTAAGCAACACAGTGTCAACACTGACACTGTGTCAACCTAACTACATCGACCTACCTCATGGAGGTGGTGTTATCTCCATGCCTTTAAATATGATACAGATCTCACAAAACAAACCGTTCTCATGGTACACACATGATACACATGGACCAGAAAAAAAAGTGCTGAAAATCTTACAAGAAACCCTGTGTGTGTCTCTCCAAGGAAGTTCTGAAACCACAGGGCCTTCAGTTCTTGACTCATGGAGACTGTGTGAGACACTGGTTCACAAGGGACCTGATTCTGCCAGATACTGAGCTCTTGCTGTGTGATGCTGCCTGCTTTCAAGTCTCACTGGCTTCAGCAACTTGCCAAGAATGGGCTCTGAGCCTTCTGGGAACAAGGGTTTCAAATTCTGGTGTAGGTGTCCAGTGAAAATAAGTTTACTATAGCCTAGTCCAGTGTTTCCCAAACTTGGGATGTCACTTGTGGAGGGAAAGCCCCTGGTGGGCCAGGCTAGTCTCTTTACCTGCCATGTCTGCAGGTCCAGCCAATCGTGGCTCCCACTGGCCGCAGTTCACTGCTCCAGGCCAATGGGAACTGCTGGAAGTGGCATGGGCCAAGGGACATACTGGCTGCCACTTCCAGCAGCTCTCATTGGCCTGGAGCAGTGAACCACGGCCAGTGGGAGCCGCAATCGGCCAGACCTGCGGGTGCAGCAGGTAAACAAACCAGACCAGACAGCCAGGGGCTTTCCCTGAACAAGCGGCGTCCCAAGTTTGGGAACCACTGGCATAGTCCACAGAAGACATTAACCCATGCTGCAAATGCCACCCAACACTAGAGACAAGGTGGGTGAGGAGATAATATTTTGTATTGGAAGGGAAAAGCTTTCAGGTTTCACAGAGCTCTTCCTCAGGTCTGGGAAAGGTAACCAGAGTGTCCAAGCTAAATAAAAGGTAGGACAGATTGTTAAATATAAGGAGTTGACACATGTTGTAGGAAACCACTTAAACTGAAGTGGGCAACTAACACCTTGGCAGTCATAGGATAAAAGAGGGTCGGAGGCTGCAGAATGTGTTACATATTGTTGCAATGAGCCATAAGACACAGAGAGAACCTACTTCAACATGGAAAAAAAATCCCACTGACCACATACCCCTAGCTGTCATCTATCATCCTACGCTGGAACCCACCTGGGGCATCATCAAACAATTACAACTCATACTTGATGGGGATCACCTCCTGAAAGAAATCTTTCCTGAACCCCTCTTCTGGCCTTCAATGCCTCAGCCTCACCAAACTTATCATCAGAAGCAAGCTCCCCACAGACCAGGACACACCAACTCAAAGTGGCACCAGACCCTGCCAGAACAACAGATGCAAAACCTGCAGACATGTCTCCACTGCTATGATGATCAACACCCCCTGTAACACACCTTCAAAATCCATGGGTCCTACACCTGCCTATCACAACATCTGGCATACCTCAATAGTGCTTCAAATGCCCCAACATCAACTATGTGGATGAAACCAGACAATCAGCACGCTCTCAAATGAGCTCACACAGAAATATGTTAAAAGATAAAAACACCTTCTCACGCACGAGTGAACACTTTCCCCAAAGTGATCACTCCATATCCGATCTCTCAGTCTTTAAAGGAAGCCAGCATAACACTTTCAAAAGACAAGCCTGGGAACTTAAACTGATAACTCTGCTGGACACTAAAAGCTATGGACTTAACAGAGACACTAGTTTTATGGATCGTTACAACAATTTGTAACACACCCTGCTGCCTACTACCCACTTCATTTTAAGTCCTCTCCTACAACATGTGAACCCCTTATGCTTAAGGGTTACCTTCCCCAGACCTGAGGAAGAGCTCCATGAAGCTCAAAATCTTGTCCGTTCCACCAACAGAAGTTGGTCCCATAACAGATATTACCTCACTCCCTGGTCCCTCATATCCTGGGACCAAAACGGCTACAACAACACTGAACCAGACAATAGAACAGATGTAACCAATGGGCAGAAGAGCCCCATATCTGGTGCGTGGCCCTGCTGTGTTCGCACCCTGCATGCTGTTAGAGTAGAGGCTTGAACTGGGATGGGAACATTGTGGTCCCTGGCTTAGCAGTTACTACTCTACAGCTGAGTCAAAAGGGACCCTCCCTAAGATCATCTCAAATAACAATTAATCTTTTACTGGACATAATAAGAGTTTAAACATTAGGAGCTTTGCTGTCTTAAGTTAAACAAGGGTCTAGCAGGCACCTGATCTTTGAATTTCTTTTGTCTGCAACATACTTGACACCTATGCCTGGCTCTGTGACTGCAGCTGGACACCAGGCCCTCTTCCCCTGAGCTATCCTACTGTTACTGCTTCCCCAGCTCTTCTATTTGTGTATGTTCCTGCTTGGAGCTTACGCTGTGTTGGGTAAACAGTAACACCCTGCCCTGACGGCAGCTTCCTGCAAACTTCCTCTGACCTGTAGAGCTAGACAGCCAGTCTGCGGGACCAAGAGAAGGGGCCTTTCCCTCACCTTGGGGCTACAGCGACAGCTGATAAGTCACTAATATTTTGCAGCTCTTGTCTTTCTTCATGTGTAATGAGTTTTACAGCCCACAGAAAATTCTTGTTGTTTTAAGATCCCCTAGAATGGAAGAGTGTTTTTGTAGGATAGAATCCGTGGAGAAATTGCCATGCCTGGCTGCAGGGGAAAATGTCACCCCTTTGACATAAAAGACAGCGCATTTATTCTCCAATAGTTTTTCTGTATCAGCTCAGTCTTGGAAGGTGCTGAGTTCATTCCACTCCCATCGATTTCTGTGCATGCAGCTGCTCACAAGATGTGGGTGTCTCTGTTATTGTTCTGTGAAGGTACCCACAGTACACATGCCCCAAATCCTCAAATGGTGTCAGTGGAGCTACACTGATTTACACCAGCTGGCTGATTGGCTTGGAATATAGACCCTCTTTGAGGACAGAGTGAAGGCAAGTAGCCACTCATCCTTTACTTAAGGAAGGGCATGTCTACATTCAACTTGTTTGTTTTTCACTTGGAGTTAACTAATTGCCAGTTAACTGAGGCCTTGTCTACACTGCCACTTTACAGCACTGCAACTTTCTTGCTCAGGGATGTGAAACCTCCCTCCCCTACAAGCACTGCAAGTTTCAGCTCTGTAAAGTGGCAGAGTAGACAGTGCCCCAGCTCTCACTCAGTGCTGGTGCCATGACTACACAGCCATGTTAAACATGGCTAGTGAAGACATACCCTTAGGTGGTTAATATGTTTGTAAAGGGAGTGTCCACACCAGTCTTTACAAACATGTTAACCACCTTAGGGTAACTGGCAATCAGTCAGCATAGAAGACGACAAATGGGCACCAAACAGAATGAAGATTTACTGTGTTGCTCACCATGCAATTACTCTTCAGGGCTTGGGGATCTGATTTCCCACCCACCCCCATACTAAAGAGAGATATAGAATGAGGACCTTTTATGCACAAAGCATTGTCTCCTTAGCCTCACTCATCCTACCTCCTACTATCAGTACCTGAATTTATGGCTGTAATGCCTTTCCTCTTCAATCCCAGCTGCACTTGCCACTGAAAGCCAGACTTAAATCATGACTCTGTGTTTATAGTCTCTTGCCATAAATCTTCTGCCATAAATTCAGTATTCTGGGGCAGATCCTGCCAACATAATCCATACTAGCATCTTCTACCCAGGAGCAGTCCATTGACTTCAGCATGAGTAAAGATTCCAGGATTGGGCCTTACGACTGTATTGCAGCGTGAGATGAGGAGCGCTGTGATGAAGAGCGGCTCCTGCTTAGACTTCATAAATTGAATGAAGTGCTGTGATAGGAATTCCAGTAATCTGGCTAATGCACAGGGCAGTAATTCTCCAGAAAAACTCTATGTCCCCTATGAAAAACAATCACCCATAAAAAAATCAACACCCTGATTTTTTTCCCATTTCTAAATATAGTAAGAATAATGATCCTGATTAAGTGCACACTGGGATTAACAGCCTATCCCATCTCAGGTCATCAACTCCTCTCCCAGCCAAGTCACTAATAACCCAGAAATCGCTTTTGCCAACTTATCTATTGCTCAACTGCATAGACATTTTTAAACACCATCTAGATTTCAAATTGTCATTGCAGGAGAATGGATTAATATATTTTGGCTTCCAAGTGAGGCTGCAGCTCATGCTCTGGGAAAGTTTAATCCTAGCCACTGGCTAGACATGTACATAAAATGGCAATTCAGGTACAGGCTGCCATTAAAAAGCAATTAGAAATCAGATGTAGTTTTACTGTTGATGCAAATATATATGAACTCATTGACTTTTGTTTTTACCATAACTAAATACAAGGACAGGTCATGCCTACAAGTGGAAAAGACTTTCACAACTTGCTCAGGGCGTCACTGCTTTTAAAGCAGGATGCTCACTCGTACTGTTTAGCCAGACAGTGACAATGCAGAGGTACAAAGTAGGATTAAAACTCATTGCAGATATTAAGCATAGACACATGCTCCATAACATGACTAAATATAACAGAATGTAACAGATCCACTTTGAAAACCACACTGGACAAAATGGGACATGTGCCTTTAAAATTCATTGCTGCAACCTATTGCTGTACCAAGCCATGGGAGATGAAACTCTCATTAATATGAATACTAGAGTTAGGCTCTAGCCACAGAGTTCTGATCTGGCTTCAGATTTCCAGGGTTCAGGCTAGTGGTTTGGTTCAACCCAGTGTAGAGATAAGGGCCAGACAGAAAATTCAGATGTGTGCTTAAAATTTCCTAAATCCAGGATTTTGGTTCTAATTAACAGCCCGTCCATAATATTCTCTCCGGCTCTCCCCTGCTCCAAAGCATGTATTTCCTTACACCCAACACAAAGGAAGGAGCAATCACTTCCATCATTGACATAGAACAGAAGCTGAAACGAAAGGGCATCATTTGAAATGAGGGATGTCATTCTGGCTTGAATTCTTTGCTTCCTGTTTTGATCTCACACATTAAATTCACTGTTGCTCAGAAAGTGTGCAGACAGGGCTTTGAAGAGCTTGTGATCAGCTGTTTGTAGTAGCTCCCTGGACGTTAATCCTGCGTTATTGGTCTTTGCACAGTGACCCAAGTGCCTTTTGTAAAGCATTGTCCATATACATCTGACCTTTTTGGGTACACACAAAAGTAGCCACATCAGCACATTCTCTGGTTCTGCGTCTAGGTAACTAAGTTGGACAGTACTCCTGGATCACTAGGCTTGCTACTGCCAGTCCAGCAAGTAAAAAGCTTGAACTAAGTAAGCTACCAAAAACAAAAACAAAATCCACTTTCCTACAGAACCCTCAACCCTCCTCTCTCTCACGCACACACACTTGTATTTTTAAGAGCTGAATTTTCTCTGACAGATTAAAGGAATCCTGGCTGCAGAGGAGAGCTGGTTATTATGTGAAGATTAGTTCCATAGCTCAGTGGTAGCATTTATGTTTTTCAGTGACATTCTTTAAACAAAGAGCAATCACATGAGCCAAGGACTGAACAGTGATATTCCCAAATGAATTCACAGTCATGGGGTAGAAAACCCAAACCAGGTGAGAAAATACAAGGAAGTTCTGTGTTTTCTTTCGTCACTTGAATTGTGTTTTTGGAAGAAAATGGAAAGCCCAAATCTCATTCCCTGTACACTCTGAGGGTCATTAATGACCACCACCAAGCACCAGCAGAACTGAGCTTCTGGCTCTGATAAATATGACTAATATGATGACCAGGTTCCCAGCAGTGAAATGATAGACATTCAGGGAACATCTACACAAGAATAAAAGACCCACAGCCTGGCCGCAGCTGGTTAAGGTCAGCTGACTTGGGCTTGCAGGGCTCGGGCCGCCGGGCTAAAAATTGTTGTGTAGATGTTCGGGTTCCAGCTGGAGCCAGGGTCTGGGACTCTCCCCCCTCGTGGGGTCCCAGAACTTGAGATCCAACCTGAGCCAAACGTCTACACCAGTGCTTCTCAAAGTCAGACCGCTGCTTGTTCAGGGAAAGCCCCTGGCGGTCCAGGCCAGTTTGTTTACCTGCGGCATCCACGGGTTTGGCCAATCGTGGCTCCCACTGGCTGCGGTTCGCTGCTCCAGGCCAATGGGGGCTGTGGGAAGTGTTGCAGGCCAAGGCACATGTTGGCCGCCCTTCTGGCAGTCCCCATTGGCCCGGAGCAGTGAACCGCAGTCAGTGGGAGCCGCGATTGGCTGAACCTGTGGATGTGGCAGGTACACAAACTGGCCAAGACAGCCAGGGGCTTTCCCTGAACAAGTGGTGGACCAGCTTTGAGAAGCACTGGTCTACACAGCAATTTTACAGCCCTGCAGCCTGAGATCTATAAGCCCTAATCAGCTGACCTGGGCCAGACGTGCGTGTTTAATTGCTGTGTGGAGATACCTCTTCCGCACCTAAAAGTTATCCAACATTAGAACCATTCATGTGATCAGGTGGCATATTGGAAACTGAAGACCAAATTTGGTGCAAGCACAATAATAAATATATTTATATAGCATCTATCAGCCAGAAAAATTCAACATATACACACATTTTACATATATGAGAAATAGTTCACCCACTATTTAATTGCAGCCACTTCTGGGGTGGAACATGACCACTGTTTAACAGTGCACCGCAACTTTGCTCAGAAGTTGGAGATTTGTTTTAAGTTCATAGAATTATTTCACTTTTCTTTCTGTGACAGGAAAATAAATCCCAAAGAAGAAACACAATTATACTTGCTGGGGAATGGATGTCTCAGGGAATTAGTAATGGGCTATGCAGGCTTTTACCCTGGCATCAGCTGTTCAAACCCTGCTCCATAGTAGCTAGATCTGGTCCCAAGAAATGGAGGATAAAATGTGGAAATTTTTATTCCATTTTTTTCGTCCTTTCCCTCTAACTTTTCCCACCAGTTAGCTAAAAAATTGAGGGAACAATTTTGCCCATTTTTAACTGAAAACTAAATTTTTTCACAATTTTCCAGCCACCTCCAGCAGCCATCACAAGTTGCCATCACCGTCAATGGCTACTGCAGTGACCTATGAAACGAGTTGATGACTTTGGTCCCTTACCTACTGGCTAGGTGTCTCAATCACAAAACAGCCACCAGGTTCCTGGATTCTAAGCGATTGAATCAGGAAGTATCTTAGGGTGTTGACGTGGCAGCAACTAGACATGTTCCCGATGAACCCTGGAACATCACACAGTTGATTACCTTTAAAAAAGTAGACCATATTTATGTTGCTTGTTTCTGAGACCAGTCCCGGGAAGAAGAGAGAGAGTACTTGTCTTTGATTTGGATACTGCAACAACATTCTGTAGTTTGAGATCAGTACATAGTAAAAAAGAGGGAAAGCACAGAATCAAAGCCAGGGATATTGGTTAATGCCACTTTGGAGAATTCTGGTCCAGGAGACTTGCTGGAGTTCCTTAATATCAACCAAAGCCAACATGGATAGGTTAACTGGGCTGTGATCTCCACATCGGGGAACTGTCCAGCAAAACACCTCCTGAAGAAATACCACAGCCTCAGCACTGAATGTGGCAGGTGGATACAAAGTCAAATAACAACCACACCAAGGACCCTGCTTTCTTTCCTGTTCTATGGAAAACCTCTTTCTGCTGGAGAGTGGGAAAAGGCACCAAACTTCTATAAATAATGTTGCCATCTTGATTTGGTAATTATGCCCAAGGCTATTTAATGTATTTGCACAGGACCATGGGGCACTGGGACAAGTTGTAGACAAACAGCAGTTGTATCTCTTCAAACTAATTAGTGATCTCTTTTACCTCTCCATAAAAGCATTTCATGTCTTATGTGCATAAAGAGAAGAAAACAGAACCCTAAGGTATAAAGGTAAACAAATTCCATGGTTCAGGACAGAAACTGATCACCTGAGCAGCTCAGGAAGAAACATTTTCCCTTTGTATAGTTCATTGACCAACTGAGCACTGTGGGTATTTTTATTGTCATCAGATATTTGGCCACTGCTAAAGGCAGGACACCAGACTAAAGTAACCCATGAGATAGTCCTTACAGATAATATTCATTCTAAATTTAGCCCCATTTTAGGGTAGTTAAGCATTCATTTGAAGACTGATCCTAATTTCCTCTGGGCAAATTCATTATCTATAAATGTTCACAGAATGCTTTAGCAGAATGACTTGCTGGCTGTGAGATGTTCAAACCCTTCACTTGAGTTAGTCACTATTCATCGTACGTGGTAGTTATTATTTTGTGCTGAAGTAGTCCTTAGAGACGCCAACCAAGGATAGGGGGCCTCATGTTGCTATACAGCGTACATACACATAACAAAAAGTCCTCAGCCCCAAACAGCTTACAAATCATGTAAAGTGTGGTTGGCAAATAAGCCAGATGGTTTAGTTTCTACTATCTGATTGGTTCCTGAACTTTTTAACAGTACAGTAATAGACAGTAGATAAACAATATCCTAATTTCAACACAAATTTTTGGATGAATCACCATTTGTAATAAAATTCAGGAAATTTTAGAGAGTCACAAACATTTTCATGACTCCCTGGTGCTCATCGGAATACTCACAAATAATGAATAGTAAATCCCCATGAATCACAGCAAACCAAACAGCAATTTTTTTTGCTAAAACAGTCACACATTTCATTTTTATTTTTACTATTCAATCAGCTCTAGTCTGATCCGTTATGGCAAACATAAAGGAAGCCCTACAGATCTGCAAGGTCGACTAACCCATCCCCTTCCTAGTGCAAAACAGATTCTTCTAGTCTGGTTTTAGATGTCTCTGGCATCAGGGTTTCCACCACTTCCCTGTGGGGAGTATTCCACAGTCTTCCAGAGCTGTAGCTGGTAGGGCTTTTCCATTCACAAAGTGAACTTGAAAAGCAGTGTGATACAAATAAATGGTTAGGTCAATACAGGAGTGCAATCCTCAGCATAGCTTTCTGTTTATGATGATGATAATATAAACAGCTTTGAACTTTGGACTAGGATAACGCCTTCCATCCAAGGATCTCAAAGTACTTTTCAAACATTAAGTGTCACAGTATTCCTGTGAGGTAGGTCAGTATTTTTGCCCTCATTTTGCAGATCCAGAAAACGGAGGTACAGCAACATGCTGAAGGTCACATAGCGAGTCTGTAAGAGACAGAATTAGAAACTTGGAGCTCTGATTTTTACTTATTGGCTGTAACCTCTAGACTACACTGCTTTCCATGCATAAGTAGTACCGTCACAGGTGTAACTCCTCGTGTACCTAAGGAGGGAATGCAACAGTGTGGGCTCATTAGAAGATCCTACCAAAACAGAAGATTACTATGACAATGTTGCAATGCCAAACATACCAAGGAACAATTTTGCAAACCAATACCGTTTTGTTCTGTCTCCTGCAGACCACCAGAATCCATTTGTTCAGATTCACCCTCAATATCCCGAAGTGATATTTGTATTGAATACTACCGAAGTCGTTGTCATACCCTGCCGGGTCACCTCACCAGATATCAAACCCAAGCTTCGACAGGTAAGTGGAAATTTCAGATTACCCGAACCTCTTAGAGATCTGGAGAGTCAAAGCCGGGTAAAAACTATAAAAAGGAGCTTGTGAAGATGGGTGAGCTTTAGGGCAAAGCTGGTGGGACTAGAAGAATAGCAAAGGCCTCCAAAATCCACCTTAATCCTTCTAAATTCTTCATGGTGCTTTATTACTGACCACCACATGTGGCCTTTGTTAGTGTTAGACTGAGTTCATGCAAATTATTTCCCCCAACTTATTTCTTGATGTTTCTGAATATGTTGGCAAAGATAGAGGACAAGATGCTCATTCTTTTGGAAAATAAAATATTCTGTGACCAATTTTGCTCTTTCAGATGGAAACCTAGTCAGGTACCTGTAGCCTGGTACCTGCTCAGCACTCCTACACCTGTCTGTTCTATTTCACATTTTGCAGCAAAGTGCCAAACTCAGGTGTAAATTGGCGCAGCTTCCACTGCCCTCACTAGAGCTTCTACCTGCTTATGCCAGGACTGCATTTGTTCCAAAGAGCCCAGAACCAGTTTTGCCTATTAGAGAGGGTAATGAAAGGATTAAAGCCATAGAGCCTGATTCTTGCCCACTGAACTCCATCAGGGTGTCTTCATTGACTTCAGTAAGTGTTAGCTGAAGCCCATGGAGAGGCAGAGCCAGGAATAGAGCACCAGTCTCCTGGCTCCCAACCTTGTGCTCTAAATACTAGATCATGCTTCTTTCTATTTGCATGTTGGACTGAAGATGGAAACTGTCCTACCATCCCCTGAAGAGACACAGAGTGAGAAGTGGCAGTGCCATTTCCTTCACCCTGCCCTTGTCAATCTGCCTCAACCTGTTCTGGAGAGTTCTCTTCTTGCCATAGAAAAGGAGCCTGCCAATGCAATCTTCTACCTTTCCACTGGAAGTGCGGACAAGGGGCTGATGAGTTTGGTGGTACAAATGCCTGATCTCCAAGGAAAGTGCAGCTAAAATCTTTTTGCTGCATTAACTGCATTTTTTTTTTACAAGTCAAATATATAAATGTAGGGCCTAATGCTGTGATGCTGTGAGCCCCTCCTGGGAGGTGCTGAACATCCTCCCCTCCTCTTGACTGCAGTATGTGTCCCCATCCCAGGAAGCAACCAGCACCTGAAATGATTGCCTGAGATGCCGTCCCTGCTTCCATTGAAGCCAGTGGCCAAACTCCAACTGACGTCACTGGGAACAGCGCTAGGCCTTATTACATTATCCAATCTCTCTTTTTATGGAGATAAAGTGAGGGGAGCAGGGTTGAGTGCATCTCCTCCTCCTCCACTTTCAGAACCCCACTCCTTCCCCTGGCTGTAATAATCAGTGCTTGCCCTCACCTTCCTCTCATCCTCAGTGGGGGCACTGAGAAAGTCTCCTCTTATTAAACCATTAGAGGCCCAAATTTGTCCCTGGAGTATCTCTGTTGACTTCACTGGACTTACCCCAGGGATGAACATGGCCCTAAAAGCTTGGACCAAGCCCTGAAGTCTTTGGGTTTTAAGGTTTATCCCTCTTTTACAAGGTATTATCCTTTCTCCACCTGGTGTTGAATCAGTCTCTCCACCAGCAATTTCTCAGTACAGATGCAAATGTCCTTCATTTTGCTACAAGCTGATGATGCCTGTTTGGTGACGGAGACGAATGAAATCTCAGCACATTTCCCTTGTGAACTGCAAAGGAATCGAACCCAAGAATTTTTCAGCTTTAACAGGCGGATGGGCGTGGGAGTGGAATTTATAGCCCAAAGGGAAGGTGGCTGTGGGTGAGGGAGACGTCGCCATCAGAGAGGATGCACCCACTTGTATAGGTGTGTATGTACTAGGGAGTCTGTCATGCCATCCCAAACTTCCTTATATGGAAACCCCGCTCCTTGTTTTCCCTTGCCTAGGAAATTCCTGCTGCTGTGTGGAGCCACAGTGGCTGCTTCCTGTGCAAAGAGGAAGCTTGGAGGGCAGGGGGAATAAAGTGACCAGACAAATTTAGAACATCCTTTCCCAGAATTAATCTCCGATAGGCAATACAGAGGAAAAATACTCAACGGAACCTTCTTGTAGGGTCAGCTCCTTTTTTCCTTTTCTTTTTTGTACAAATATATATTTGATGAAGAAATGTAATATGTGTGCACTGCTGTAAGGCGCCTCTTCAGCGGCGTTATTTTTTTCTTCTCTTCTTCTAACCATCAAGGATACATAGCCCTCAAACCATGAAATTCAGCTTTCTTACACTTTATTATTCTTGTAGCAAATGTACTTTTTCCATCATAAATTAAGTTCCTTAGATTACCATTATACTTTAAAATGATTGCACTCTCTCTCCTTTAAATATTTATGAGAAAGGGTGCAGTTTGCTAATACTAAACAGATCCCAGCTAACCGCATATCATCTGAGTCACAAGAATCCCAGGGCTGGACTTGCCATTTAAGCTTCTAACGTGTATTTAATGCTGGGTGAAAGAGCTGACAGCTCTGAAAGATCTATTTAGCCGCTGAACAGGGATCACACCAGCAGTGGCTTTTTTTTTTTTTTTTGCCACATACTGCTCTGCCCATGTGCCTTGTTACTGACTTGGAGGAAACCCTCCGAGGGCAATTCCAGCCTCCATAGCCCATCTCAGTCACTGGCCTCTTTGTTGAAACTGCCAAGAAAGGTATCAATTAAGTGCTAGTTTTGAGAGTGCTATTTGTCAGATGGGCACCTGCATACTGAGACGGCCACTGCGCAACGAACCATCTCTATATATTTAGACTGGATTTGAACAAGATCTGAACCCCTGATCTCTGTGGAAGTCAAGATCTAATCCAAACTTCAAGTCTTAGTTCTAGCCCTATAAAAATCCTGAATCCAGACAGCAAATCTTAAACCACTTTAAGGAAGTTCAGATCCAGATCTGAAATCCATAATTCCTAGTGCTCTTGTTCTACAAAGGACAACCTGTCTTACCTCACCGCCGCCTCCTAACTGCTACCGTGCAGTAACAACTCATTTGACTTTGTTCCGCTCCATGGCGAATATGAAAAGTAAGTGAACTAACGTGATGTCAGGCCAATCAGTGTCATAATTTCACCTCCAATATTATGAGTAACCGCTCCCAATGTTCAGAGCTGGAATTCATTCCAAGCAGGATCATTTCTCCCAAACACTATTTAAATTGCACCTGTCATTCACACCACCCCAAATTATTCCTTGTTAGGTACAGAAAATTAAACCAAGTGCAGCACAGTCATGAGAACAATAGCAAGACTAGTTATGTCATGAGTGATGTTCCCACTTGTTGTGCTGGCTCATGAAAATCCAAAACTTCCTTGGTGAAACTCTCCTCTTGATTTAGTTTTGAAAGACACATTATAAACACTAGCACCTTTCTTTTCTCTGGGGGGTAGGCACACTGTTAGTTATTACGAGGCAACCGCCGGTGCTCTGTGGTCATCCCAAGCCTGTGTTATATTGTCATCTAGAGTTACTTCCTTTCCAGCCACTGCTTCTGAACAGTCTCTGCTCTCAAAGATGGAGATGGGATTTAGCATTTAATCCAGCAGTTAGAGCTGAAGATTGGGGGTCTGGACTCTCAGCATCTATTCCCGGTTCTGTCAGAGACTCACAGTGTGATATTGAACAACTCCTTTAGCCATCCTGTGCCTCCATTTGCCCAGCTGTAAAATGGGCATGGATGGGTGAACCTCAATGAGTGGCAGTCATTCCATCCCCCCACCCCCCTCACCATTAGTGTTTGATTTCCCATACCTAATTTTTTTTCTACAATTTAAATCCAGAATTTTTCAAGGTTGATTTTTTAAAAATCACAAGGTTTTTTTAGTTAATGAGGAGTCTGTACTGCATGTTAGCAATAAAATACCATCATCCTCCACCTAAAAATGGCTAATCTGGCTTAAATGGATGCTGTACGGCATACTAAATCTATATACATAGTATATATACTGTATTCATGTACAGTATCCATTAGATTTTCTTCATTTTTAATTAATATTTTCTTACATTCTAAGGCCAGAAGGGACCATCATGATAATTTCGTCTGACCTCCTGCACTTTGCAGGCCACAGAACCTCATTCACCCGCTCCTGTCACAGACCCCTAACCTCTGGCTGAGTTACTGAAGTCCTCAAATCATGATCTGAAGACTTCAACTTACAGAGAATCCACCATTTATTCTAGTTTAAACCAGCCAGTGCCCTGTGTCCCATGCTGCAGAGAAAGGTGAAAACCTTCAGGTATCTGCCAATCTGACCTGGGGGAAAATCCTTCCCAACCCTAAATACGGTGATCAGTTGAATACTGAGCATGTGGGCAAGACCCACCAGTCGGACACCTGGAAACGAATTCTCTGTAGTAACTCAGAGCCAT